>NC_143398.1:20711303-21014333 GCF_052110815.1 Crocodylus siamensis | reverse complement strand
TCACACACACATGCACACACACGTGTATGCACACTTTCAACTAAATGTTTGAAGTTGCCTTGGTATTTAACTGTGGTCCAGAATGATTCTTTATATTGACTAGAGCTCCTAGTCAACTCAAAAAAGGGTCAGAATACAGAACATACAGTTCAGAAATCTCAAATGGATTAACTATAATCACAATGTGTATTACCCATAAAAATACACAATATATTTTTTTCCTACGGGAAAATATACTTAAAAAAAAGATAGGCTTTTAGATACCAAGTTGGCAGAAAGAGATGGTAAGGACTGCAAAATGATTTTACACTATGCTGTCCCAACATCAGGGCTGATGGCTGAGATCTGCAGCAGCAGCACATGGTTGGGGGAGAGAGGGGAAGAGGGCTTGCCAATTTCCTGAAAGATGCTGAACTCTCAAGGAAAAGAGCATGAATTCAATGCTTTAGAGTCTTCATTTATAAAATATAAATATGACACAGATACAGTTTTCATTTTCAAAACATTATTTTGAAATAATACATTCCATACAATGTTACTTCTGAGGCAATTACATAAATCTGGTATTGCTCAGTGAAATTCATCCCTTTACAGTGGCAAACAGCTTTTAAAACACTTGAAGTGTTAAAGATTCATATGTATACATATTTCCAAACTTCACCCTCATTCAAAAACAATTCAGAACACAATCTAAAATCCTCTTCACAATCAACACAGCACAGAGAAGGCATGTAATATTTTTTATAGCGTCCAAAATCCACTACTTCTGAAGAAAAGCAGCCTTAGTTGATCAAAGGAAACAACGTGGAAAGAAAGAATATTAGAAAGGGTTAGAGACCACAAGTACATTCAGTAGAAGCAGAAAGACTAACTGAAACAATTCACAAGAGGGCTGATTTTTCAACAACTTCCTGTTAGCAAAGTGCTTTGAAGACAAAACACTCCATCCTGAGCTGAGGGTTGTTCCAGATTTTAAAAGATGCTGAGTGCAGTCTTAGACTGTTTTACAATTATATGCTGTAGTTTCTTGTACTTTGAAGGACTCCTATGAATTGTACACAAAAAACAGGCAGTGCCTACCGAGATTTAATTTGATCATGGCAAATTCTCCCTGCAGTCAGCTTGAACGTACCTAGGTAAGGGCTTAGTAAAATGAAGCCAATATTGCCTCCTTGTTCTCCTGAAGAAATGCATATTGTTGGAGTATTTACAACAGGAAGCACTTATTTCATATCAATTTCACCACAGAACTTGATGGGCAAAATGTCTGACTCATTTTGAATCCTTTCACCTCAGAAAAAGTTTCCTGGAATATTCCAAGTGAGGAACAGTACAAGGAAAGAAAATAATCTTATATCCTTGGCAGAAGGTCCAAAATCAGTGCATAGGTACTGGGTTCAGGTTCAGTGCTATGGAAGAATTTCAGAAGTGTTGGTTGTAGCTGTGTTGGTCTAAGGACATAGTCAGACAAGGATCTTTGGCCAA
Source organism: Crocodylus siamensis (assembly GCF_052110815.1). Classification (NCBI taxonomy): domain Eukaryota; kingdom Metazoa; phylum Chordata; order Crocodylia; family Crocodylidae; genus Crocodylus; species Crocodylus siamensis. Next base: position 21,012,848 of record NC_143398.1, on the reverse strand, counting down.
ATGTGAACTCTTTTATTAGATCAACTAAGTAGTTGGGGAAATTGTCCTTTGCAAGCTTTCAGGCACAAACACTTTTCCTTTGGACAGGGGTGTTTTGTGCTCTCCTGGATGGAATAGAAGCCTGTGAAAAAGTAAATATGCAGCAGTGAGGATCAGAAGTGATGGGAGACAGTAGGTTTGAGACAATAGGTCAACTTTCCCCTGTTTTATCCCCTACCTACCTGTCTCTCACTTATCTCCCATCACCTCTGATCCTCACTGGCGCACACCCGCATTTTCACAGACCTGCACTTTGTATACTGGCTTCTATTCCATCCAGGAGACTATAAAACAATAGCAGATTCTCCCTATGCCTAAGAAGAGTATTTGTGCCCAAAAGCTTGCAAAGAACAATTTTTCCAATTATTTAGCTAGTTTAATAAAAAAAATCACATTTACCAAAGTACCTTGTCTACCCATGGAAGAATTGCAACACTTGGCCCTAAAAAATACATATTGCCCAACTGAAATACAGCCACTTCTGCTTGACAGTAGTAGAGCAACTATTCCACAACATGCCAGACATCATAATTTCCCATGGAAGAGAAGCTAGAACGAAGGAGACTGATGTAAAACCTACTTCCATAGTCAAAAGTTGTCACTGGACCTTTCACAGTCATTCTAAGAAGGATGCCTGTTTTTAATAATTTATTCAAATAATGCCACATTAAAATGTATAAAGATCAGGAAGATTTTAAATCTATAAACATTCACTGTGACAACACCATTCAGTTATATAACAACATCTCAGAATTAGATCCATAATTTGAAGATTACAGAAGAAAAATCGTGTTTTAGGCCTGCCTTGTAACTATTTCCACAAAATGTTAGTTCCATTCTCATCTTCCCCTGCAAAATACTGAACATTTGTATCTTTCATCACGTCATATAGTAATAATCTATCCAGTGCTTGAGATGGCTTTTGTAGTTTATCAAATGCTCCATCAGTACTTCAGCATTTAATCAAGTATAAAAGCCACTTATTGCTTGATAGACTCAATCTCCAAGAGCATTATCACTTAACTATATGGTTGCCCAAACCAACAAATTGAAATGTCTAGCTACAATATATATACACCCTACACCTCCTTTTACCATTTTAGTACCTAACAATAAATTATGACTATTTTGCATCTTCACTAAAACAGTTTATCAGGATCATTACAAAAGATGTGAAGTATAAGAACAACAATGCTATTCAAACCATTTCAAGGGAAAATAGCAGGTAAATTAGTCTTCAGACTTACAATGTAAATCATTCATGTTGCTTCTTTATGATGGATAAAATAAAAAACATTGATTGTCCCCACCTCTGCTTTTCCAAACATATCTCTGCTCATTAGTTATCGCATTGTATGCAGGGTCCCTGGGGAAACATCTCCGGAGGGATTAGAGCCAATAGCAGGCTGAGAGCACAGGAACAAACATGGTGGGGTTTGTGCCCCTCAGGGATTACCCAGTTACTCAGGTACCTCCAAGGCCTATATGATTTCAGAACAATTTCCCCTTTCTCATTGTCACAGGAGCACTTAGGTGCCCTGTTCCTAGCTAGGAAGAAGGGGTAGGTGCCCATCACCAGGGGAACCCAGGTGATGGTTGCCGGGACAACCAAGCTGGTCATGTGACCAGAAGGGGGCAGGGCCGGGCCTTTATAAACATCCCAGGCTGGAGCCTAGAGAGCAGTTCCCTTCTGGCAGGAGCCGGGGCCGGGGCGAGGAGATTGATAAAGGGAGCAGCTGCGTCATGGCGCGGGTGGAGAGAACCCTGACTAGGAGACTTTACTGGAAAGCCAGGTGGGACCTGGACCTTATGTTGTAGCCAGAAGGTTTATTGCTGTGTTGCAGCCGGCTGGCTCATGGCTTTTGTGTTCCCTGTTTGATACTGCTAACACTGGAGGACTGGGTGAGGCTGTAGGGTGTGAGGAGGCCTCATGGGAGCTCCCCAATAATCTGGGGGTTCCTGGTGCCCAGTGGGCACAGCAAGCGGTGCCTGGCGGGCACAGCTGTTCATGCCAGTGGGGTGCGTGTTGAGGGGTGTTGACCCTGGCCCTGTGGGGTGATTCATGGAGAATCCCTAGTAGGGCAAGAGACCCAGACGGTGGTCCAGGGGGCCAGGCACGGCTCTGGATAGAGGGTGCTGGATTGCCTGATTGACATGGTAGGGGGGCGCTAGCAATATCACGGCCACTCCTAGGCCCCACGCCGTGACATTCATCCATAATATTCCCTCCCTGAGAAACATAAGAAATGCAATCTACAGACGCCACTGAGCGCCTGTACATGAGAGCGGAGACTGCTCCAACAAGCTGGAATTTCAGTGCCCTGGAACAGACTCAATTAATCTGCTCGATTTTAATCGAGTCTGCTGGACTGTGGCAATTACCACACTGTGTCCAGTCTCACTGTCTTCCAAAATCTTTCCCTCTCCCATGAGATGGGCACAACTACCCTATCACTTACACTGCAAACTTTCCCCTGACCACAAACATTAGTACATTAGGTTACTGCCAAATTGTATGATCCTTCTGGTACCTTTCAAACTCAAAATTGTATTTTTAATTTTTCACTTGAAGAATAGGAAAGGGTCTGTTTACAGGGACTAGATAATAGTACACTGACACTTTTGCCTAGTGACAGCTATACAAACTTGGTTTGAGCTTATCCAAATCTGATAACACTCCTATCAGTGACTTTTCAAAAGCTGTCAACTAAAGCCTTCATTGAAGCAGCCATTGAATCTCAGTGATCCAAAAAACCTCTTCAATTCCAGCTTTTGACAAACAAGCAAAGGCGGCCTAAAACATCAGCTAGTTGTGTGACATTTCTATGCCATAGCTAGTCTTTTCCTACAAATTTTTCTTTTCCTCTGTAAAGCTGATTATATACACTGCACTCTTTAAAAGGACAACTCATACCTTTAAAGGACTCATTCCTTTAAAGGACTCTATAAAGGACAGCTCATACCTTTAAAAATCCAGTTCCATATTTTTAATGTCATTAGCAACAAGATTCACAAATATATTTTCACCAAATATTACCAGAGTATTATATTCAGCTAAAGAGCACTGCTCACTGATGGTCATATACCCCTCAGTATATTTTATTTTTTACCCCACACAGTGCTAGATTATATTTATTGGTAGTTGTATTTCTATGACAACTATTATCCTGCACATCCATAAGTGCATTATACGAATTGTACAAACTATCTCTATGTTGAAATAAAACAGGAACAAAATGTTGCGGTGGGGAGACCCCCAAGCCCAACCACACAACTGGCACACTCCAAATGCAGAAGCACACCAGGGGGCCACTGGGATCTCTTTTCTCAAGCACACATGAAAATGAGCTCTGTCCACAACATAGACATACCCTCAGTCTTCACTCTACATATGTAATCTAAATGGCTTCTGTCTAGAAAAATGGCTCCTTACTGACACCAGACATGGCACTTGCTGAGCGCTAACACCTGCTACTTGTTCCTACAGTACCCTTCAGTACTCCTTCGACTCTCAGATAGGCCATTGCTGCTTGCTGTGTGGAAAGCAGATCTGGCATGACTAGATTTATAAAGAACTCAATTTATGCAAAGGGATGAGATCTCCAGCTTCCTGGGATTACCTGAAAAATGTCCATACCAACCGAGCTAGGTATCCAAGATCTGCAGAGACTCAAGTGCCTTCAAGCAGTGACAATCAGGCATTGAGAATATTCTGCAAGCACCTAACTGATTGAAGACCATTTGCAAACTCCCGGCACTTATCTAGATTTTGGTGCTGCTTAGGCAGGAATTACAAAATTTAGGTGCTTGATCAGAATGGCCTGAGCACTCTCAGAAACCAAAGTTAAGGCACCTAATTAACAGATCAAGCCAAAATGGGGGGGGCAGGGGGAGGTTCACTTCCTGGATTCTTTGTTTACATGGCTGACACAAAATTTCGGCACCTAAACCTCATTTAGAAACTTGCAAGAACAATTTGGACCTGGCCACAGTGCCTAAATCCCTTAGGCAGCTTTGAAAATCCTAGTCAGTTTCCAGAATGGTGTACCTAACTCTCAGGTTACCATATTATAATTGGGAGTTGGATCAGGCCCTTAAAGTCAATCAGAGTCTTTTCATGGACTTCAATGCAAGCTGAATACTGGTCTAAAATAATGCTGCTGCATAGCTGGTTTTTTTTGGTCAGGGGTTGTTTGTTTTTTTGGTAACACGCACTTTAGCAAGTCTTGTCTTCAGCTCCCTGTAGTGAGTCACAATGCATTTTAGTTTTACTGTTGAAGCATATTTTCTGTTCACTAATTAAATAAGCTAACACCCTTTGGTGTAAAACAAAAAAAAAAAGGCAGCCGTTTTCACACACCATTAATAGGCATTTACCAATTGTTCAAGGCATCCTGGCCCTGATAGAATGAGGCAAAACAGATGTTCACAGCAGGAGATGAAGCTCACACAGAAGATAAAAGTGTGACCTGGAGGCTAGGTAACAGTGGAAAAACATGTATAGGTCTTGAACAAGGGATCTGTAGGGAGAAGTATGGCTGTCTGATTGGGTAGCAGGTACAGGTGAAGCAGCTGAAGTCTGAGGATGACATAGAACAATATAAATTTTGGAAAAGATTAAAAACAGGAATCAGTCAGGAACTGACTGGCTCGGGAAGGAATGTAAGGCTATGAACAGACTTTGCATTCGACTCTGTCTTGATTGTCCTGGGTTATGACCTGGATCAAAACAGGTGGGGCAGAGCTATTAGACATATAGCCCTTCCAAACTGCATTGATGCTCTTCCACCAGTAACTGTTTGGTGAAAGAGATCACATCTTGGCCAGCTCATTAGAGAATGACCTGGGATAACCTTGTAGATGCATACTGAGACATTCCAGGAAAACGCAATAGCACCTTTAACTCACATCCTCTGGCAGGACTGGATGTCTGAACAGTCACAGGACAAAACGCTTTCTCCTCAGACAAACACGACACCTATTTGCAGCCTAAGGAGATATTGGGCCGAGATGCTCTGTGTGCCAAAAGGGCAGGCTCTGGGCTGGCAGGGGCTCCAAAGCGCAACGGCATGGCAGTGTTACTGGTTGGAAGAGGGGAGAAGTTTGCAGTCTTCCACAGAACAGAAACTGTACAAAGCTATTCACTTCAAGACAGCCGTTTGGGAACTGACCACATGCGTGGCAGATGCTGCATACCTGGGTAGGGGCTTTAGGACCAAAAACGTTGATAATCTTGTCATTTTATGAGGAAAATAATCCATTACATTTTAGGGGATGTAACAACTTCAGGGTTTGAGATTTACATGTCAGCAAGTGATGGCCTCCAACGTGTTTCATGAATTTTCTGGGTCTTACCAAAGAGCTGGTGCTAACTTTAAACACTGGGACCCTTTCTTAAGATCTGTAGAAGATGTCATTTTTATGATGACTGGGGATGCTTCAACCTTAGTACATCTACTGCCTTCAGCATAGATTTTATCCAAGATTTATCTTCCCCTTTTGGTTTATAAGAAGAAGGAAAGCATGTAGATGAGACAGACATTCTTGAGCATGTGTACACATGCTCCAGGAGATGGGGGGAGTGAGGAGGCTTCAATTAGAGCGCTCAGACCATCATGTGTATCAGCATCCCTGCACTAAAAATTGGTGGTGGGGGTGCTTTACCTAAGGCTCGTTTGACAAGCTTTAGGGAAAGTGTTCCTGCTGCCACTTTTCAGCATGGGGATGCTAATACATGTGACGCTGGAGTCAGCTACAATGCGGTGATTACAGCGTGTCAGAGCAGCCTCAGCGAACATGTATAGGCACCCCTTGTGACCAAAACCAGTGACACAGTCACCCCTGTAGGAAATCTGGTTGTGCCCAAGTTTGCTATAGTAAGCTATGCTGCAGAATAGCAGAATGGGAGACAGGGACTTCCTGACTGCTGGATGACCCAATGAGACAGAAAAATTTAAAATGCAAAAATGCAAAAAATGAGCAAAAAGACACTGAAGACAGCACAAAAACAGAAGCTAAAACACCCAAGGACAAATGTAAAAGTTAGAAATTACTAATGAGACAGAGATAACAAGTACAGGTATGTAAATTTGGCAAACAAAACAAGCAGAGATGAACATCTTGACAAAGAGAGAGAAGAGTTGGCATGAGACTGGGGGCACGCAAGTATAAATACAGGCGTTTGGAGACCTGATTGTTAAGCAGACCAACTGGCGTGCTGTCTGACAATATGTCTTTCTGAGCTTTTACCTCTGAACACGTATTCAAATTGTGTATTCTGTGTCACCTTCAGGATCTGGAAGATGGCTTGCTAGCATTGGTCTTCCACCAAAAAAAAAGACTCCAGCGGTCTGTATGTCAAAATTGACAGCAACCAAATACCACCTGAAAAAAAACAAACACTGCACGCCTCAGAACAATAACCCTTTGTTTCAAGTCTTCCTGATAGCTGAAAATACTAACCTTTAATGCCTCTTTACCCATTATTCAGATATTTTTACTTTTTTTTACTTTAGTGTTTACAGTGAAAGAAGGACTGAGAGCGTAGTGTAAAATTATTCATTAAATTAAGTTACCTTCTTTCTTCATGATATGGTCCATATGTATTTTGCCATATTCTCATATGCATTAATTACAGAGACCTAACAATCAGGGTCTGGGCCCCCACCAGCAGTAAGTGGCTGCAGGGGCTAGGCCAGCTGTAGTAGCTGGGCCAAAAGCAGCCACAGGTGACAGCCATGCACTCTCTCTAAATGGACACACAGGGCTGGGGCCCAGGTGACCCCCTGTTTGTTACATCACTGATTAATTATTCAAAAGTATTTGTAAGCTAAATTATGTGATATCTTGGTCTTTAGATTATTCACAGCATCTGCTATATGCTATTATGCATCTGCTATATGCTACTGTGCATAGAACTGAATTCTTATCTGTACTCAAATTAAAGGCAGGAAAGCTTACATGATCTTGAGAGAAGCACTACGTGTTCTAACAAACACAAATGTTTCTTTCCTTTTGAACAAGCAGTGTCTGAATCTGCTTGTAAAATGTTAGAATTCTAGATTTCACAATTGGCCCACAATGGCATTTCTCATGGTTAAGTATGAAATAGTATTTTTTTGTCCTTAGGAACCAGCTTTAGCCATTTTCTAGGATGTCGAGAAGATGGAGGATTGTATGGCTATGTCCTCAACTGGAAACCAAGAGATCTGGGTTCTATCCGCAACTTTCCTGTGTGACCTTGGGTGATCACTTAGCCTCTCTGGCCCAGTCCCCAATACTTGAATGGAGATATGAGTCAGAGAAATAGACACAGCAATGCCTTATCTTATCTACGTAGGAACGTAAGGTCTTTGGGACAGTGACTGTCTCCTTACCACAGGTTTCACAGCACCTAAAAATGAGAACCTGTTCTCCAGTGAGGCCTTCATATGACAACTTAGCCCCTGTGATTCCATTTCTCCTTTCTAAAACGGTAACAGATATGTTGAGAATTTAAATTCACTACCGATACTGCAGTGCTGAAAAATACAGATAACCTTCTGAACAACGGGAAATACATAAAATGTATGTGTCAATTTTGGCTTCCTTTGAACCTGTTGCAAGCATCAACGTATTTATACTTAAGGCTACCTAGCTGCTTTCAAACTATAATAAGGCCTTGGATCTCCACAGAGAGTGAGTGCCAAGACATACAGTAATTCCTGTCATACAAGTTTCAGCAACCTCTCTATAGTGGGCTTACCAGCATTGCTCAGAAGAGCACTTGTTCAAATCTATTTTTGTCAATTTGCCTTCTCTTTGTATTGTGACCTTTCCTTATCCAGCCCAAATGGTTGCACCTCCTAGAAGCTGTTCAATGATTTCAGTTTGTAAGACCAGTCAAAAAGACCCTGAACAATTTCCTTCTAGTGCAAAAACAGAAAAGAGACATCCTGCTGTTTGGTTCTTGACCCTCTCACATCTAGAGACTATGATAACAGGCTCTGAAATGCCTTCTTCCAAAGCCTTTTAAGTTTATGTATTTAGTTCTGTTTGAGGAAGACATACCTTGTGAAATGGGTTTGTATGAAAGTGTGTGTAAAAGGCCCAGACAATAAGTACAAAACAGAGCAAAATTAACCCACTGAATTTAGTGTATAACACCAGAGATTAGTTGGCTCACTGGATTTTTATCTGCACCTTCACTGGTTATAGCACATTGTGGTTAATTGTGAGTGAACTACCCTGTTCATTTGTTGAATGGAAATACTGATTGCTCTTGTAGAAACTAATGAAATGTCCTCCCAGAAAAGAGGGTTGCACTGAGTTGGAAACACTGGGGTTAAGGTAGTCTCATTTGGGAATATACTGCTAAAACAAGATTTACTGTATTTTACAGTGTACACATAGACACAGTGTATACATCAACCCTATTTTTCCAATTCAGAAAGTTAGGAATTTCATAGATCTGACATATGAATTGACCTCTTGGATCAGAAATATGAGGTCAATTTATACCAGTCCCTGCACACCCTCACTGCAGGCCAGGCATCCAGGGAGTGGACACGTATTGCAGCACCACTTGCAGCAGACAGGGCTGGGCATGGTGCTTGGCTGGTGCAGCCCAGGTAGTGCTGCTCGCATGGGATGAGGCTGCGCCAGCTGAGCACTGAGCCCAGCCCTGTCCCTTGCAAGTAGTGCCAAGCTTGGCACTCGGCTGGTGCAGCTGCCTCCCCTGCAAGCACATTATGAAGACACTACTCATCCCCTGCAAGCGGAGCTGCCTGGGCCACGCCAGCTGACCGCTGAGCCCAGCGCTGCTCACAGAGGATGGGTCTGGGCTTGGCCCATGGCCAGCCAGCATCTCCATAGTGATGTCAAGGACTGCAGGCCATGCTTAGGCTGGGCCTAGGCCCCATGGCATCCAGCAACAGGGACGCTGTTATACCTGAAATACAGACACATTAGTGCTTAGTGCTCTCCTAATACCAGGAAGCATTACATTGTCCTTGCTTCCCTCATCTGAACAACTCAACCTCAGTATGACTTCACCCAGTGTGTCATTATTTCCTATGCAAACAAAAATTAGCTATGTTCATCACTGTAGCAATCTATTTCCATTCGGCAAAACAGAAAGCAGTGATCAATATTTATTTTTGCACCATTTACCTGTAGCAAGCAGCAAGAGAGAACAGTGGATTTATAAAACAGTGCAACGTTTGAAGTTTAATAGAGGGTGAAAGATGGTAACAGATTATATGCAAAATATAAGCAGTGAACTGCCCTTAAAAGAAGAAAACAGAAAATTCAGCTATTTATTTTTGTTTTTGCTACAAAACAGTTCAGCATACGTTGTAAAAACAAAAATCCTGTAAACAGAACATCAGTGGGCTTGGATGACAAAACACAATCTCACTGGACCCAATTCTGATTTGGGTGTTAATCAAGTCATGATTTTATTAAAGCAAAATGCCATTCTGACATAAGGGAAGCAAGTGTGAAATGAGAACTAAACACAATCCCAATGCAAAGACCATAATCTGGTTGCTGCCAGCCAAATACTTATCAAAATATTAGGAGCAGGAGGGAAAACTTCTAATGGAAGATCATGATTAATTTGAGAAATGTTTAGTTGAGTTATTTACTGCACCACAGGGAGCTGCCCAAGTATTCAATCTTACTGCAGCACGAGATTACATTTCTGCTGCTTGAGAACTGGAAAGGCAAAATAAGCTCAAACAATACTTTGTCTGCATTGTAACTAGCTCCAAGCCAAGCCCTTTGTTTTTTCCATGTTATGCTCAAATGAGCAATGGACAGGCTATCAAAGCACTCTGACAGCACTTCCCCAGGCTGGTCTAATAATTAAAAATAAATCCAACCCCACCATGACACCATTTACACAAGATTAGTCACTGCAAAAGATTTGAAGACCTTCCCTTCTCTCAATATTAAAATGCAACAGATCTCCTTTGATTTCTTTGAATAAGGCTCACTGTTGTTCTGTGGAAACTTGTGGCAGAGGAACAAAATAATCAAGACCCCAGAACAAGTCATGTTCCCTCAGTACTAATGCTGCAAAAGCAGTGTTGACAGGGTTCAAGGTGAAGGATACAGCACTAAGTCCAAGCCCATGGGCTCCCAGGCTAGGAAATAAATGGATTTTTCCATCATATTCTTCCTAGGACACATTCTCCTTCGAACCCACCCCACCAGCACCACTATTAGCCATGCTGAAAGCGACTGCTACCCTATGCCCAAACTCTATTTGCATAGATGAAATGAGAGGCGTGTGTGCACGACACTTTAAAGTGGGCTAAATGCTTTTGTACCCCTCTAATGGTGTCAGTGTTTGCACGCCTTGGCAGCATATTGCACATTAATTCCAGCTGCTGTAGGAAAAATTTGGCAGCGTAATGCACCTTAAGTGACCTGGGATGCAGCAAATTAAAACTCCATTGAGGAGTTTTAGTTTGCTGCCCCTACAGCTGTGGAGTGAAGCATCGGGCTCTGCGCAGCTCCGCAGGAAGCCCTGCAGGCAGCCCAGGAAAGCAGGCTCTGCCCAAGAAAAGCGCAGACCTGATTTCCTGCCCCCCACACCCGCCTGTCCGAGTTGCGCAGGGGCCCAATGCTTCCCTCTGTGGCTTGCGGTGCCCCCCCGGGGCCACTTGAGCCGGGTGCCACCTGGGGGAGGGAGGGGTGCTGCCGCTGCAAAGGGAAGCGCCCCGCCTCCCCCGGCAGCCCAGGGACTGCTCCGCCCGCTGGGAGCTCGTCCTCCTCCTCCTTGCCGTAGAGGCAGATAAGCCAGTGGGGTGTGTGCATGACTAAGGGGTTTAAATCAGCCCTAAATTGAATCGGTGTTTTTTAAAACCCACCATTTCAATTTAGAGCCCCTGTTTCGTCTACACACGCCAAGTCAAACTTGCTACTTTAGTGTTTGTTCCCTGCAGTCCCCTACCACCATTTGGCTGTCTTCTCCCTTTCTCTCACAGCCCAAGGGCCTCAGGTTCATCTTCTGTAATAGCGCCTGGAGGTCACCGTGGGCTATTCCATTCCTTCAAAGACACAGAACATTGCACTTCCTTGTCTCTTCTGTGCATTTCCCCAGGGCTTCACTGCACTTTTGCTCTTCTGCACAAGGAACAGTGCACAAGAAGCGCAGCCTCAGTTTCAACAAACATGCCTCAAATAGTGAAAGGCACAGTTCTTACCCCACTTACAACTGCCCCCCCCAGTATCACACCTGAGTCGCTCACTTCCAGGAGGGTATCCAGGGGTAGTGTGGCGCTGCGGTCTCACCCCACTTTGGCTGTGCCCCACACATGCAGTGACCTCTCAGAGCTCACTGGTACTTTGGCAAGCTTCTTCTCTGAGACCATGCTCACTGCGGTTGGCCCGGGTTTTGCCCAGAGTCTCTTGCTTTCAAGCAGCTCCAGAGCCTGTTGTTCTCTGCCCTTCTTCCCCTTCCTCCTTTCTTGCCTCTCCCTCTCCATTACTGGATTCAGCACTAGGGGAAAGGGGAGGATGAGCAGCCTGTGACACACAGCTCTTGCTTTCACTCCACTCCAGAGGCTTTGCACTGGTCTTCCCCTCCTTTTCCTACTGCTGAATTCACATGGTGGGGGTGGGGGGGGTGGGGGTAAGGAAGAGTCAGGGGAAAAGCAAAGAGCACCAGGATCCAGAGCTGCTTGAACACAGGGACTCTGGGATCCAGGATCACAGCGAGGGAAGGCAGCACATCTCTTTACCTGCGTGGCACATGCTCCACTGTATATTCACTCCACTCCCATTGCAGCAAACCTGGACCCACCCATGCTCACTTTCCAGTATTTGCCACTCATTCTTAAGTATATACATTTGTGCATGGGCTTTGTCCCATCCAGTTGATTTTTACAGCTTCCCTTCTAAGGATTTTTGTCTCAAGGTCTAATTTTTCCCCATCTCAGATGCACGAACCTTTTTACACCCTTAACATGGAATGTATGAAACAGCCCTGGTTTGGAGATGAGCCAGATGAGCAAGAGAGATGGAGTTAAAAAGAGGTCACATACCTAGATAACAAATAGTTCCAATCATCAGAGCATTTCAGCAACTGAAAACAAAAGCTACCAGGAAGCAGTTCTTTTATCATGTATTATTTTCTCTTACTCTGGCCAGCAATGGTGATTTCCAGCAGCAGGGAGACAAAGCCTTAATTTGCATCGAAAACAGCAGCAGTGAAGAACAGACCTTGCAGGTAAAAACCTACTGCTGGTAAACCATGAAGTAAGAAGCCTGGAAATTCACAGCTGGAGTACACTTTTGTGGGGAGAAGGGCCTGAGATTAATTGCAAAATGTGTAAAAGCAGCTTAGAATAAACTGTACAGCATATTTCCTATTGTTTTATACAAATAAATTGTCATCTTTTCCTAGAATATAAACTCCTGCATGAAGTTTCCACATGACTGATAGGCTGAGCAGTTTTTGGAGGTTAACTGCTTAAAGGTTTGGCTATGTGAGGTTGTAAGGTGAGTACTTTCATAGTTTCATAGATGGTAGGGTGGGAAGGGACCTGAGCAGATCATCACGTCGGACCCCCTGCCATGGCAGGAAAGAGTACTGGGGTCAAATGACCCCAGCAAGGTGTTTGTCTAGCCTCCTCTTAAAGACCCCCAGGGTAGGAGCCAGCACCACTTCACTTGGAAGTTGGTTCCAGACCCTAGCCACCCTGACCGTGAAGTAGCGCCTCCTGATGTCTAGTCTGAATCTCCCCTCTGCCAGCTTGTGACCGTTATTCCTGGTCACTCCTGGTAGTGCTCAGGGGAGCAGGGACTCCCCTAGTGCCTGCTGGTCCCCCCTGACTAGTCTGTAAACGGCTACTAGATTCCCCCCTCAGCCTTCTCTTGTGGAGGCTGAACAGGTTCAGGTCCCTTAGCCTGTCCTCATAGGGCCTGCCCTGCTGCCCCATGATCATGCGAGTGGCCCTCCTCTGGACCCTCTCCATGCTGTCCACATCCCTCTTGAAGTGCAGCACCCAGAACCGGATGCAGTACTCCAGCTGCGGCCTGACCAGTGCCGCATAGAGGGGGAGGATCACCTCCTTGGACCTGCTTGAGATGCATCTGTGGATGCATGACAAGGTGCGGTTGGCCTTCCTGACTGCATCGCCACTCTGCCGGTCCATGTTCATCTTGGCATCAATGATGCCATTGTTACTGTTATTTTCCCTCTCAATGAGAGTGCCAAAACAGTCAAAAAGCAAGATGTTCAAGATGCAGGAATCACTGGATTCATTATCCTTTTCTCTTTACCCTTTTCTTTCCCATCATTATTCATTTTATATTTGTGGCCAAGACTTCCAAATGGCCATTTAAGAAAGACACGCTCACAAAAAAAAGATCAAGACATACCGAATTAAAATGTGATTTCTGAAGGATCACACAAGTTGACAAATAGCTATAAGAATCTCTTGCATGTGAATAAAAGGAAAAGATATCATCTCTTGATCAGGGACATTTTTCACAACTCAACAAATATGACACTGAATCTATATTAAATTCCAGGTAAATTTGTTAAGACTAGGGTTAGAAGCGATACATCAGATCAAATGGGCAATCATCCTAAATTCAAGTGTTAATTCTAGCATATTTGGAAACATTTTATACAGCTCTTCTTGAATTTATATAACCACACATACACACTCCCAATCTAACACTGCCTCAAGACATAAGAGATGAAAGCTATAACTGACAATGTGAGACTACAACCAGTATTTGAGCTGGTTATATGCACCAACCACCAAAGTTTCTAAAGATTGAAACTACCAAGGAAATGTAACAATTGGCAATAATCTAAAGGTTTGATTCCTGGCAGGCAAGCATTATTACACATCACAAAAAACATATGAGCTGGCATCTCTCAGCAGGTATAAATACCCGCATTACAAATATCAAACATGCTACTTCTCAAGAAATTGAGAGTTGCTCCTTATACCAATACCTCTGCTCCAGAGGTTACATCCATTTGACTAGAGTTAATATGGAAAATGATGTGCTTTGATTTAGCTCAGAAAAATAGCAGAAGGCAAGGCAGAGTAATAGAGAGAGAACATGCAAAAATACACTATAAGGACACTTTATTTAATTCCAAATGTCAGTCTCAAAAGAAATTACCAACAAAATTCTCACTAATTTCATTTGGACTGGGATGTAGACCAAAAAAAATAAATACAACAGGCACTGGAAAAGGAAGGGGAGGGCTTTCTATGTGCTACTACAGGCTCAAGCTTGCAGAAACCTCTTGTTGCAGCTCTGCTCTTGGATGAACAATAGGGGATTTAACATCTTGGTTCTTTCTCCATCTTTTGCCTCACAGACTTGCTTTGTAGAGATATTTAGGGATTTGGACACTGGCTAAGTACAGACAGTCAAAAAGCCTGAGGCTGAATCAATTCAGTCTTTGCAGGTTAGTTTAAACTGTGGAGATTAAACTGAGAAACAACTGGACACATTTACTCTAGATTCAGAAAATGCAGCCACAGGCCTGCAGGCGCTCAGGCCAGAAGTTGGGGGGTGCTATAGCCAGCATGGGCTGTGTGTTCACTTCCTCTTCCTGCTGCCCCTGAGGTCTCTGGGGTTTGCAGTCCAAAGTCACAGCAGCAGGACTCTTTCTGCTTCCAGGCACAGCCAGGGGCTGCTTCCTGGTGACTCTGGGATTTGTAGTCCACTGTTGCACCCAGCAGTAAATGTAAGTGGGGAAAGGGGTGTTTAATCCCCTTCCCTGCCCCAGATCCCAGATGGGAATTGCCCTCCTCCCTCATCCTTCTCTGCTGGGGCAGACAGCACTGCCCAGCCCAGGTCTGCAAAGCATCTTCGGACGGTGGGAGAGTCTGAATTAACTTGAACCAGGAAGGGGTCTGGGACAGAAGTTCCATATACCAGCTTGACCCAAATCAGTTAAGTCTGATACTACATTGAACCAGGTTCATCTTAAACTAGTTTCAAAATGGGTGAAACTGGTTTATGTGCACTGGACTTCCGTTCTGTTACAGATTTAAACCAGTTTCTGATGGCTTAAACCGGTGTATGTGTATGACTTCTGCTCCAAGCCAAAATGTTTACAGGTCTCCACTGGCTCCAGAATTCAGTCTGTCCCCTTCACTCCCAAACAAATGCAATATTTTTGCCAAAACATCTGGAACACACAGCAGATCTGCAAGGCAGGAGAACATTTTTCTTAGAAGAGAAACAAAACTGAGTGAGTTAACAGTTTAATATCTGGTCCTTCTATCTGCAGCATGCATACAGCCTGCCCTTCCAATGGGAAAGACTTAAGAAACAAATCAGCTTCTAAAGATTTAATAAAATCCTGTTTCTAATATCCTAAATTGGCTAGAGGCAATGAGACTGATAAGCCTGGTTTAGCTTATGATTAGCAGAGTCTGCATCGAACGACTCGTTACCTTACTTTGCCCGAGGTCAGCCTCTTAATTCCAACTACCCCCATTCATAATTTTAAATCTACCCATAGACAGCAGTCCCTTGTGTGTGGGCTCAAAACTGAGCCCTAGTCTGAAAACAGTTTTCACAGTGGCTTAAATTCCCATTATATTATTTTTCACTTTTAAAAGGAACAACCCCCACCCCCCAAAAAAATCTAATCTAACAAAGCAACTGCTAGAGGCAAACTAGACACTGCAGGTTACTGGCTGCAGAGGTTTTAAAGTGCAGCTCTTTGCTGCCCTCTGTAGACATAAAACATAATTGCAAATTATTAAATGCATTGTTAGATGATTTAGTTGCACTTTTAAACACAAATCTGTGCTTTAAAATAATATTATGGGACATTTAACCCTAGGCCATTTTCAGCAGGTAAAAATAAGCTTGCGACTAGGTTCCACAGTCCTTTGCCCAAGGAACAGGTGTGAGTCAGGTCCTACAGGACTTGAACTTGCTCCACGGAAAATCAGCACATTTCATCACTGCCATCACAGGACAAAACAGACCCAATTTGCCTAATCAATCAGGTTGTAAATACAGCAAGAGGTGCAGAAAAACACTTAAACCCCAAATCCTGTCTATGTATTTCTAATTCTCCCTGCACAGAAGTATAAAGCTGTCAGACTGCAACTTCGCTCTTTCAGAGCAGAAAGGGAGAGCATGTTGAATAAAGAAGGGCTATACTCAAAGTAGCTCCCTCTTTTACACGCATGCACCCCCGCTTCCCTTCTTTTGACTTTCATCCTTGTTCTGACACTGACTCCCTCTGTCACTTCAGACAAAGTCACCTCCTGTACTTCATCAGGGTGCCATGGGATTAACATTTCTAGAGCACTTCGAAACAGAAAAGGGCTAAGTATTATTCCATTAAACCTTTTAGGTGCAATAAGGCTTTCAGAACAAATCTGATCTCAAACTTAAAATAAGAGATTCTAGGGCCCTATAGGAATTTCTTCTTTGTATGAAAGATTTGTCTTTCAAATACTTCCCCCACCTCCCTTCACAGTCTGGCCTCTCCTTGCCTTGAGGAGAGTGTCAAGGAAATGATCACTTTTCATCACAGAAAGTTTATCCAAGTTGTTATAAGAGATCAAATGGAGGTTCAAAAAGTGCCTTTTTGTGACAAAGTGACAGGATAGCAAAAAAAACCTTCTTTTTCCTCTTAAAGAAAGAATGCCATGATGAACACTACTCCTGAACGTGCATCACTGCAGGCACCACTACATAGGGGCTTCTGTGACAGATGCTAGAGAAATAAAAATAGTGGGAGGGCTGGGACAGTACACGGAGAAACTTGTGGTTGTAAGGTATGTGTTAGCTAAGCTAAAAGTATACTTAACATATCTATGAAACCAAACAAATCCTGAATTCTCTTCCTAACTCCACCACTTATTGCACCAGTGCAGATATTGAGGCACAGATGAGCACTGTAAAGTGTTTTGAGATGTTTGTAAAAATATACAGGATCATCATACAGTATCAGTTATTTAAGCTGTAGCCTTTTTTTTTAGGCAGGGCAGTTAAATTTAATTTGGGGAGCTATTCTACTGGTCAGACTCAGACTTTTCCCTTTAGTCATATTATAGACTTAATAGCTAGCCATGTTTCCAGAAAACAGCCTAAGGCAATTATCAGAGTCTCTGTAGTAAAATCTCCTAGATGTATGGCATCTCCCTTACTAACAAGAAATTAAAGAGATGTCTCTGTGGATAGGGATAGAGTGGGGAGGGGTGTTTTAGCAAACAATATTTTGATTTTCATTAAAGGAAAAAATTGTCTGGCTTTAAACAAAATCCAGTAACTCAACAAAATCCTGCAATCCTAAATCTATAGCGAGGTGTGAACACATAAGAACCCAAATATAAAAATGGCATAGAAAGTAGACCATGAACTTTAGACCAGATAAATGGTGGTGAAACTCCATTATAAAGTTACAACAGCACAAAGCTGGAACCAGGTACTAATGAATCAAGCTATCCAACCATAAGCAAAGATTAAACAGATAAGTGCACATTCACTGTCCAAGCTGGTATAAAACATGAAAGGGAAGAAAAGCTACTCTATATGGTGAAAGTAGATCTCAAAAAGGCTTTCAGATGAGGACAGATTTTATTTTTAAAATCAGAGAGCAAAATACTACAGTGTACTGAACCTTGAGTAGTCATTTACAGCTGTGCAAAAAGCATGTTAAAAGTGGTGCAAGAGGCTCATTTGGCAGCACTTTATGTTAGTTTATGTAGATGAGAAAAAGTCCAAGAAAGTGAAAAAAAAGAGGCAACATCACCACTTTTGACCTTGAAAGGGGACTTTTTAAAAAACTAGTACTGTCTCCAAGTGCTGAATTCAAAGGGAATAGCAAAACAGTTGTGACAGCAAAAGTTCTGCTTCATTCCCTTTGTTATGTTGAAAGTGTGAATTTTCTATTTGCATACAAATGTTGTTATTAATTACTGCAAGCAACATGCACAATAATGTAGACCAGCCATATGCCAACCCCTCCCTCATATTTTGTTATTCAAACACTGGCTATCTCCCAAAGACTTGCTGTGAACAGTCTAACCTAACTGAAAAACAGAATCCCAATTTGATTTTGCATAAATTTGTCATGCACTTTCTTTGCACCTACAGCCCACACAACCACATCCTTAAATCCTAGCCAACTTGACTCAACCCTTCCTCTGTCTGACATAGATTAAATTAGGGGACAACTAATGGTTGATGGATATTTCAGAGGAGATCCTGTCTCTCAGAAAACGTCGGAGTACTCCCAGTGTTCTGGACACAATTTCTTTCCCAACCAAAAGTTTTGCCTTACTGACCTATTCATTTGATAACCATTATGGGGCTTAAATTAATATTTTTGTAGACAAGCATATATTTCCACCCCTGTTCTATAGATTGATTGACACAGACTTAAATTTACAGAGGAGCTGATATTGTCCAAGTGCTCTTGAAGACAGGTAGTTTTCCCATTGAATGTAAGAACTGCAGAGGACTATAAGCAAACTAAAAGTTTTGAAAAGGGTGTTTGGAATTCCTCCCTCCTCCCCACAGTGTTTACCAGATAATCCTCTACAATCCCCCAATGGCAGAAACAGCTACAACAATCTGTAACTGGAAAATGCAGTGCTTTTAGATTCTCACATTATTTCACATTTTTATTAAAAGAGAACGTTGACATCTGCCTCTACAATCACACCAACAAAATTGGCAGACCGATGCGAATGATAATGTGTATTCATGCAACATCACAAACCTTATTGTTAAGGTTTCTCCAGGTTGATGGGAGTGATAACATGCATATGGCCTAATGTAATCAACCCTGCTTTTAAGGTTTCACCCGTCTGCTGACAGCAGAGTCGCATATAAAGAATGGGACAAAAAGAGATTTTACAGAACAAATTATATTACCTATAGCACATCAAGAATAACTTACACAGGGTGCAGGGGGTCAGGGTACTTGCATTCTCTTCTACTTAGGAGAACCATTCTTATATTCATGCAGGATGTTGGAAAAGCTGACCCTTGAGGTTTCTTCCAATCGTATGATTTTATTCCTGGTTTTGCAACTGATAAACCATGTGACCATGGCAAAATCCCTTCACCTTTTTTTCTGTCTTTGTTTTCCTCTCCCACCTCTTGTCTGTCTTATCTTTCTCAAAAGGTAGACTCTACTGCTGCAGTAAGCTCAGATGGGGTTTTTTTTGGTGTTGTCTTAAACAGCCAGATGGTTGAAACTTGGAATTCCCATTCTGTGGAAAATTCTGACATATCAAAACCTCAGAAAATTCCTGAAAAACAAATTCCCCGTGTATTTTTTATTGGAAAATGTTGAAGGATCAAATTAAAGCTGCTCATTCCAACTAGGCTGAAGCCCCTTTTCAACTATTTTATAATTCAATACATCTTTATTATCTAATAAACCATAAAGGCTGTAATAAGCCAAGATGAGATACTTCCACCTTATTGCACTCAGACAAAATATTTCAAACTTAAGATGCCGATATATATTTTTTGAAATTCACAAAGAAGTGTTCTGATTGTGTAAAAACAGCATGATCCCATCGGGAAGATTCAGAGAGAATTCTACTGATTTTTTAACCAACTCTAACAAATCACATGATCAAATGCAGCAGGTATGAGCCTAGAGAAATATTTCTCTAAAACCTTCCACCAGTGGAAATAAATCACCTATAAAATGAACGTGTACCCACATCTGCTCCCCCACTGCATCCATCAGTTCAAGGTGTATGTAGTTTCTGAATTTGTGATGAAACCTGCTACATCCTTAAGAGCAGTTACTCTGAGATGCTTCATCATTTTCACATGGACGCAGAAGCATTTCTACCAGAATGGAGCTTCCTGAAATCACACAGACTCCTCAATACAACAGCATTTTAAAAAGGAACAGAATGAGAACTAAGACTAAAACATGGTAAAGTACAAGACCCAGTACCATGACCAGTATCCTCCTGCTAACTTGGGAAGGGAAGACTATGCCTTTCCGTTTTAATTTAAAACATTCTCTAAAGGCTATTCAATTATAGCCTTTATAGGTTTGCAGCAGAATTTCATAGCATGTGGTCATGAAAAGAATTCATGATGAATTCTTCCAGGCCTCCAAGTAGAAGTCTTATCAATGCACATTACATGGACTTGGTACATACTGGTCAGCCCTACTAACGCAAACTGTGTAGAGTCCACTGGTTTTCTTTTGAAATGAGAATGTCCTCTTCTGCATTTGATTTTGTATAATGGGAAAATAACAAAGATTATTTAGTGTTACAGTAGCAATCAGGCCCAAACAAGACTGGATTCCCTTTAGAGACAGAAATTACACATAAACCAGTGTAAGCGATCAAAACTGCTTCAGATCTGTAACACAACAGATGTCTAGTGCACACAAACAACGACCAAAAACGTGGATGGATGTAGTATCAGCATTAACTTATTTAGGTTAAATCAGTTTATTGAACTTCTGTCCCAGGTCCCCTCCAGATTCAAGTTAACTCACAGTCCTCCAGCATCCCAGGACATTTTGTACCTCCCCTGCAAACCCATCTTGCAGGGTAGCTGAGTAGGGGAGCCTTGGCCAAAGCTGTCTGCTGCAGCCAAGCAGGGAGGTGTGCTCTAGCACTTCCTGACTTCTGGCCTGAGCCACTGCAAGCATGTGACTGCATTTCCAGAATCAAAATGGATGGCTGTTCACTTGCCTATCAATTCAGTCTACGCAATTTTAAACTTATCTGCAAAGATTGAATCAATTCAGCCTCGGGCTTTTTGACCGTCTGTACTTAGCCTTTGTGATCATGCTATACAAATCCACTAGAGAATGCCCCCAACAATTAAAAGAAGCTCTAGATGCAACAAGTGTGTGTAACAAACAAGTAGGGACAGAAAAGCTGGGAGAATGATGCTAGGAGCACCAGGGGTATCTGGATACACAGAACGCCTGTATGCACGAGTAGATGTTCATTTTCAGTATTCTAAAATGACAGCATCTATGCTGCCCAGGTGTATAACATGGATTTGAAACAGAAAGAACAAGGACCGTTGTTTCCACCTTTTAGTCGCTCTCCAGAAGAGCAGAACTGAATGATAGGTGAAGATAAGTGGTTCATTTCTTTGCTCGTGGCTGTAAAGCTGGCTATGCTTACTGAGCTGGCAAATGCCATAACATCTAACAGAAATGAGCTATTCTGACCCAACCATTCTTGCCAACATGGTCACCCAGCTTAGGAGCTCTACTGTAAAAGGAGCAGTCACGTCAGGTGTTCTCAACCAAGCTTTCCATTGCAACTCTTCTCCAAGTGGAAAAAAAAAAGTAATTTTAATCAACATGGTGATGACTGACTGTGGCTGCTGATACATCATCTTTACTAGGGCTTTCAATATTTCCAATATAGTGGAGCTGAAGAAACATTAGTAACCATGGGAAATTATAGGTTTCCTAAAGTAGACAGCACCACTGTGGTCAGATGTTCTGTATCCGCTATTTCACTGCCACAAATTTAGTCTGATACCCATGGCACAACAAATGCCCTTGGTCCAAACAGAAAAAAATCAGGTATGCACTTATCCAGACAGCTGTGATCTTCCTGTGACAACAGAGCTTTTAATGACAATTAACTGCTTTCTGTACAAGTCACTTACTCCTCCCCATCATTACTTAATAGCCCTGGCCAGATGAAGCAGAAAAAAGAAGGATTTGTTGGGATGTAAAGGGCATATAGGCCATGAAGGTGGTGAGAGCAACTGCCTTGTAAATCTATTTCTGGAACCATCCTGCTTTTTCAGGAAAATATCAGGCACTTGTAACTTTTGTAGAGCTGTTAAAAAAACCAACAAATCGAAGTTACAGAATATTGGAACTTTTAAAAGGGTATTTCGACCCTCAAAGTGAGGGCCCTGCTAAGTGAAAGCCTTTTAAAATGAACACAAATCCACACTAGGGAAAAAATGTTCTGTTAAAGTACATTATGTACTGCTGCACTGGAGACAGTGACTCCTGTTCTGAGCAGGGTGGTAAATTCTACTGCAAAAAAACAAGTTGTTCACTTTACTGTCTGACACGCACTTGGCTAAACAATTTTTTTTTCTATGTAACCATTTGATAAATATGACATACATCTTTAATAATACTAATTTTCACCTGATGACTTGTCTTCCTAAGGCCCAGTCCCATGGAGTTTCACAGGCTTTGGACCAGGTACGTGAACTATACCGTCCCTGGCCACTTTATGTGGAAGACAAAGAGCCTCCTGTCCATATGTCATATTCCCCAAACTAAGGGCTAAAATGAATCTTAGACCCTGAACACACATACGCACACACAAATACACGCAAACTCCAGAACTGTAACACACCTCTTTTGGTGTGGGGTATACAAATTCCCAGCCAGTTCCACAAGAATGGAAAGAAGACGGGGCAGGATCTTATGAAATAGCTACCAAATTGCAAGCCCCCGGCATCTTAGAAATACAAATGCATCTAAAGGCGCTTATTTTTTCCTGCATAAAACCAACTCTAGTGAATACATGGCGTAATCTGGCTCTTGGCCATTACAAGTTTGAAATCTTAGAAGCTGCTGGCAAAAGTCAGTGCAGAACAAATACCCCTGTATTAGAGAGTTTTGGAAAACAAGACTAAATCTGAATGCAGGTTCAATTAAATATTAGAAAGTTTCATACTGAAATGAGAACACAAAAAAGTGTTATTTTAAAAAGCTAATACTAAGAACACTGCACTGTTTTAAAATAAAGTGGTTACCATTAGTTTCATTTCACCTTAAAGGAGAAAGAAATAATTATAATCTTAATAGATTTTTTCTTCCCTGAGACTTAGATATAAGAACGCAGCCAACATCCTTTAGTGCTATTTCATCTCATTTTGCAAGCCAACATAGGATTATTTATACAATCGTTATAAAATTATATACATGCACATAAAAATTTAATTTGTGACATTCCTGTGGAAATCAGATAAACTGGTCTCAATTGAAAAATAATGTTTCAGGCTTTCATCTTCTATTAATTTCAAGCTTTTCAAAGCTGATTATTCAAACAAGAAAAGAAATTGGAAGACTGTTTCTACTTGCTTTAAATTTCATCATATCTTCAGTGAAAGATACTTAATTTCTCCTGCAAATATTTGTCAGAGTAGTTTCTTTAAGGAAAAAAAAAAAGCTTTCTTTGAAAAAACAGATAGTGATTCTTTAGTGTATGCTTTTGCTAACACTAGAAAATAAATAGTCCAGTTTAGACTAACAGGAAGTTTTTAAACCCAACTTTATAATGCATAAAAATGGAGTATTTGGTACTTGTAGGTTTAAACCAATAAACAGGTTTTAATAGGCCACTTAAAACTTCATGCAACTTTAATTGTTACCATCCATCCAGAAGCCAGCTATGGATACAGTCTCTTACAAGGAACACCAGCCACTCTCTGCAATGTCATGACTATTAGTTCCAGTGAAAAAACGATGGTATATACTAGCTAAAGATCTGGCCTATTACCAATTGCCACTACAAGTTAACTCAGTCCCCAGGACAGACATGACAAAAGCAGATCTAAAAAAAACCAAAAAATCATGATTTTGTTCTCAAACAAGACTTAGAAACCATAGTGAGGACAGTGGCATCGTCACAACTAAGGAAAGCTACCACAAAAAAGATACTTCCTCCCCCGCCAATATATTTCATATAAATTGCATAAATAAAATAAAAAGTAATTTTAATTACAATAATTATTAATATTCTCCTTCTACAGTCAGCCTTGAAGGGCACATAAATGAGTCTCTCTCCAAGCTGAAGATATTTGTTTCTCCCAAGAAATGATGAGTTATAGGGAGACTGTTGGAGTAATGCATTTTGACCACAATTTCCAATCCTGCATCCTTATTGATCTGTTTTTTTTTAGAGTGCTGAGCCCCTGCAGTGCCCAGAAACTTCAAAATGATTTAAGGATGCTCAAAGCTTCTGAAAAATCAGATGACCTATACTTAGGTATCTACCCAATGATGTGGAAACCACTACACTTTATTATCCTTTGCTGGTCATCAGTGCTTTTTAGATGATTCCAAAGTCTCTATCAGAGGTCATGCCTGAGTCTACTGTATTTCTAACAGCACATCTGATGATCAGTTTAGTCCTTATAGCCAATAGCAAACAGATACGAAGACCTTACCCAAAACTAGATTTTTTCTCACACATACTGACTTTGAATCTGCCTCCCTCTGAAACACTGTAATTCCTCAAATAATTGTTTTTTGTTATTCGCATCTTATGTTCAGAGTTTTCAATGAGAGAGGTAAAATAAAATAGTCTTTCCATGTTCTGCACAAAGCAACCTTTTCATTTTCACTCTAAGGCTAGGGACAAAAGTTACACATAGACCGGTTTAAGTGATCAGAAACTGGTTTAAACCTGTAACAGAACAGAAGTTCGGAGCACGTAAACCAGTTTCAAAATGGCTGAAACTGGTTTAAGATAAACCTGATTGACTGTAATATCAGTCTCAACCAACTTGGGTCAACCTGGTTTATGACACTTGTAACCCAGACCCCTTCCTGGTTCTAGTTGAATCGGAATCCCTCAGAATCCCAGCATGCATTGTAGCCCTAGGCTGGGCTGTGCTGTGCTGTCTGGCCCTGCCCCTAGCTGGAGCAGTGAGGGCTGGCTCACCGGCCCCTCCAGGCAAGCCCCAACTGGGGCCTGGGAGGGGTTAATCCCCTCTTCCTCTCAGTACAGAGCTGCCCGGCTCTGATAAACTTAGTGCCAACTGCAACTGTGGACTA
The DNA here is from genome assembly GCF_052110815.1 of Crocodylus siamensis. Taxonomy (NCBI): domain Eukaryota; kingdom Metazoa; phylum Chordata; order Crocodylia; family Crocodylidae; genus Crocodylus; species Crocodylus siamensis. The sequence goes on along the minus strand of NC_143398.1, from coordinate 20,988,055 downwards.
CAAATCCCAGAAGCACCTGGAAGCTGGAAGAGGAAGTGATGAGCAACCCTGTGGAGTCCTCTTTCTCTGGTGCTGGACTGCAAATCCCAGAGATTTTGAGGACAGCAGGAAAAGTAAGCAAACACACCTGCCATGCTGTGTTTAATTTTCACTTTATAGTTTTTCAGAGACAGAACTGGTTTTGTTCAAGCACTATATTCATAAAAGCTTGAACAAAATTTTTTTTGCCTCCCCACCTGGGGTCTGGCCACACCCACTCTGCTCCATCAGGGAGCAGGGATAAACCTCGGAGTGGCTGGCAGGCATGCTCTAGCACCCCCCGGCTTCTGGCTTGAGCCACTGCAAGCATGTAGCTGCAGCTCTTAAATCAAAGGTGAATGTGTGTTCATTTGCTTATTGGTTCAAACTGTGCAGCTTAGACTAACCTGTGGGGTTACTATACATCCAGGTTTTCCCAGACATGTCTTCTTGTTTAGTACTCTGACCTCCATGTGGCCAGTTTTTTTCAAATCTGACCAAATATCTAGGTTTTTGCTTTGCTCTACTGGTGGGAGCAGGGGGAGGGATGCTTGTAGGCAGGAGGCACCATGTGTGTCTGCTTGCAGTTCTGGAGCTGCAGGTAGGTAAGTCTGGGTTGGGAGCTGGGGCTGGAGCTGGGGTTGAGGCTGTGGCAGGGCAGGGAGGTTGGCTGCCCCTCCACCAAAGGAAGGGGACAGGGAGGGGGCCTTTTGAGGGCACCAGGGAACTCCATGGCCAGGCCAGCAGCACAGGGGCTGGTATTCGTGCCTGCAGGGGTGGAGCGCCCAGGAGATGCTGCCCAAAGGAGGGGGGCTGTGCCCAGGCCAGACCTCCTGGTACAGCATGGCAGCCCCAGCTGAGGCACGGGGTACAATAAGCCTCCTCTCCTCTTCCTTCCAGCCTGCACTGGGGCTGAACTCACTCTGAGCCACTGTACTCTGGCCTGGTCAGGACCCCTCCAGCAGGGCTGGGGAGAGCAGGGGGCTGCAGGTCAGGAGTGAGGGGCACCAGCATGGCCCAGGAGGGCAGGGTACTGCAGTTTGGGAGTGAGGGGCACTGCCAGGGCTGGCGTCTGTGGGGCTCTGTGGCTTGGGAGTAAGGGGCAACAGAATGGACAGGGGCAGGGCACTGGCATATCCTTTCCCTCCCACAGTTATCAACCCCTGCATGACAGGGGGTCCTCTTTTTTGGAACTGAAAATATGGCAACCCTACTAACCTGCAAAGACTGAATCAATTCAGCCTCATGCTTTTTGACTGTCTGGAGTTAACCAATAGAACTTGTCATAGCGTAGCAACTTTGTGTTGTGTGTCATATATCCCTTATGCTTCCTTAGAGGAAAAGTAGAAAAAGTTCTCAGGAAATTGATTCTGGGTGTGATTCCCCATCACCTTGAAACTTCTGTAGTCATATACACCTATGAGGAGGGGGCTAAAAGTAATTCAGGTTTGCTGAATTATATATCTGCTTCACAGAAGTTTAAGACAGAGAACTCTCCCTAGGTATAGTGCCATACACTGCATAACTGATTGCTTCCATGCAAGCTACCAAAGCAAGGTGAAGTCCACATCCCAGCAACTTGTTCTAGCTATTTTGTTTCCCAAGCTACCTTCAAGCACTGAAGTTGTTAAAATCCTACTCTGTACTTGGCTAATGCCAGGAGTAGCATCCCCTTCTCTGATACTTACAGAGGTCACCACCATGAGCAAGGGCACTTGTTAGTGCACTTCAGAAAAAGGGATCCTAAACCTCTGGCTTGCAGGGCAACTGCACTACGCTCAGAACCCCTGACATGACTGCCCACCAATACTTGTACTAGGAAAAACTTGACTGTATTTTAAAAGGTCGGACTAAATTAGCTGTTTCACTAAAAAGGGGAAGTGCCAGAGCCCAACAATTAACTTAATTAGGGCCCAGCTCCAACAAAAGAAACTTTCAACTACATATGTCATTCAGTGCTGCCAGCTCACTCAATTTTAGTGCAACCCTCATAGGGAAAAAAAGAAGTTTCTAACCTTCACACCAATAATTGTGGAACAAAATTTGAAAGTCTTGACCAGGCACATATTAAAACGTTGGCAAAATGCAAACTGCTCAAAGCATACAGTATTTTAATAAACTTATGATTTTGGTGGGCCTGACATATCATATTTTAATACTTTGGCTGGCAATGCTGGGGACTTTAGTCTGTGAACAGTTCCACTGGCTTCACTACAGGATTGCCAACTGTCCATAAATTTGTGAACACTGTAAAATAAAGGCTAAAGATGTTCGCCTATAAAGTCCATTAAAAATTGAAATGTCCATAAGAAAAACTAAAGAAACCATGAACTTGATTGGAAGATCTGTCATTGGAAGGAAGCTGGATGTAGCGCTGTAGCAAATGGAGGGGCAAGTGGGGTGACTGCCTTGGGCGCCGAAGCGAAGGGATGCCAATGGGTGCTACCCAGCTGGGGCAGGATGTGGGACAGAGCTGCAAGTGGCTCATTTGAGGAGGAGGGGGAAGGCGGTTCCTGCTGCTGCGTGCACTCCGGGGCAAACATGTGGGGGTGGCATGTGCCAACCAGATGTGTGTGCAGGGCAAGGGTAGGCTTTGCCCTGGGCACCAAACTTCATTGCTACCTGGCACATCTTGCCGGCTGCTGCTGGTCCCAGGCTCTGGTGGGATGCTCCTGCTTTCTATGGAATGCTCCCATCCCTGCCACCCAGCTCAAGCCCCACAAGCTGCCTAGTGTGTCCTGCCAGAGCCGGACACCAGCAGATGTCAAGATGCACTGGCCAGCCCTGGGCCCTTGTGCCAAGCGGCAGGAATGGGAGCATTTCATAGAGGGCAGGATCCAGCCCAGCTGCAAGCCCCCTGGGCTGCTGAGTGCATTTTGCTGGCGCTGAGGTCTGGGGTGGCTTGCAGTGACGATAGGAGCATTTCATAGACGGCAGGAGCAGACCCCACCCAGAAGTTCCATAGACCAGTTAAAGCTAAATCAGTCAAAGTCTGATACTATATCCAGCCAGGTTTATCTTAAATCAGGTTTGGCCATTTTAAACCAGTTTATGTGCACTGAATTTCTATTCTGTTCCAGGTTTAAACCAGTTTATGCACAACTTCTGTCCCTAGCCCTCATGTCTGAGCAGAAGTGCAGCTCAGTGACCTGCAGGGAGCTCTCCTGCAGAAGCCCTGTAGCCCTCTCCCAGCACAAGCCACATACTGCCACTGGGTCCTATTGTCCATGGTCTGCCACAAAAGTAGACAGGGCCTCACAGCCCCAGACAGTTTGAGGCACTAGGCAGGACAGAGAGGAGATGGAGGTGCAGGGCTGTGACAGGGGAGATATAGCAGGTGGGGATCCATGCCACAATGTGGGGAGTGGAATGGCAGGGCTCAGATTGGGGGCTGGGGGACAGCACAGTGTAGGAGGCATCAGGGTGTGGAGTAAGCAGGGGATTCCAGAGGTAAGGGCAGCAAGGTGTTAAACCACTGCTGCAGCCAAGCAAGAGTTTGGCTGGTGTTAAACCCCTAAATTTGAATGCGGCCATTGTTACTGACAGCTAGGACCCAGCAGAAGGGTTATATTCACATTATTTGAAATATGTCAATAAAAATGTTTGGTTTTCAGTAGAAAGGTTGCAGATTCTCAATAAAAAAAGGATTCTCTTGGGTTAGCAATTCTGCTTCAATATGACAGGAATGTGCATTATGCACATTCACAAAGTGATGGTGGACTGTATAGGATTTCACAGACTACAGGTCAGAGATAAGGAATTCACAAATGTAATGCACAAAGAGAGAAAAGATATAATTATTGCAGCCCTGATTTCTACAAGGGGAGCAGCAGAATTTACATTTTATGTCATTTACATTTTATTTTATGTTTTCAGGAGCCAATTCAGCTGTGTCACAACCTGATGATTTGCCAAATAATCCTTTTCCAAAATACAAATAAATAAAGTTTTACTCAAGACAGAGGGAAAGAGAAAAACCAGAACAGAGAACCTTATTTTCATTTTAATAATTAAACAGCATCTAAGGCCGTTATTCTACAAACAATTAAGCACATGAATAATTTCACAATTATAGAGGCATCCCACCATGTCTGTGAGCAAGACCATGGTCCCATAGACCTCACCCAGGCCAGGATGTTATCCAACAGGGCTACTCATGTATACGGAGTTATATGCATGCTTAAGTCTTTGCAGGGTGGGTTCCCCACTTCTGAAATTCTTTTAATTAGAAAGAAACACATTCACAGGTCACAACTGAGTGTGTGAGGGATAATGCCACACTATTAGAAAGAAGCCAATAAGAGGTCAGCAGTACACAGAACAGTCAAAACACTAGATATGAGCTGCTAAATCCAATAGTTACAATATTCTCATCTGGAAAATCTGTGGCAAAATTTACATCTCAAGTTGGGAAATTTGTTCAAAACTGTAAGATTTAACTCTTCACTTTGAAAGTGACCCAAACTTCCCGTGAGCGAAAACGTTTATAGTGCCAACCTCCCTATGCCTCTTGCCTGCATCCCACCCTCCACTCCCAAACACACCCATTCTCACAATATTTCTACCTAAGCAGTTATACTGTATTAATCCCAAGATGTCTGAGCACCTAGAAAGTAAAGTTCCCAGATAAATTAGAGGTTTCATGTAAGCCCTCACCCCCCCACCAGAATCTTGAGCTCTTCAGCGTCTGTGTGGAGCAGTCCTCCAACAGCTGAACACTTCTTAGTTAATACAATCTGCAGAGACTCCTCCCACAAAGTCAGAACTTTGCTATGATACAACACTTAGCACATGTTTTATTACTTGCACATGTGGGCACTCATGTTTTAAGTGCAGTTAACACAGCCAAAGCCTAACATGCAACATGGCCCAAAACCTGTTGATTCATTGAGAAGGGCTCATTTAACAGGTCTAAACTCCACAATATTTCCAAATTTAGGAAATAATCTCTTGAAACAGGAAAGCAGTATTTCAAATATTATTTTCTGGAACAGAAATTAGGATACTGTGAAGAACATGGAGCTTGCTCTCTTTTACACACTAAAATATTTATTTCCCTTTCCCCATACAGAATATTATAGTTTGGGTAGCCAGATATGTTTCACTGGGTGTGTTACCACTCCTGAAAAAACTACAAGTTTAATACATGACCGCAATCCAACCGAGGGCTGTTTCCATTCTAAATAATTAAGGACAACTCACACATGGGAGATGCATAATTTAAAGAGACACATTAACAATATTAAAAACAATAGTTAAATATCTTTAAAATGGCATATAGCTGTAATTATAATTTTCAGTGGGCAAGATTGTTAAAAACTCATTTGCCACCTGCTGCCTTAGAACAGGTCTTGATCATTTAACTAATGAAGTACTTGGCTAGTTCATTGTGCAAGTTCTGTCTTACTTTAATTTGGTGCGTGATAAGAGCAGACATAAATGAACTGGAAATGAAAACTTACTGTTTAATACTTTATTAAATCTATTATAAGCCATCTTTCTACTATATCTACACTGATTAATGTGCAGGAAATAAAGTACTGTAATTAGAAGTATGGCATGTTTATTTAACAACTAGAATAATAGAGGAGCTATAAAATCTTTATACATATATTTTGCTTTCAAATATGTATATTTTGCTTTCAAATGACTTTTGTAAACATTTCCCTTTATGTCAAATTATAAAGGATTTTAGACTTATGAACACTTCAGGCCTGGTAAAGTTCTGCTGATACTATTCCAACATAGCATATATTCATTTATTACAAATCACTGATATCCTGCATGAAAAATGGCTTTCACAGTGTAGCAATGGTTGATAATTTCAAAGTAGTCTAGGGAATTCAGACTTATTTCTTTCATTAGTTTTAATTGGAGATGGGTATAAAACCTCTAGATAGCTTTGACATTCTCAGTTTCTCTGTTTAACTTCAGAATGCCAAGATACAGTAATAAATATTGCTTCAATTCTGTATATTATGTGGACTTCTAAACAGTATAATCTTTAAAGATGCAATGCAGTAATACAGTTCTGTGGCTTCTAATCTAAGGTAAATTGCACCTGGCACCTGACTGACAATCAAGATTAAAGTCACATTAGTCCTTGATGGATAATGCTTACCTCCCATTTTGTAAAATATTTTCTCCAACAACATAAGACATGGTAAGGAGTAGATTATAGATTCATAGATGTTTCGGTTGGAAGGGACTTCAGTAGAAGTCTGACCCCCTGCCATGGGCAGGAAAGAGCGCTGGAGTTAGATGACCCCAGCCAGGTGCATGGTTTAGCCTCCTCTTAAAGATCCTCTAAGGTAGGGGAGAGCACCACCTCCCTTGAAAGCACATTCCAGATTCTGGCAACCCTTACCATAAAGCTGCTCTTCCTGATGTCCAAAATACATCTGCTCTCCATCAGTTTGTGGCCGTGGTTCCTAGTTACTCCGAGGGGTGCCCTGGTAAACAGAGCATCTCGTATTCCTTGCTGTGTCCCCTCTCCTGTGAATTTGTAAGCAGCCACAAAAATCACCTCTCAGCATTCTCTTGTGGAGGCTGAGAGATTGAGGGACCTGGATCTCTTCCTCATAGGGCTTTGCCTGCAGGCCCCTGACCATACAAGTGGCCCTCCTCTGGAGCCTCTCAAGGCTGTCCACCCCCTCCCAAAGTGTGGCACCCAAAACTGGATGCAGTACTCGAACTGCACCTGACCATTGCTTCATAGAGGGGTAGTATCACCTCCCTGGACCTCTTCACCATGCACCTGCTAACCCATGATAAAGTGTGCTTAGCTTTACTGATCACTTCATCACACTGATGACTCATGTTCAACTTGGCGTCAACAATGGTCTCGAGATTTTCTGCTGCTGGCGAAGGTTATCTCCCAGCCTGTAAATCTATTCAATCTTCCTGATCCTGATCTGACATTAGGATGAGTCAGGGATAAGATAAATGGATTTAAATAGGTACATACGATATTAAGGTCAGATCCACAATGTGTCAGACAGCAAGATTCCACCACCTAAAGGCTGGATCCAGACATGTAGGCACGTACTTTTCCTCAGGGACAAACAGCACTGGCACAATATGCGCCTCTGCTACTTGTCCACCAGCAGTGCCCATGCACGCATGCTCTGGTGCATGGCACATTGCCCCAGGTGGGGTAGGGGAGGCTCAGACCAGCACTTGGGATGGCCACAGCAGCCTTATTTGGGTCCTGAGAACCTCCCACGGCTCCAGTGGTGGTGATCTGGTAGTATGGAGCATGGCCAGCAGCTGGAACATGGCTCTGGCCGGCTGGACTTCAGTTTTGGCCTACTTCTTTCAATTATAGGCTTTGTGTAAAAAAAATCCACAGTGGAAAAAAGCAGGGTGGCACATGTGGTGGCAGTGTGCACTGCACAAAACCAAAGCCCAGACCCAAATAAGGCTGCTGGGCCATCCCAGGTGCTGGCCTGAGGCTCCCCTACCCCGACCGGGGCAATGTGCTGTGTGCCAGTGTGAGCGTGGGTGGGCATTCCCTGGGGAGAAGTAGCAGTGGCACACATCTCAGCCAGACTTGCTGACCTGCTCAACTGGACTTTAAGCTGAGGCCACCAGGGGATGGGGAGATTACCGCCACTGCAAGCCCAGGAGACAAAGGGAACGGGAGTTCAGAAAGAGTGGTTGCTTCTTAAGGGAGCAATCCTAGAAGCTTAAGCAACGTCTATCCCATCTCGGAGGAAAGGCAGGAAAAGGGCACAGCAGCCCCCTTGGCTCTGCAGGGAACTAGTGGACCTCCTGCATCTAAAAAGAGGCCTGTAAAGGATGGAAGGCTGGATCCACCCCAAAAGAGGAGTACTCTGCACTGGTCTGGACCAGGAAAGCCAAGGCTGCAACTGAACTCCACCTGGATACATGTAGCAAAGACAATACAAAGTCCTTTTTTGGATATGTGGGGAGCCGGAGAAAAAGCAAGGGCAACACTGAACCCCTGCTAAACCAGATGGCACAACTGACAACCAATGCCCAGGAAAAAGCCAACCTGCTTAACAGGTATTTTGCATCAGTTTTTCACCAGCACCAAGAGACGGCCCTGCTCAATACGGTTCAGGACAGCTAGGGCAAGGGAGAGTTGCTACCCTTCAATGTTGACCATGTGAAGGAACACCTTGAGAAGCTGGACACCTTCAAGTCAGCTGGCCCAGACAGCTTACATCCCAGAGTACTTAAGGAGCTGGCTAGCATCATAGCTGTGACACTGACAAGATTGGAAGAAGGCCAATGTGGTGCCTATCTTCAAGAAAGGGAGGAAAGGAGATCCGGGGAACTACAGGCCCATCAGCCTGACTGCTATCCCAGGGAAAATCTTGGAAAAAATTATTAAAGAGACCATTCTTGACAAACTGGCTGAAGGCAACTTCCTGTGGGATAGCCAGCACAGGTTTGTTATGGGTAGATGTTGCCTGACCAATCTCATCTCCTTCTACAACCAGGTGACATATCACCTGGACAAGGGAGAAGAGATTGACGTCATATCTCAATTTAAAAAAAAGCTTTCAATCTGGTATCCCATGATCATCTCATAGAAAAACTGGCCAACTGCAGCCTTGGCTACACCACAGTCCACTGGCTGAGGAACTGGCTCCAAGGTTGGACCCAGAGAGTGGTAGTTGATGAAAGTCAATCATCGTGGTGTGCTGAGACCAGTGAGGTCCCACAAGGCTCCATCCTTGGGCCTATACTTTTTAATATCTTCATTAATGATGTGGAGATCGGTATCAGAAGCGGACTGGCCAAGTTAGCTGATAACACCAAATTTTGGGGTAAAGTGTCCATACCCAAGGACAGGATGGCGATCCAGGCCGACCTTAGCAGGCTTGGACAGTGGGTGGACTAAAATCTGATGGCCTTCAACACCGAAAAATGCAAGGTACTCCACCTCAGAAAGAAAAACCCGCAGCATGCTTATAGACTTGGCAGTGCTACGCTCGCTAGCACCACAGCCAAAAGGGACTTGGGGGTCATGATTGACCACAAGATGAATATAAGCCACCAATGTGATGTTGCATCTGGCAAAGTGAACAAAACTCTGTCTTGCATCCATAGATGCTTCTCTAGCAAATCCCAGGATGTCATCTTCCCGCTGTACTCAGCTTTGGTGAGGCCACAGCTGAAGTACCACATCCAATTCTGGGCTCCACAATTTAAAAAGGATGTGGAGAAGCTTGAGAGAGTCCAAAGGAGAGCCTTGTGCATGATCAGAAGGCAGGAAAACAGGCCTTATGATGAGAGGCTGAGAGCTACGGGACTCTTCAGCCTGGAAAAGCACAGGCTCAGGGTGAACCTGGTGGCTGCCTATAAGTACATCAGGATCTGGGGGAATGCCTGTTCACCAGAGCGCCCAATGGGATGAAAAGGTCAAACAGTCACAAACTTCTCCAAGACCGTTTCAGGCTGGACATAAGGAAAAACTTCTTTATGGTCCAAGCCCCCAAGACCTGGAACAGACTGCTGCCAGAGGTGGTGCAAGCACCTACTCTGGATTCCTTTAAGAGTCAATTGGACGCTTATCTTGCTGGGATCCTTTGACCCCAGCTGACTTCCTGCCCCTGGGGCAGGGGGCTGGACTCGATGATCTTCTGAGGTCCCTTCCAGACTTAATGTCTATGAAATCTATGGAATATTGTGCCAGAGCTGTTTGGCTTGGAGAAAATTCATGTGCCTGCATGTCTGGATCCAGCCTTTAGGTGGTGGAATCTTGCCATTTGACATACTGGATCTGACCTGAATCTTTCATACACCTATTTAAATCCACTGACCTTATCCCTGACTCATCCTGATGTCAGATCAGGATCAGAGAGATTGAGTACAGTTTTCTTTGTAATGGAACTATAATTACAGTCATTTGTCTTGCCCAAGTTAAAGTTCCTGTTTCAGAAACTGACTTCATTGAAAATTTTGGCAAGGCAAACACAAATGTGATTAGGTTATATTTTAAACATTATTATTCTATTCATACAAAATGCCAATTGCTTATATCCATTTGTTTATGCCTTGCACTTATATCATTTTTCTTCTATTAATAGAGTCAACCTCTCACTCCAAGAGCTTTACTGGTGTGAGCAGTACTGATTAAATCAATACGGTAATAACTTCAAAACAACTCAAGAATTTTAAAACTCATTTGTATTACTGACTTTAAACTGGACAGTCATTTTATTTTTTGTTTTTTAAAATGGGCCTTAACATTTAAAACATTTTAGCAATATCTTATTCTCTACAGGCATGTGGAAGAACTAAATTTGTTGAAATAAAAACAAACAGCAAAATTCACTTTCCTAGAAATTCTTTCACTGCTCTTAAATTATGACAGATCATCATTAAGAGTAGTGCATGTAACAGTTCATAAAGATTGTATTGGGTAAATAAAGTTACCTGAAGTCACTGAATGCTTCTGTACAATGAAGAACTTTAGCAAAATACTACATATTTTGTTTAGCCATGAGTTAACATGACATGCAGCAGTTATAATCAGTTAATTATTTTACCAGATATGAAACAACAAGGACAGCAATTTGTTCAGAAAAGTATGATTTCACCCAGTTCTTGCAGATAACAATGAAACTTTCCACCCAGAAATGGTCAACTTTAATCCAGTGCCATAAATACTTCCTGATTTTCAAATTTCATAATCTCCAATTCACCCTTTTAAAAAGTAATAGTGTTTGACAAAAATCAATGTTAAGTGGCATAATGCTTTTCCATGTGCACTATTAAATACAAAAACCTAATTCCAGACAGTTTATTCTCTTCCTCATTCTATTAAGTTATTAGAATGTAAAAAAACACTGGTCTTTATATACCCCTTTTTTTTTTTTTTTTATAACTTTTCAGGCATTTCAAAAATTTTACTATGGGAAGCAGGTCGCTCTGAAAGGGAAAGCAGCACCTCTTTACAGCAACCAGACATAGTTTACGACAGGCATGAAGAACACAGAGTGAAATAGCAGTGAAAATTGATGTAGCCAGAATAATTACCAAAACGAGAGATTTTAGCTAGTACATTTTAATAAATATCCTATGCAACCAATCTTGAAGCACTGAAAGTCAATGCAAGTTTGGATAATGACCCAGCTCCCAGTGAAATCACAAAATAGGCAACCCCCACTTAACACAGTTTTGCTATAGCGCTCATTTAAAATATTTACCTGGTTTCACTCAGTGTGTTTCATTATAATGCTCAGCCTGGGGGTGGGGAGAAGCAGTGGTGGCAGTGGCAGTGTCGGCATCAAGTGAAGTGGTGAGTGGCAGCCTGCGGGGGTCCAGGGCGAGGTGGCAGGAGCCTGGGTTCCACTCTGGCACGTGGTGCTGGAGTGGCTGGTGGGCAGGGAGGAGCAGTGGGGATAAGGGGTGTGTGGGGGGTATGAGCATGGGACCCAGGTTGGCGCCCAGGGCCAGGGTGTAAGAACTGCGGGCCTAAGGCCAGGGCCAGCATGAATGCAGGGCCTGGGCCTGTGAGCCAGCATTTAGGGACATGTGTGCATTGTCCCTCTCCCTAGGACACAGTGAGGCTGAGCCCATGGAGCTCCCCCGACCTGTGGGCTGCAGTCCGTGACCCGTTCCGCTCCAGTCACACACTCACCTGCAGGGTGTGGACACGATCCTGAGGCCACACAGAAGTGCAGTTTTGGCTGGCAGGTGTGGGCAGGCAGGGGCCATCGCGGTGGCAGAACAAGGACGTTGGGATGTGCTAGTGTCATCCCTAGTGGACTCCACACAGAGCCCTGGTGGGAGTGGCAGGAGCCTGATAATCATATAATTTAGAACATTTTGTTGGAAAGAACAGCAGAGCTCTCCAACCCCTTTTTAAATACATCGTAGCCTTATTTTCAAAACCTTGTAATGAACTGCAATCTTCTTCCTTCAGTCACAGAAGATAGGAACAAAACATCCTGAAATGCTGCATAGAACACTAGTTAAATTAACTGTTATAAAACATTGTGTTTCATCGTCTGACTTTTCCAAAGTGCCACAGTACTTACAGAGAAGACCAAAACAGTAAGATACTGGGCATGGGAACAGGGAATAAGTGGGAAGGGAGGTTAAGCTTGACAAGTAGGAACCTTTTACAACCCAGTATCAAAACTGTTCCTAGCATTGACACAGGTAAGGTTTGGTTTTGCCCCTAGTTTATCCCTTCTGACAAGTGGTAACAAATTATTCAGTCTAAAAACCATATTTTTATATTTTCTTTATGTTTAAGCAACAACAACAAATCCAAAGAAGGCCAAACAACTTACTCTTAAGAAAGAAACTAGTACAAATTGCCTCCTAACCTTTTTCATGTGCTTGTAAAATATTGACTCTGTCCCACTGAAGAAAAATTTGAACTAAAATTCAATGTTACGATACAAACTCCGGTGTTACATGGATGTGATGTGCACAAATCCTGCTTCTTATTAAAAAGATTCATGACAAACACTTAGACTCAATGCTAAAAGCCAAATGAAACATAGGGTGGGGGGCAGGGGGAAATCACCAGGAAATTTGACTGCATCTGCCAAAAAAGATATTTCTAATTAAGTATGATGGATGTTGCGATTTACTTCACAGGTCAAAGATGTCTTTATTTTGGCACATTTTGGTACAAAAAAGAAAGACGCTCTTGAGAAACAAACAGTAAATCAGCATTACTGATCTACTTCACAGGCATGTTGTGAGGATTTGGTAACAGGTACAGGAGCAGAAGCCAGCTCCAGTGTATGTGCAAGACTTGTCATTCTTTAGGGGCTCACCTCCCCTTTTGCAATTCAAGCAGCAGCTGTAGGTGATGGATGTAAACCCTTTGTTTAGCTGGTGTCAACAAGGTTTCTCCATTCCATCAGGCGAGTTTGCTCTGTGCTACATGTAATATGTACTGCCCCAGTCAAAAATACATTATGGCTAGGGACAGAAGTTGCACATAACCTGGTGTAAGTGATCAGAAATTGGTTTAAACCTGTAACAGAACAAAAGTTGACCACACATACAACAGTTTCAAAATAGCTGAAATTGGCTTAAGATAAACCTGGTTGAACTGATTTAGGTCAAACTCACTTATGAAACTTCTGTTGCAGACCCCTTCCTGGTTCAAGTTAAAATCAGAGTCCCCCAGCATCCTAGCATGCTTTTCGGTCCTGATCCAGAGAGCAGAGCTGGTCCCATTCTTCTGCTCCCTAGCTGGAGCATTGAGGGTTGGCTCACTGGCCCCTCCCAGCAAACCCCTCCTGGAGTCTGGGGCCAGGCAGAGGAGTTAAACTTCTTTTCCCTGAGTACAGAGCTACTCTTCCCTACTGGTTTACTTAGTGCTGGCTGCAACTGGACTACCAATCCTAGAGGCAACTGGGAACAGGAAGAGGAAGTAATGAGCAACCTTGCAGAGTCATGCTGCTGTGATTCAGGACTGCAAATCCCAGAGACTTTGCAGGCAGCAGGAAGAGGAAGAAAACACACAGCCCATGCTTTAGTGTCCCTTACCTGCAGTGGCTTGGGCCAGAAGCTATGTGGCTGCTTTTTCTGAATCAAAAGTGACCGTCTGTTCATTGGCTTATTGGTTTAATCTTTGCAGCTTAGACTAACCTGCAAAGACTGAATCATTCAGCCTCAGGCTTTTTGACACTCTGTACTTGGCCTATATGGACTGTCTGAAAATACAGACTGGGACAAGGTAGCATTCTTGGGCTAATAAATGTCTCAACCTTCCGCTGGAGATTCTGTTTTGCCTAGGAAGCCATTGTGGCTTTAAACAAGAGAGAAACACCCCCTAGTCACCCTTTGAATTTCTTGTCTAGTACAGAATCTTATTGCACCAATCACAGCAAACTGCTGAGTTTCAGAGCATTCCAATAAAATTCCTCAGATGTAGTCTTGATACATCAGAATAGATTCTGCATGGCATCTGGAAAGCCTCACTATTTTATGTACATTACTTTATTTTAAAAAGCCTTCTGTGCTCCTAAGACTAGTTTTGCCTATACTTTTAGTCTTTTTATTACATTAAAAATAAAAATTTTGCAGCACAAACTCTGTACTTTTCACTAAGCAGGTTGTCAAACAGCCCTATTCACTTTCTAAGTGTTTTGCTTTTTCCCTTCAGATTAGAAGTAGAGAAAAAGCAGGAACTTTTAAAAGCCTCTCTACAATAATGTATTTTTGACATATGCCAACTTATGCAAGCCAAGCATATGAAAAGTGCTTAAATATTATTGTAAATAATTATATGGCCCTGAATGCATGGTGTTCCTCCCCACACACCCTCCCACCCAAAAGAGCTATTGGCCTTCATTTGTATTTCTGTTGGAAGGCAAGACTTTTTCTCATTCTTACATCCTCAGATGTTCCCTTCCCAGGCCTCTTTGTGGAAAGAAGGGACTCCTAGGCCTTGGGTCTTATGGTGATCTTTTAAATCTAACCCAGCATCTTCTCTTTCTGCATTATACAGCTAAATACAGACAGTCAAAAAGCCTGAGGCTGAATCAATTCAATCTTTACAGGTTAGTCTAAGCTGGGTAGGTTGAACCAATAAGCAAGTAAACAGACATTCATTCTTGATACCAGAAATGCAGCCACATGCCTGCAGTGGCTCAGGGGCTGGGGGGGTGCTAGAGCATGCCTCCCTGCTTAGCTGGAGTAGATAACTTCGTTAAGTCTAGCCCACCCACCCTATGAGGGGGTTTTCAGGGAAATTCTAGAATACCAGAAATTTAAGGTTGGAAGGCACCTCAGGAAGTCATCTGGTACAACCCACCACCCATAGCAGGACCAGCCCCAACTAAATCATCCCAGGCAAACCTTTGTCTAGCCAGGTTTTGAAGACCTCCCAAGATAGAGCTTTCACTACCTCTCCGAATAACTTGTTCCCGTGTTTTACTACCCCCCAGTGTAAAAATTTTTTCTTAATATCTAACCTAAATTTCCCCTGCTGCAACTTGAGACCATTGCTCCTTGTTCTTTCATCTGCCATCACTGAAAACAGTTCAGTTCCATCCTCTTTCAAACCCCACTTCAGGTAGTTGAAGGCTGCTATTAAGTCCCCTCTCAGTCTTCTCTAGTCTAAATAAGCCCAGTTCCCTCAGACTTTCCTCCCAAGTCATGTGCTCCACCCCCTTCACCATTTTTGTTGCCTTCTGCTGGACACTCTCCAATTTGTCCACATCCTTTCTGTAGTGGGGGGCCCCAAAACTGAGCACAGTACTCCAGATGTGTCTTCACCAGTGCCGAACACAAAGGAATAATCACTTCCCTTGACCTACTGGCAGCACATCAACTAACGCAACCCAGTATGCTGTTAGCCTTCTTGGCAACAAGGGCACACCGCTGGCTCATATTCAGCTTATTGTCCACTGTAAACTCCAGGTCATTTTCTGCAGAGGTTCTGCCCGGCCAGTCAGTCCCCAGCCTATATCAGTGCATGGGACTGTTCAATTGTCAGTGCAAGGGGAGTTGCAAAGCATCTTGGGATGCTGGGGGTTCTGTGAGTTAACTTCAATCTGTAGGGGATCTGGGACAAGTTCAATAAACCAATTTAACCTAACTTGGTTAAGTCTGGTACTATATCCATCTAGGTTTATCTTAAACTGGTTTCAGTCATTTTGAAAGTGGGTTATGTTCACTGAGCTCCTATTGTTACAGATTTGAGTTGGTTTCTGATCACTTATATTGGTTTATGTGCAATTTCTGTCTCTAGCCTAAGGGGCACATTGCAACGTACAGGCAACTTCCACTTAGCGTTCTTAATTAGTTCCGGAAAAACCAAGCTTTAAGTGTTAAGCAAAACCAATATTCCCATAAGAATTTATGTAAATAACTATAATTCATTACCAGTGTGTGCAGCAGCAGTGACGTGAGCACCTGGTAGTTCAGGGCCAGTTTGGCTGGTGCTGTGCCGTTGCCACCCACTTGGGCCTGGGTTGCAGAGGCAGCACTGTTGGTCCCTTCCATGCCAGCTGGCAGGCAGGGGGTGCATGTACAGCCACAGTCATGGTCACTCTGGGCAGTGGGAGCAGGGTACGGCACCTGGTGCTCCCCCAAAGCAAGGCATTGCACATGTCATAGCTCTTTTGTACCTAACCCGGAGTCTGAGCAGGCAAATATATAGCATGGGTGGGCTAAATTACACAAGGTTGTGCACTTCCAATGCACTGTGGCACTAGTGTACACTCCCTGCTGCCAGCTGTACAATGCCTATGAGCACTATAACAGAACTTGCCGAGCCCTAAGTGGAATTGGGTATCAATCCAAAACGACCATTATAGTGAAATAGCACTAAGTGAAACAGCATTAAGTTGTTGAGGATTTGCTCTGGAGAGACTTAGGAACTTCTCTCTGTGTTTCGTGGGCTCACTCCAGAGGCAGCGTACAGAAATCTAGAGACAAGAGACTAGAATGCCTTACCATATTATGATTTGAATAGGAGCTCCCTGATAGATATCAAGGCTGAAAAGGTATCAGTGGATGGAAAAAAATTGAGAACTATTGCCTGTAGCCCAGCTGAGCTTTGACAATTAAGTCCACATTCTAAAATACAATCCAGAACACACAGCATTTTATTCAACCAGTTAGTAACTATTCTCTTCAAAGAAGCAACCTCTAGTACTTCTTCTCGAGTCCTCAGCAAATCTCATTGGCTAAGTACAGACAGTTAAAAAGCCTGAGGCTGAATCAATTCGATCTAGGCAGATTTTTCTAAGCTGCATAGGTTGAACTGATAACCAACTGAACTGACTTTCAGTTTTCAATTGGGAAAGGCAGGGGGAGGCCTGCACTGACCTAGGCCACTGCGCAGGGGACACTGAAGCACGTCTCCCAGCCTGCTAGCCATGGTCAGCCCATCCAGCTGTCCCCAGCCCCCTGCTGTCCACCCACAAAGGATTAAGGAGCCCCCTGTCCAGGTACTGGCCCATGTTGGGAGAGCCACCCCCCAGGAGGTTTCCCCCAGCCTGGGTTCCCCAGCCCTGGGGAGCTGAGGGGAATTCCCCCCTCCCCTTCCCAGCTGCTGGTTGGTTCAGCTGCTGCCATGGGATGGAGAGAGGAGTCCTCCAGCCAGGAGCCTGCCCACAGCCCAGCATAGGTGCACCAGATAGCTGCCACCTGGGGGGCTTCCCCCCACCCCAGTCCAGGATCCCCCAGCCCGGGGCAGCTCCAGGGAGCTGAGTGACATTTTTCCCTACCCTAACCCAAGAACTGCTTGTCTTATCCCCCCGCGAGTCTCAGGGATACCCTGGGTCAGCCTCAAGGAGCAGTGGGAAATTCTTTTGCTCCCCTGCAACCAGCTTTGTTTCAGACTTGCAGCAGCTTATTCAAAACTGGCTGTCGAGGAGGAGGAGAATTTCCCTCCACTCACAGCCTGAGACTCACAGGGGCTGAAGCAAGCGGCTCTGGGTTTTTAGGAGGGGAAGAATTCCCCTGAGCTCCTGGGGCTGTTCTGGGCTGGGGGACCCTGGGCTGGGGTGAGGAGATGTTACCCAGGGTAGGGGCTCCCTGGTGCCCCCTGCTGAGCTGCATGGGCAGGCAGTTGCTTGGGGGACTCCTCCTCATTCCCTCATGGGGCAGCCATTGAAGCAATCAGCATCTGGGAAGAGGTAGGGAGGAGGGTTGCTGGGGGTCAAAAAGCCCCCACCACAGGGCTATCCCTCCCCCCACGTGCTGTACAGACCCTGACCATGGGGTGTTCTGGAGACCTGTTCCCCTGTCTGCCCCCCCATGAGCTGATTGATGCAGGCAGGAAGCAGGGTAAGGAGCAGAGGGGCAAGGCAATCTCTGCTCCACTGCAGCAAACAGCATAGCACAGGGCTGCAAAGCATCCTGGGATGTTGGGAGCCTATGAGTTTAAACTTGAACCTGGGACAGAAGTGACATAAACCAGTTTGACCTAAATCAGTTAAGTCTGATCCTACACCCAACCTGGTTTATCTTCAAGCCATTTTGGCCGTTTTGAAGTAGTTTATGTGCACTGAACTTCTGTTACAGGTTTAAATCAGTTTCTGATCACTTAAGCTGGGTTGTTTGTAACTTCTGTCCCTAGGCATTAAATCAGGGTGAAGGACTATCTGATCAGTAAGAGATTGCAAGATCTGTCTGGATACTTTTGGAGTGACCAAAAAATGATAGTGAATGATAGTAGCTTCTACCACATTGTACGTATGGCTGTAAATCTAAAAGCTGAGCTTTTTTCATTTTCATGCCACATATACAATTCTACGTAGCATCCCTTTCTCCCTTCATCACTATAAAAATAAAAGGACTTCAATCAGAAAAGTGTGCATGTCTGGGAGCTGAAATTTGCCTATAATTCAAACTCAGTCCCCCAGACTTCACTTTTTCAAATGTTACAGACTTTCAAATCCATGTGTACAGGATTCAAGTAGGCACACAACTTCCATTACCGAGAGAATGAATACCATAAATTTCTTTCTTCCTCTAGTAGCATACAGTCTTTAAAAAGAAAACCCACAAACAAGTACTGAGTATTTTATTTTCAGACTAAACTGTGGATGAACTCAATTAAATGCCTTCCTTCCTGTAGCAAATATGCTTAAGCATCAAAAGTCACTTTTGTTGATAAAATATTTCCACACAATCTCCTCCCCAAAAGGTGGATTTCATACAAAACAACCTAAAGCAAACTCCCTAGAGCTGTTTCAGAGCTCAGAGTAAATTAAATATATGCATACATATATCACATAAATATGCCCCCACCCTTCTCCCCACCCCAAAATACCAACCCCCCCCCCCAAACTGCTTCCTTTTCTCAGGCTGTGTTTGGAACAATATGACCCAAACTATGGCAGGGGGAGAGGGGAGGGGAACGTTGACATGAATAGTAGTCCTCAAACGTTTGTACTTTATGTGCTTGTTCTGCAGTTTCTAACACATTACTGTCAGATTGCTGCAGAATACATGGAAAAATCTGCAAGTCAGTAGGAACCCTTCAATCTAAGGAATTTAAAGACGTTTAAGTAGAGAACTTCAGAGCAAATACTGCAGCCCTTACACATGGGAGTGAAAAAGTTCCATCACAAACAAGCACGGATGATTGAATGAGTAAGGCACTGGATGGGGATTAGTTTCCAGCTGGGCCCACCTGTATGACATTTTAGGGACCCAGAGCAAGCACATGGCTATACCAAGATGAGCCACCACACACTGCTATGAAACTGGAACCACTAGAGCTACAGCAGTGAAGTGCTGCGTGCAGACTAATAGGCCACAGGCTTCTCAACACAGCTAATGCATTCAGGGCTAGCAGGCTGGATATAGAAACACCTTTCTGTCCTTGGCTTGGCTCTACATCTGTAAAGTGTCACCCCCTCACTTACACTCCTTGCTTTTTAGAATGTCCATGTGCCAGACGGCGTGTATCCACTCCTGCGTCCACAGAGCACCGAGCATGCTGGGGCTTTCAACAAGGAATAATTCATATCGCCACAAAAGAGTGCAGGCAGAAGATATTTCATATCACACACAAGGATTTCATATTGCCCCAAGGACCAGAATCCTCATTCTGTGTACAGTATGTATTTGATCCGTGCATAGCAGAGAGACCAGAGGAGTATAAGATCTCGAAGGCATAGGAAACAATACCTATATACTATTTCTCCCTCTCTCACATAACTGAGACACTGAGGAACACTAGGTTTTGCTTATATCCCCTACCCACTTCAAGTTTATAGCACCATGGTTAAGAAACTGGTAGGAATACACCAGGTTCTCCATTTGTGGGAATCCTGCTTTTCATAGAAGGGCAGGAGCTGAATGCAGTAGACAGGTTTTCACAGTCCTTGTTTGCAAAGCACTGCCACTCATAACATCCGGTTAAGGGACATTTCATACTCAGCCACTGTACTGTTCTTGCAGGCATGCTGTACTTTTATACCAACTTCTGCACAACATAAGGTTACCGTGATAGTCCCCCATTTGACTTTTCTGCACAAAGATATTTTTGACCATAAATACACATTTTTAATTTTTTCTTAACATTTACTCTATCGTGTCACACTCTGTTTGAAAGAAGTAATTGCTCAATTCCTTCAGGAAAAAGGCACAAGACATTAAAAATTGCAATTTTTGCATATGATATATGCGTGCTTTTTTGCTGGTAAGTAAAAACAAAGAGTCTTTATGTAAGTTAAATATTAAAACAACAAAAAAATCTTTGCTCTTGTGTATGCAATAATAAATGTTTTATATTTATAAAGCCTGCTATAATAATGCCCTAAGTGCTTCTTACTAAGGGAGGCAGAAAGCTTAGCTACAGTACAAGTGAACAGTAGTAACTACTGCAGGTAAGGCCAGTCTGACAGCTAAAGGCAGAGGAGCAGAACTCAAGGAATCTGGCTTAAATTCCAGACTGATTCTGAGCCACAAGTTCCCATAATGGGGAAACTTCAAATCAAAGCTAGGCTGTTATACCATTTAGAGCAGCGACTGTCTCTATGTATTTGTACATGATTCACTGTTTTGCAGATCTAATTACAAGTAGCATCTAGAGTATCCCATGACATATAATACAATGATATAAGTAGCAGTGTATGCACAAATGTACTATGAGAATTGTAGTATAAGAATGGATTACCATATAACACCCACAGAGGTCCATCTGCTTGCCAGTTCCTTCACAACCCTGCTTTTTCTCTTTGCTTAACAGCCTCATAGCTGTATTTCATGTCTCTGACCTGACATTTTACTGTCTGGAGGTGCCTCTGGATTCTCAGGGTCAAATCTTGCCTTAGCCCCACAGGGGCAGCTTCAGGTGAAGTGCCTCACATGTCCACACCAAAAACAAGTCCCTCTACTGTTGTTCAGTAAGGGTAGCCTATCTCCCAGGACCTCCTTACCTTCTTGCTGAGCTCTGGCCCTGCTTTGATTGCCTTTGCTCCCATGCTCATGATAAGCCTGTTTCTCAGCTGCCACAAAATCCTCAGCCAGCCTCACTGCCTCATCCAGTCCCAAACCTCTCCTCCCAGGTCCCAGGTAACTGCTGTAAGACAATCTGTCGGAGAAAATCCTCAGGAGATTTCTCCTCCATCTATAGCCATATAGCAGCCTCATCTAAGAGGCGCTCATCCAACCTGCAAGGGGTCAAGATCCCTTGTCCTTTCTTGGCTTGGAACTACTGTCTGTGGGTTTCTTCAGAAACTTCCAGTCATCTCAAACAGCTTCTTTTACTTTATCATAATCTCTCACCTCATCTCGAGGCAAAGCCCAATACACTGCTTGCACCTCACCTGCCAGCAGCACTAGCAGCTGCACAGCCCATATCTGCTTATCCCACTGTGCAGCAAGTGCTGCTCTTGTGAAGCGCTGCTCTCTCTCTCTAAAGGCCTTAGCGATGGGTTCTGGCACATACATGGGAGCCACTCCCCCGAGGCTCTCTGCTCTTTGGGTGAGCGCCCCCGCAACTCTCTTCTTGTTTTCTGCTATGAGCATCTGGAATGTTTCTGCCTGCTGTAACTGAGACAATCAGAAGGGAGCCTCATAAACTGCTTCATGCATACACTGCTGCTTCAGACTGTCCCCAAACCTATGACTTGGGTGTCAGAAATGAACTGGTTAAGGTCTCAGATGACACCAAACTGGGGAAGCACAGACACACTGGAGGATAGGCTAGGGATTCAGGCCAACCTGGATAGGCTTGCAACGTGGGCGGATACAAACCTGATGACCTTCAACATGGAGAAATGCAACCTCGGGAGGAAACTCCACCCCATCATACCTATAGGCTTGGCAGTGCTTCATTCATTAGCACTAAGTCTGAAAGAGAATTGGGGGTCACGGTTGACCACAAGATGAATACAAGCCACCAATTAGATGCCGCAGCCGGCAAAGCAAATAAAATCCTGACTTGCATCTACGGATGCATCTCAAACAAGACCCGAGGTGTCATTCTCCCACTTTATTTGGCCTTGGTGAGGCCACAGCTGGAGTACTGCATCCAATTCTGGGCTTCACACTTTAAAAAGGATGTGGAGAAGCTTGAGAGAGTCCAAAGGAGAGCCATGTGCATGACCAGAGGTCAAGAGAGCAGGCCATATGAGGAGCGGCTGAGAGGCATGGGACTCTTTAGCTTGGCTAAGCATAGGCTCAGGGGGCACTTGGTGGCAGTATATCAGGGGTGTTATCAGGACCAGGGAGAATGTCTCCTCACAGAAATTGTGTAAGCACTTACACTGGACGTGCTTGGATGATTATTTTGCTGGGGTCCTCTGACCCCAGCTGACTTCTCGCCCTTGGGCAAGGGGCTGGACCAGATGATCTCACTAAGTCCCTTCCAGTCCTAATGTCTATGAAAGCTATGAAATCTATGTTCAAGCTCTGATGGCAGCCCAAGCCCAGAAGCTCTGCTAAGCGTTAGGGTCTGAGACAGGGGAGGGATATAGGAAGTAGGATCTCCGTGCAATGTTTGGACCTCACCTGGATATAAGAGGTTGCAAGAACAGGAAATCTGCCAGCAGTAATCCCACAGCTTCCTGTTCCAGACTAGTCGCTTTTCTGCAACCCATTTGCTGCCTCCAGGAGAGATAAAGTGGGTGAATTTATTCCAAAAGGGTTCCTCTCAAGGAAAAGGAAGCACAATGTACAGCAACAAGGTAACATGGAAAGGAAACAGTGGGTCTGTGAATTAGATTAATGGAGGGCCACCTTCAGAATCAATACTGAATACAGGCATAGACATGGTACATCCATGGTTTTAAGCAGTCTCCCAAAATGTCCCATTATTTATTAAAAAAATCATAATGGCACAAAATATTCAAGACAAGACAACTTGGAAACAGTTTCCTAAGAAAGCAAGATAATTGAGCTCAAGAATTTGATTAGCCTATAAATAAGGGAGTTCAGCGCTATTACTGTGCATACCTTCTAAATGGAGACCTGATCCAGAAGCCTAGAGCTTAACATGATCTTTAAAGAAGGAAAAATATAGAGGTGTATATAATTATCAAGTAAGTGTTGTGCAAATAAATAATGTATGCATATATGTGTGTGTATATACACATGTGCCTCCATTTTGTGTGTGCACACGTGTGTGAGATTATAAACACACACGCAAAATGGAGACGCATACCATTCTAGTGACATTTAATTTTCAAATGCCAGCTATTATGCAGGCTATCCTACACTTACAAATCATAAATAAATGAATTTTTCAAGTTAGTAAATGCAAAAACAGAGTAATGCATCACAAAGCACACCGTCATTTATTTTGACAGCCATAAATTATTTTTCTTCATGATAACACCAAATAACAGTGGGAAGGTATACTAGCATATTTTGTAAAAATTACTGCAGTCATATCAAAATGAGACTTCATGGCAGTTCTTCGCTATTACATTTTTGCTGATGATTAGCAAAAAGTAGAGGTCAGTAAGAATCTAAAGCATTTAAATGGCATAATTTAGAAATGGTAACTTACAACAAACTGTATTCAGCAATTTTTTTAAATACACTTAGTAGGACACTCTGGTTTTATATTTTTCTCCAGAAATACAAGTATTGATTTATGAGTGGCTGAGAGTACGAACAATGTGATCTCAGGCTATACAAAGCAACCTTGAAAACAGTAGAAAGTGAAGATTTTCTTAAGCATTAGTTTAGATTTTTATAGTCTTGCTTTTGGATGCTAGATCCAATTTATCTAATTTCTTTTTCTAGGAGCTTGAACCTGATAGTCTTTTACGTTAATGATTTCAATGGGAAGAGAAAGGGCCTGCATGTGGGCACATGGCCAATCCTTTGCCTAACCATATTGTGGATGCATTACTCACCTCCCTAACTGAAATGCGTATTCTCTGGATTAATTATTTTTAGCTGTATTTCTTTATAGATGTGATTGACCAAGCATAAGGGAAACAATATGTGTGAAGTATTTGTGAGACTCTTTTGCTGCTTCTTTCTTAGACCTGATGAAGGGCATCTGAAGACACAAAGTTAGTCCAATAAAAATATATTACCTCACCTTGCAAAGAGCAATTTTGTCTTTTGTTTTAAACTTCATTTATCATTGTGTGACTTGACACTAAAAAACAAACAAGCAAACAAACCAGGCACAGACACATATTAAATAAACTTCCCCATTGGTATTCCAACCAAAAATTAGTAAAACAAAAAATGCTAACATCATCTTCTCAGCTCTAAGAGAAGGACTTACTGTGTTTGTGACCCACACAGCACCATCAGTGCTAGACATATTGAAAAATAATAGGAACAACTACTTCCTGTTTGTCACAATGAAAATTGCAAGCTCATCCCATTAAATAAACTTTGAATTTACTGTTCTTACCCTGAAATGGCAAAAAACAAGCGTTACAGAAGAGACTTGCCGATTTGTACAAATAGAGAAATACCAGGGAAATGTGCTGGTTTGGTAATTTGGTTAATCACCATGAATATGTAATTGTATGTTTCTTTTTATATCTGAATGTGACTCTGGCGCAGGTGCACAAGTGCTGTGGGAGGTGTAGGGACCCTTCTCCCCCTATAGAGCAGAGCCAGATCACCAATGGGGATTTAACCATATACCTTTTAGTGACAGAACAGTAGTGGGAACATACCCGGTATAAACCAGGGGGTATAGAGGGGACACTGCAAGCGGGCAGGATTCTACAAAGGTTAGACACTTACGATCATAGACATATTCATCTAGTTGACAAAAGACAGGGTTAACAAAATATAAAACACAAACAGCCGAACAAACACTACCAGTTGGTGAAATATAAAAGGCACAAAATACAAAATGTCAAATAACAAGGAATATAGGGCCTAGGTACCTGGAGGCAGGGGAAACAGGGAAAACACAATGGCCCCTTTCCACTGCAAGAAGAATTTCTCCCTGTCACTTCATTCACCCCAAGTCATCCCAGCAGGGACTTAAACTCAGCTCTTCCACGTCGTATGTAGAAACTCTACCATACAGCCCCCAGTGCTGGTACTGTGCCAAGCTGCAGGGTCTCGGCCTTCCCGGAGCCCCGGGCTCATGTCAAGCTACCTGGCCTCTTATTGGAGGAGCTGGAAGCAGAGCTGGGAACCTCTCAGGTCGCTGCTCAGATCCTTGCTGGAGCTGGGGAAGCCTCTCCTGCTGGCAACAGCCTCTCACAGGGGATCCTGGAGCCCAGCGGGGAGCCTCTCCTGCCGGCCACACGCTGCACTGCTGAGGGTCCCACTGCTGCCTGCAGGTCCCACTCCTTCAGGCTCTTCTGGGGCAACTGCTCCCACCCCGCTGGCCCAGCTCTTGCCAGCTCTTTGAAACTCCTTCTTTGTGGTCCCTCGCTGGTCTCCTCTGAGTCAGCTACGCTGCCCCTTTTATCCCCCTCCAGGTGACCCAACAGGACAATCAGGGAACATGGAGGATGAGTCTCTGAGGCCTGATTGGTGAGGAAAGGGAATCCCAAATCCTCCAATCATCTTTTACCCTTTCAAAACCCCTGGGCTAAATCACTACCAGCTAGCCCATCACATCAAGAAAGTTTTACTGATCACTAACAGTATAACTATGAAAGTCAGAGAGAAAAGTTTTTCAATGCAAGTGAAATTAAGAGCAATAAATTCAATAAAAAAATTATATATAAGAGAACATTTTTGGAAACTGGTTCTTAGCATTGCTGTTAATGGAAAAAAATCCAAGCTATTATAATGATATGCATCCTTATATTTATTGACTAGCCTATTCATGCATTATTATTCGCATTACAGTGGCACCCAGAAGCCCCAATTAGAAACAAGCCCAATGGAGTAAGTGGGGTGTGAATGCATTGCAAAATGCTCATGGCTGAAGAGAGTGCACAAAAACTGTGAGAAGACAAGCAGGAAGAAAAACAAGGCTTTTATATTTAAATTTATATTTAAATGCATAAATAAAATGTATAATCACATGAAAGTAATTCTTTCAGCATCAATTGTTCCTAACCACATAAAATTACTCTTACTAATTATTTTGGGTTTCCTCGACTGACACATATTCAAACCAGGTCTGACTATAGTTTAGCTGTAGGATGCTCACCTAGGAGAGGGGGAATAACCTTGGTCCCAATGTTAAAAAAAAAATTAATCACCCTCTTTGTTGAAGATCTGTGCCTCATTTCCATCTGAATTTGTCTGGCTTCAGTTTCTAGCCTTGGTTCTCCTTATACTGTTCTCAATTAGATTTAAAATAGCCCTTTAGCATCAAGTGTTTTATCCCTGTACAGGTGCTTATGCACTGTGATCAAAACCTCACAATCTTTTTTCATAAACTAAATACACTGAGCTCTTTAAGGGTATTAACATAAGCATGCCTCCAATCCTAGAATAGTTTTCTTGGCTCTTCTCTGTACAGCTTTTCTAAGAACCTTTTAAAAATATAGCTGCGGGACAGTAGAGAGTATTCTATTATTAGTCATATCAAAGATATATTCAGATGTAAAAAAAATACCACATCCCTTCTACCACTCCCTTTCTTACTGTCCTTATCCAAAGCCTTCTTCATCACAGCCTTTCATTGTCCACTCTCTCCCTCTAGACGTATGTACTGCTTATTAAGTTTTACTCATCATCTTATATACTTTTTTATTTTTTAAGAATCTATAATAATAATAGGCTTATTCTGTCCGGAGCATTCCAATTGGTTGTCTCGGCAGCCAATCACAACACTTACTGAAACGACCAGAGTGCTGCAGACACATAAATGACAGGCTCCACCAAAGGAAAAAAAAAAGTGGTGTGGGCCCCACTTCCATTTTTTCCAGCCCCCCAGAGCATGCCTGCCTCTCCCAAGGCTGTGGGGCTAGCTACTGGTGGGCCCTGAGCTGCAGGGGAGACCCAGTGCTTCCCCTTGTGGCAGCAGCACCCCTCAGGACTGCCTGGGTAGACTACAGTGGGTGGTGACTGCCCAGAGGGTGCCACCACTGTGGAGGGAAGCACTGGGATCCCCCACAGCTCAGAGCCCACCAGCAGCTTGTTCCTCAGCTGCAAGACACAGGCAGGCTCTGGCAAATACTTTAATAAATAAATTAGAAGATCAGGCCCCTCAATGCATTTTTTTTTTCTTTTTCCTCAGTGGAGCCTTCCCATACAAGTTGCCACCAGGTTGTGCTGCCCCTGGCCCCTGTGCACAACCCCATGCTGCCACCCCTGCTGCAGCCGTGCAGGCAGGGGATGTGTCACGGGGACAGCATGGAGCTCGCAGTGGCAGGCAGCCTCCTGCATGGCTCCACTGTTCTTTGCAGCACCAGGTTGCCCATGCCAGGCTGTGGAGGCCTGGGGGAGGGCAGCAGGATGAGAAGCATGAGACTGAAGTGGGCAGCGCGCAGCCCCATGCACAGATCTAGGAGGCATGGGTCCCCCCTACCCCTTGGGAGTGCACGCAGTGGCAGGTAGCTGGCCCACCCTGCCTGAGCCCACAGCAGGCAGGCAACAGGCAGTTGGGGGTGGAGCCAGGGCAGGGGCAACACGTAGGGGGTGCATGTAGGTGCACAGGCAGCCCCTAAACATGGTGCCATCAACGCTGTTGGTGGTGCCTGCATGCGATTGCTGTTCACCACCCCACCACCAGCATCATCTGCGGGTAGTCTGCGATTGCTGTTGGCCACCTCCAACAGCATCTGCAGGTGGTCATCAACCCCTGGTTGGTGCTTACCACCCACCCCAGCACTGGTGGCATCTGCAAGAGCTCCCACTTACTGCTGCTGTGCTCCCACTGCCACCACTGTGCCCCTGCAGCTGCTGAGGGCACACGTTGTTCAGGTGCCAAGGGAAGGGTGCTGCAAACTCAGGGCCCTGGCTCCATAGCCCTGGCAGCTAGGAGCCCCTGCCTGTAGGGCTGGGGGAGCAGGAGCTGTGGCAGGGGGCTGTGGAGGCCTTTCATTTTGATCACAGATTTGCAGGGTTTTAATCAGAGAATTTGCAATATTTTTATGAGGGAAAACCAGGATCCCTGCTCATGAGGTCATCTAGTCCAGCCCCTGCTGAGGGCAGAATCATCTGGACAATATGGAGAGGGTCCAGAGGAGGGCCACCCGCATGATCAGGGGGCAGCAGGGCAGGACCTACAAGGAGAGGTGACGGGACCTGAACCTGTTCAGCCTCCACAAGAGAAGGCTGAGGGGGGATCGAGTGGCCTGTTACAAACTAGTCACAGGGGACCAGCAGGCACTGGGGAAGTCCCTGTTTCCCTTAGCACTACCAGGAGTGACTAGAAATAATGGTCACAAGCTGGCAGAGGGTAAATTCAGATTAGACATCAGGAGGCGCGACTTCACGGTCAGGGCGGCTAGGATCTGGAACCAACTTCCAAGAGAAGTGGTGCAGGCTCCTGCCCTGGGGGGTCTTTAAGAGGAGGCTAGATGTACACCTTGCTGGGGTTGTTTGACCCCAGTACTCTTTCCTGCCATGGCAGGGGGTCGGACTCAATGATCTGCTCAGGTCTCTTCTTACCCTACCAACTACGAAACTATGAAACTATATCCGACTACACCAACCCAAGCAGGCTATCTTGCTCCTGAAATTTTCCAGGGATAGAGATTGTCTAGGTAGACTGTTCCAATGCTTGACCACCCTCATAATTAGGAAGTTTTCCTCCATTCCAACCTAAGTTTTCTCTGCTGGGGCTCACATCCACTGTTCCTAGTCTTGTCCCTTACCGCCACACAGAAAAACCCGTCTCAATCCTCTGTATAACAGCCCTCCAAGTATCTGAAGACTATTATCAAATCCCTTCCATCTTCTCATCTCCAAACTAAATGACCCTAGCTCTTTCCTTGTAAGTCATGTTTTCCTGGATGCTAATCTTTGGAAAGAGACCTGAGGAGACTGACAATTAGGAATGTAAATATAGTTTTAAAAAAGTATTTGTTTAACCTCTTCTAATTATATTAGCGACATGATTAACCAATAATGCAGCAGGTCAGTCGCAGCTGCTGCCAGAAGCCACTCTGGCTCCCCAAGCCTTTTGACTGGGGGGAGGCGGGGAGGAGGCAAGTCGAACCAGAGAACATATTCCACATGAAGCCCTGCGCTGGGATGGAGGGAGGAAGCACCTATAAACAAGCAGCTAATTGCTTAACTGATGACTGCAGAGTTGTTTCACAGCCCACCAGCACTTACACATCACCTGTGCCCCCTTCCCTGCCAAACTGTGCCCACCCAGAGCGAAAGGATGTCCAGTAAGCAAGCTGGTTATCACTGCACTTATGAGTTAAACAATCAGTTAACCTTTCACAGCCCTAGTGACAATGTGTCCATATCTTTCTCAGGACCCAAAACTGAACACTGGACTCCACGTGAGGTCTCACCAGTGCCAAACAGAATGAAAGAATCATTTCCCGTGATTTACAAGAGACTTCTGTTTAGTATACTGGTTTTTGGGGGACACGAGTACACTGTTGGTTCATATTCATCTTATGGTCCACTGTAACCCCCAGGTCCTTCTTGGCTGTACTTCAATATAGTGAAACCATTCCCCAGTCTGCATTTGTACATGTAATTATTTCATCCAAACTGCAGGACTTTCCACTTGTTCTTGCTGAAGTTCATCTGATTGATTTTGGACCATTTATCCAGGTTATTCTGGATCCTAGCCCAACTCTACCCCTACTCTATAGTTAATCCAAGCATATATTTAGTTCTCATGAGGAATAGAAATTTTATTTAAAAAAAAAAAAAAAAAGTTATCTGCCAGTAAAATAGTGCATGAATTAAAAATGAAGACCTAGAGGGCTGTAGTGAAGAGTAATCTCTAAATATCTTCTTGATCTATAACTGATTCTTCTGAATCCAGTTCTGCACCTTGCTCATGCATCCATAGAATGACAGCTTCACTTTTCACTGTCACACTCAAGACTGAACATTTTCTATTTTTATCATGGTTGTAAACAATCCTTGATTGAAATGCTGAAGTCTCTCTCTACCCCTGCTTATTTCAATGAAAATTTGTAATCAGGTAGGAGTGCAGGATTCACATCCAGGGCCTTGTTCCTGCAGCCTAACACTCAGGTCCCTGGATGTGTTCCCCCCATTTCAGCACTTTAAAAGGTGCAGATACAGGGCTCTGAAGCGCCAAACAGGGGCAGGGGAGCATCTCCCCCAAAAGCACATAGAAGCCAATGCGTGGGAGTGGAGGGAACAGGGGGCAAAGTCCCCAGCCTGTTTGACAGACTAGGTAGTCCCTGTTCTGGGAAAGAGGCGGGGAACATTTCCCCTGTTCCCTCCCTTCACAGACTAGGCCTGGGGCTTGGACTGCAGCAGCATGGAAAAGCTCTGTCTTCTCCTCACATTGAGGTCTCCAGTCTGGGGAGCAGGCAGCAACAGTTTGCCCACCTGGTTTCTGGTGCCAGGCATTAAATGCTGCCCATTACCCAGCTGGGCAGTAGGAAAGGCATGTAACCCCCTTGACTGTACAGCCCCTGGGCCCTGAGCTGCATGAACCTGGGGCTGTGAAATGAGACTAGGCTTTCCCAACCCCAACGGACAGGGAGAGGTGATGCCTCTGCAATGGAGTCCAGCCAAGCTAGTCTCTCTCTCTAGATGGGAGAAAAGGGGCCCAGAGCACTACATGCTAAGGTGACAGAGGATAGCACTGGAGCATCTATCAATCGGGTAAGAGTTCAAGTGTCTGTTCAACCGGTTGACGGTCTATCAATCAGCGACTACTACTCTCTTGTACAAGTTCCTACCAGTCCCACCTTTCCTGATCCAGTAGAAGCCGTTTGTATACCAAGTGTTTCTGGCAGCAATTCCACCAGCAGAAATATAATGCTTGTATGCACCTTGAAATATTTGTTCAAATTAAAAACATTGGTGTTTAAAGTACCAAGGTTAAATACCAGGGTGTGGTACAACATCTTGCTATTGTCAAATTGAGGTTCATATGAAAACTAAAGAATTAGATGTGTAGTAAAAACTTTGCAAAAAGGGTATTCATTTAATCTCTCTTTTTTTACAAAGGCAAGAAAATGTAGTAAGAAATGCAGCATCAGCTGGAGACTTCAGGTGATAGGACAGATGCAAAAGCATCCAAAGCAGAGACTGCTACGCTGCTTATGACAGAAGACAAGAGGCCTCTCCCTCTCCATTCAACTACTCCTCCAACCCCATATTGTGCGATGCCATCACCAGAATTGACTCTAGCCATGTGCAGGTGAGTGTTATATCCTTTCCCCTACCTTCCATCTGTCTTGGCTATTACTAAATTTCATTAATAACCACCATCATCCTCAGATAATGGCAGCTTGTACTATTTATAAATCACGTGTTAATAAAATTTCAGTACCTGCAAATGTTACTCAGCAGGAACTTGCTGAACAGTTATGAAGAGTTACCTTTTCAGCCCATATCAGACAATTTCCCTACCACATACACAGGTAGAACGCCAAATTTGGATAGAGTCTTAGAGTATAATTCCCTACTTCAGTCATTTGCTGTGGAAAGGTCATACCAAACATGCAGGGGCCAAAGAAGGTGGCACTCCTGACTGCTTAAAAAACCCCAAACAAACGACCCTCCCCCCAATTATAATTGGTTTGGGGCATTAATCACTTAATGAAAGGCCAGCATTTTTATCTAATATCTAAACACAGTTTTACAAGATTATAAACATATTTGGTTTAAGAGACTATCCTGATTAAAAATACAATAGAAATACTAATCTATGCAAATTAAACTGTATAATTAAGCCAGCTCTCTAGTATTCAAAATTGATTACTCCTCCTTTACCAACCAAAGCAAATATTTTATGGCCAAGTCATGAAGCAATACAGCTGGGAATCAACTGTTATAATTTAATCCCTAAAAGACTTGACACTTAGCTGCACTTTGCCTTGTAGGTCATCTAAAGCAGAGATAAGCTCACAGCCACATTGCCTATTGTGTTGCACTAATACTTCTTGGCCATTTTTAGTAGTTCCAGCAAAGAGTTTTAAAAAAATTGGAAAACTGCAAAAATTGAACTTCCGTCCTGTCAGTGATTAGAAGACCTTTCATTTCAAGTCCTCGACAACAAACATGAAATTCAAAATAACAGTTTTGCATGAAGAAAGGAATGGTTAAAACTGTAAGGACTAAATATTTTATTTACTACACCAGGAGTTGTCAATCAGGGGTATGCATACTAGCAGGGGTACTTGAGAAGGCCCTAGGGGGTATACACAGGTGGGCAGGGACTGAGAGCTGCCATGCAGGTGCCGCCTGCTCGGACGAATGTCGGGGAAACTCGCACATGGTGGCTGCTGCTGCTCCACATCTGGCCGCGCACCACCCCCACCCCCGGCAGCCGGCGGGTACAATGAGCCAAAAAGGTTGAAAACCCGTATACTACACAGCTGATTTAAACGCTCTTCAAATGCTCTCTCAAATATGTTATGGTATAAACTGAAATAGAGAGGCTATAGACAGATACTGTTGCTGTGTTCCAAAAGAGAGTTTCTAAATATCACTAAAAAAAAAAAACACCTCTCTCTCTATATATAAATATATACAAGACAAAATGCAGTTAAAGCACATTTTGTGGTGGAAGCTTAGCTACTGTCAGTGTTAAGGTTCTCAAATACTATTCTGAGAAGCAGGATAAATGCCTAAGGAGGGAGATTAATCAACCTATTTTATTTGAAAGTTTTGGCAAGTTTGTTTAATTTTGGGTAATTTACCCCTGAAGCCTTGTCCTAAATTTCAGATTTATTATTTTCCTGGTAGCAATCACCAGAGGAAATTGTACCAGATTAGATCAGATTTGTCAATTTCCTTAAAAAAACAACAAACCACAGGGGATGACAGCAATGTTCAATTGAATATATTAGTTTGAGACGTAAGGGTTCATGATGATGTTAATCATTAAAACTTCATGATACATCCTATACTAAGCTGAGAGAATAAAGCTTGCTTCAGGAATCTGGAGCCAGACATCTGGATAACGTGGCAAGTCCAGTGAAGTTGTTAGATGATCATTGCCTCAATGTTCATGGTGTTCATTTGCGAGACAATGCTAATGTTGGTGTATCTCTTTTCCCACTGGATTCGAAGGGTCTTCCACAGGCTGCGTTGATGGTACTTCTCCGACAAATTTGGGGCATCTCCTGTATGTTGGCCACATCAGCTCCATAGAGTACAGTGGGGATCACAACTGTTTGTTAAGAACATGAGCTTGGATTTGGATCAGATGTCATGATCTTCAAACACCCACTTCCTCAGGGACCCAAAAGCTGCATTTACATTTTCCAGGTGATACTGGATTCTTCATTTATGTCAGCCTTTTACAAGATCTTGGAAGCCATCTACAAGAAACACTCAGTGCTTTCAAGAGTCTCACTGTGAATTTGAATGACTGGAGCTGGGGACTGCTCATTAATAGTTTGTTGATAGAGCATCTTAGTCTTCTGCATGTTAAGCATCAGTCCCATTTTCTTGTATGCCTTGGTAAAGACATTGCTGTAGTGTGTGCTCAGGTAATCATCATTCTCTCAGCTCAGTCAAGGCATACACACAAGACGAGGCCAAAGAAAATGCTTCAAGACAGACTTGAAAAAAATGCAACATCAACTTATAGGAGACTATGGCCCACAACTGCCTCAAATGGAGGAAAAGTCTTCTACAAGAATCATAGTACTTTGAAACTTTACAATGACAACGGGAGATGGAAAAGAGGGAGTGGCAGAAACAGCGTGTTGCGGACTGAATCAGGAGCCCAGAGCCACCTACCTCATACAAACACATGCCCAAGCTGCAACAGAGTCTATCGATCCCAGATAAGTCTTGTCAGCTATTTTCAGACCCACAGATATGACAATAATCCTCGACTACAAGAGTTTACCAGTGTGACATCTTATACATGTGTAGGAAAGTACTGGCTATATTGCACAGAAGATAAATTTAGTAGTAAAACACCTTCTTCAGGTTAAAATGAACAATTAATTTTCTAGGATCAAAGCAAACACCATTAAATGACACAGGAAATATTACTATTAA
The DNA here is from genome assembly GCF_052110815.1 of Crocodylus siamensis. NCBI lineage: Eukaryota > Metazoa > Chordata > Crocodylia > Crocodylidae > Crocodylus > Crocodylus siamensis. The sequence goes on along the minus strand of NC_143398.1, from coordinate 20,954,098 downwards.
TATCATATCATCTTGGATCAGGTTACTGTGAGAGGGAAGGCAAAAGCCTCCCAACACAGCCCAAACCCTCGCCCAACACACCCTAGGAGTTGGGATGGACGGCAGCCAAAAGGAAATGCCGACACAGGCTCAGAAGTTCTGCAGCTGCCTGGCGGGACCAGGGCAGCTTAACCAAAGGTCAGTCAGGCCCCAGGAAGGTCACAGAGAGAGAATCGGCAGAGGCTGGGCCCAGGGAGGATACCTGTCCCCAAGCCGACTAAGATAAAAGGTATGGACGAGTCCCCCAAGGAATCGAGGGCCCAAAGAGACAGAATCTCAGGAGCCCCATCAGCAGACACCAGTTATTTTTCAGTTAAAATTGTCTTTAGTTAAAGTCCAGCCCATGTGGGGCAGGTTTAGTTGCCCGGGAAGGGGAAGCTGACCCAAAGACAAGGGACAGTCCCAGAAAGACTGACAGTCAGGAAGACCCGGCCCCTTTTGAGGCAGGCAGTGTGGATGAGGTGAAATCATCCAGTGGGAAGACGTGCAGTGAGCTGCATCAATCCAAGCTGAGGACATGGTAAGGGTGGGATAAAGGGGAGGTTTGGAGCCCCACTAAGATAGCCCCAAGGCCAAGATCCCCTTGGGCCACCTCCAGGGAACTGCCTCCCCAACAATGAACATCAAAGATGTGGCAGGCAAGAAGGGGCAGCACCAGAACCATCTTCAGTGGCACCGAAACCTGATCTCACCCTGATGTTGCTGGGGGGCAAGGCACCGACCAGAAGGGGGCCAAAGCCCTATAACACCTACCAGCGACAATTACAGGTGGGATCCTAACCTGCAATGTTGTGTGGTGTGTTCAAAAAACTGTTGTACTCATCTCCTCTTCCCCTCCCCACCCCCCAAAAAGCCCCCCAAAACACTGGCCACACTTCAGGAATAGATTAAGTGATCCCTTTACACTCTGTGTGTCAAGGTAACTTTATAGAGTACTGAAGCCTCCTTGGGGATGACAAGCAAGTTGAAGATGTCAGACGTTGTTTTATACAGAAGACTCATTCAAACAAGTACATTTATAATTATTCCAAACTTTACAGATAACTTTAGTAGCCAAGACTGCACCAGTATTAGACAGTGATATATGGCAAATGTAAGAAAACTTGCACAATATATATTACTCATTTCTTGGGAAGCAGCAGGATTTCTTTGACCCCTGAAATTGGATATTTAACCTACTGATTAAATATTGAACATTCAAGTGATAAAATAAATACTTCTGGAAATGACATTACTGGAGTAAGGTAAACATTTTCTTGCTGCTTCTTAAGGGATGCCAAATAATTCTTTGAGCATATTTAATATAATCCAAGAACATACTTTGCCATAAATCCTAACTATGTTAAGGGAAAAATATTGGGAGTGGACAGAGCGTACAGTATAACTTCATTAGACTCCTTAGGGCAGGATGTCTCATCATAAGAAGGGAACCACCACCTCTAACGGTAGCATTTGCAATGCCCTTCTCTGCTCCCAACTGGAAAGTTATGGATTTTTGGGAGGGACAACTAGGAACCTGCATGATAGCGAGGTGGTCTTTTCATGCCAGTTTTTATGATATTTAAATGCCTACTAGGATTTATTTATTTATTTATTTTAAGAGCACTGGTATTCCCATACCTGGGTTAGCTTTGGTGACTCCGTTGTTCCTACCGGTTTAATGTTTATTTGCTCTTCTCTCCCAAGACCTTCCCCTCTTGCTTTTCCCTGCCTTATCATTTATATTCTTATTTCTCTCCCCTTCTTGTAGTCTACTTTCTGTACATCCATTCACAGAATCTGATGAAATGAGCTTCACCTTATGAAAACTTGTGCTATGTACAGCTCTACTTTGGTTAGTCTGTGGGTGCATACAGATGTTCAGGTATCTTAAGGGAAAGCTGTGGCCACCTGATCTAACTTAGTTCACCCAGATGCAGACTTTACATTAAGATCCCTAGTTAGGTCAATTTAAGTGCAAACTTTACAGAAGTTCCAGAATAGTTAGAGTGGTCTAAATTGGCTGACCTCTACCTCCACAGTAGTTCAACTTAGATTGTGTTGGCCATTTTTATGACTTTCCTGAAATTCTGTACAGTTCCCAGCACAGCTCTAGGGCTGGGAAAGCCCAGCCACTGACTCCAACACCTTACCCCTCAAAAGGACTGTGCTTTTCCTACCCATCCCCCTGGCAGAGGCTATTTCTAGCCCCCCAGCCCCTTAACCAATCCCCACGCAGACAGCTCCTGCCCCACCCCCCCAGAAACCAGCCAGCCTTCTCCAGCCTACCAGCCCTCCCCCCCAGTCTCTCTGGGTGCTGGTTTTAGCAGTGTTTGCTGATGCTAGGAGCCAAGGAAGTAAATCCTGGGGGCAAAAGTGGGAGGGGTCTGTTCCTCCAAACTATCCTGCAGACCCCTTTTGCCCCCCCCCAAAGCCCCTGCAGATACTTCTTGCCCCCAATTCCCTTGTGGAACCTGCTTGCCCCCCCCCCCAAACTGACCTGCAGATCCTGCCTACCTCCCCGCCAATTCCCTTGTGGATGCCACCTGCCCCCCAATTACCCCCCATTGATCCTACATGCCCCCTCATTTCCTTGTGGATGTTCCTGTGTTTAGTGCTTATCCATCCTGAGGGAAGTTGGAAATAGGGAATGGGATGAAAGGAGCCTTTCATGAAAAGAGCCTGAATTAGTGACAGAATGCTACACAACCACTCGGGACTCTTAGAGGAATTCTCAGAGAAACGGAAAAAAAATAATTAACTTAAAATCAAGCTCCATATCAAAGTTAACCCAATTGTCACATTGCAGAGCAGTGTTTCCCCAAACTTTTCCAGCACAAGGCACACTTACACTAATCAAAATTTTCTCCTGCACACCTGTAAGGCATTACCCATCCTCGTACCTATTGTAGCTCATTGCCATGGCAAATTCCACAGCACACTTGTTAACTTCTGATGGCCCTCTTGTGTGCCATGGCACACTGGTTGGGAAACACTGCTGTAGAGGTTTAGCAGCAGGAAAGTAGGTTGCATGGCTAACCACAAAATCAGGGTTTCCACACAGAATCACAAAGTGTTTAAAATTAGATAACTAAAGTGCCTATTTACACGCTTTCTTAGACAAGAAAAAAGCACAATACTACTCTGATACACTGGAAGGAGGTTTTCACCACACATGCACTCCACACCCCCTCCAGCCAATACTTCTTCAGCTCACATCGAGGGGCATCACCATTGCATGGTGGGGTCTATATTTACATGGACGTTGAAGCTCCCCTCCCATTCACCACCACACACAGATCTGTCAAGGCCTTGATCTTTCCCGAGCACCAAATTTTAGTTCTTCTCCCTTTCTTTTCTCCCATTTACTGCTGTTTCCAATTATTCATTTGCAAAAAGCTCATTAGGAACACTGATCCCCCATGAAGAACTGCATGTCACTGCTAGGCTACTTACTGCTGTTGAAGGCCTACCAGAAGGCTGTTGCTGGATCAGCATATCAATAACTTGATCGCTTTTCTTTGCAACAGCAATAGGATTGAGAGGCTAAAGTATAGTGACCTAATTGTTCTGCTGAAGAAAGTGCGTGATTCCACCTCTGCTTCAGCAGCATCCAGGGGCTGCAGACACATTCATTCCTATTGCCTGCAGTAGCTGGCCAGATCGTCCATCTGACTGATTCGTTTGGATCCATCTCAGGGGCCATCTTCCTCAAAAAGATGAGGAACTGCAACACATCTATTTTCTTAGGGTCTATCTTTTTTATTAGATAGAAAGGATACTAAGAGATGCATAATTTAGTTAAGTAGCACCTGAAGGGGGAGACACTGAAACCATCTCCTAAGGTGTCAGTTCTTGGTGTTATCCATGACAGGGTATACAGCTGCAAATGGAGAGAGAAAAGAAACCAAAAACAGCTAAACTATCCTGACAGATTCATCAGACTGTAAAATAGTTGCTCAAAGGAAGGTGTGGAAATGCTGTTACTTTGAGATATTTTAAAGACCTACTTTGGATATAATCCTAGAAACTGTGGGTTGGGCAACAGTCCTCCATTAGAGAAGCATCTAATTTCGCTTTTCCATTCATACTTTTATGATCCTACTTAATACCAAAGTTGTTCTGGTTGTCCAAGTTACATTTTGGAATGGCTTTCCACAGTGCATTTTTGCCATTTTACTAGCTCTAAGCCAGTAAGATCAGTGCCAAATTTTTCTCCCTCTCCCCGCCATGAAAGGGTAAAAATAGTAAGTTAAATATTGAACTTCAAGAGTTGGAAACACCAGTTTACCATAACTCAAGGTTTTATTTCATTGCCTTATTTCCATCTAGTCTCTTATCTTTCAATTCCACTTTCTTTCAACTCTTATATTGGGTTTTATCTTCATCTCTTTGTTGCTGTTTTATTCCAACTTTTCTACTGTTCTTTTAATATATTCTGTCTCTTAACTCAATATTACTTTTTCATGCCTGCTTCTGCAGGTTATTGATATATTTTTCTTCACCAGTATCAGAATCCATCTCCTCAAATTCTACTTCTTCCCCACATATTTTCATCTTTCAGTCCTTTTTCTCCCTTTATCTTTGTGTTCCTCAACACATCCCCTACATTTTTCTTTCAGCAAAGCAATATGTGTAGCGCAGAATAAACAACAAAAATGCAAGCACAATTTTCCTTATGACTGCCCTTTTGAATAACACATGTTGAAATAATCTATGGCATTCCTTTACTCTCATGCTCAGGGCAAAACTAGAAAGTGTTACACAAAGCAGACTTGGAAGAGTACATTTGTGTTTTTGAACCTATTGGGTTTCTTTGGTTTTACTTGCTTAAGGTGTCCTCTCAGAAAGATAAAAATAAATATAACCTATACCTGACATCTAGGAATTAGCAATAAGACTTTCCAGCTATAATCTAAGGATAATCTTTAGAGTTGTGCTCTTTATATTTTTTGTTCCTGTACGGTGGATTAAAAGGCAGGATTAAAAGGTTTACCTCCCTTTCCCCATCTCCCCCCACAACACACCTGTTTTTCCTTTCTTGTTTTAAGACTGACTTGTAGTCCAAGCACTTAAGACACATTATTCGGTTGTTGTCCCTTGACTGAAAGGGTACAAACAGATTTCTCTCTAAAATGTTTTTCGTTAGAACTAAAGTTACGATCTATACCCCAAATCAGCTGCCCAAAAATACCTTCCACTTCTCTAGCATTCAGCATTGTCCCTTGACGTGTGATGTGAGAATTTCATTACGCAACCAACCTTCAAGAGAGACATGAGTTTCTCATACAGAAAGCAAGCGGAACATTCTTCCTAATCTTTTTTCTGGGAAAGTTTAACAGCCTTTTAGGTTGTATTTGTATATCATAAAGGATACAAAAAGGGTGGGAGAGCCCAAACTGAAACAGAATGCAAAATGACTCTCTCTCACCCTGGAACAGGGAGCTACCACTCATTTCTTCCCCTCTTCACACCTGGAATAATGCAAGGTATAAAATCCAGGGACCCTGACATGCTGGGTTCATAAGGGGCAAGACCACGCCTAATCCCCTCTCAAGAAGTGCGGGTGGGGGGGAGACTTCTTTATGTTCTTCCTTCCACATTCCCCGTCAGGGCTAGTCCCAGCATCTCTTCAGTTTATTTATTAAGCTGGCAGTGGCAAATTAAAATTACAGCATTTTCTAAAACACTTTGCTTTTACTGCACATTGGACCAATTTGTTATAAATAACAGCCTCCCAAGGGGAATGCAGACAACTAAAATACAAGCTAAGACACAAAGAGCATCAGCACTCCCAAAGAGACGAAAATCCTAAATTATTTTGACGTGCGCCTTAATTTCCAACCTCATTCCCTAAATTCCTCTAATGTGAATAACAAACCACAGCAGCCATGATTTCTTTTTTCCTGCCTAAGTGGTATAAAGAAGTGGTTCTCAACCTTTTTTTGTACCAGGACCCACTTGTAAACATCAATGGCCATGTCCTGACCCAGTGCCCCTCAGTCCTGACCCACTGTCTCCTGCCTCCCATGTGTGATTGCGGGGGGAGCAAGCAGCCCCTCACAGGCTAGACTCTGCCAGTCTGAATAGGAAAAGCCACAGTTTCCCACATTTTTCTCTTTTAAAGGAGAATTCATTTTTAGAAGTTTGTTGATCCATTTTTAAAAGTTTCTTCATGACCCTTTCATATATTCTTGCAACCCACTTTAGGGTCATGACCCATAGGCTGAGAAACACTGGTATAAAGAGTTTGTAGCGTAAATAAGAATCATGCCCAAAGCTAGCATCTCATAACATATAAATACTTTGTTAGGGAAGGGGGAGAAACCCTGTACACAATATCCTTTCCTGGCACACATACATATATCCTTCCACTGGATGGAGACAAATGCCAAGTTTGCATCTTTGTGAGTAGATGAACAGGCTGTCAGACAGACGGGACATCCATACAGAGTCTCTTTCCGAAGACAAATTCTTTGCCAAAACTCTTAATTTTTAATTCAATTATTTAATGTTCAGTCTCTCTATCTAAAAGGATCGCTACTACATACTACTTGCTTGAAAACAAATTAAAATCTCAAACAAAACCATCTCCTACAATGAAGAAAAGGATAAAGGGACAGGCTAGAGTCAGAGAGGACAAGGTGAATATTTTAAATATTTGAAAATAAAGATTTTTTTCCCCCTACTACACAATTTTTAAGCATCTCAATAAATGAGCCAGGTGATTTTCACCAGCCTGAATTACTGCTGGTATCACTGTATAGTGTGTTCAAAACAAGTGGCTGTGGTCCTAGTAAGTACTGCAAAAGGTTTCAACTGTAACTTTGCCTAAAAGTATCTTGACATCTGAAGCAAGTGCAGATGGGCCTCCTGATAGGAAGGGTGAATTTGATCCACTGTTTTTACATATTCCTGACATCCCCTGATGGTCACACCCTGTGTTGCAAGGTTCCATGCATAGTTTCAGCCAACAGCTTAGGGGTATTTGTCTGAAAGAGTTGATTTGCCCTGAATCTCATCAGTCTTGGGTCGTGGGTAGATGGGGTCAGGGGAAAATGCTATACTTGGGGAGTAAATAACAAAGTTATGACGGTGGGTTTTTTAAACCAGTACTTCTTAACAGTGGTTTTCCCTGACAGCCAAGAAAAGCAGAAATAAGATTCCTGCAAAACATCATGGCACCTAGAACAGAGGAGAACCTGCTTAAAGCACCAGCAATAAAATTTTCACAGCTGTGGCATATTTGGAACATGTGGGAGACAAACCAAAGTCAGACAGGCACAATCAGCATGGTCTCAGCATTTTATTGCATTCATTACAATTTCAGATGTCTGCCCGAAAGATTAGGAAGAGGCAGAGGTTTGTATCAGATGTATTTCCTTGGTACAGGAGGATTTAAATCTAATGGGAAGGAGTTGTAATAAAACTCTGCTTTTAGTCACATTTGAGAAAATCTTAGCAATTCCTCGCAGAGTAAAATCAGCTTGGATATGGCATTTAAATCACTTTCAAATTAAAAGTCAGAATTATTTATGCATTTTAGTTTGCAGGGAGAAAAGAGTTAGGAATGCAGATTTTGGTAAAAAATAACATCTTTCATTTTTGTTGCGTCATAACTCTGTTGTCAACATTAAAAGGAGGAGCTTTGTTTTCAAGGTGGAGTAAGTATCACCTAAGTGAGATCTATTTGCACAGTAAATCTTGGAGACTGCAGGCTTACTTTGCTAGAGTACCCAGGGGGTGGGCATTGAGGGAGGAAGGAAGGAATGGAGGATCAGTGGATGCACACTTAAGTCCTAGTAATGATCCCATTCCTACAAGAAACTGCATTTCGTCCTTCAAGTGCCTGGATACTGTAGTGACTAGAGCCACCTAAGCCATAGAGGATACAAACAACTTCTACTGTTAGCTTCTTGGGGCAGGGATTTCTTTACAGTACCTACCCTGAAACAAGCAACGGTAATGATTTCCTTTTCGCTTTGATGAAGACAGGTAATGCGATGCTTTTGTGTAAGCAGATGGTGCCAAATGAAACTGAAAAGGATTGTATCCAAAACACCTCCCCTCTAATGCTCCAGTTTCTGGCAAGGTGCCTCCTGAGAGGCAATTTTAGAATACTTATTTTGGAAAAGCCTTCTGCCATTAATAAACCATGACCCAAAAATTGGGAGTCTCTCTCTTGGGCAAAGTCAAAATAGAAGGTTCTACTGAGAACATTATTTTCTTACTGCTGGGGGGAAAGAAGTTAGAAAAGGAAAGTCATGCCTACATTGAGTCATATACTTCATCTCTGCAATCATGTTGGGAAAGAATGTAAAGTATGCCGATTCAAGTAGATACAATATTTTTTTGAACAAAAGAAAAATCTTTTCTTTATTGGAAAACGTGCATCAGGAAAAATCAGTTTCCCTGCAGGAACACATGCTGGCTTCAGCTACATTTTTTTTTTGAGAAGTCCATTCCAATTGAGATTTGGGTTTTTGGGTTTTTTTTAATCTTTTCCCCTTTCCCTCCTTCTCTGCCAGTTTAGGGGAAAGTAACAGAGAAGAAAATGTCACTTCTCAATATTATTTTACCTTTCTCCTGCATGGTAAAAAAAAATAGCAGGCATAAAAATCAAAATGAAAAGCACATTTTTAAAAGGCAATTTCAACAATCCCAATCAAATGTCTCCCCCAGTTTTTAATTAAAACTTTAAACAAAAATTTGTACATATTGATATTCCCCACAGGATGACAAAAACTGAATTGTCCCATTGGGAAAATGCCTTTCCCTGGTAGAAACACAAGGGAGTAAACAGGGTAAATGGTCATTTTGTTGGGGCATGAGAGAAAGGGTCCTAATGGTAGGAAATCTTCATAAAAAGTTCTCCAGCAGTTTCCACTATATTCCTGCACCAGCTATGAGCATTTCCTCCTCCTGCCTAAGGCAGGCGGTGGCTCCACCTTATACAAGTCTACATTAAAGTTTTGGATCCTGACAGTTTAGTTTGGAGGCAGAGTGGTTACACTGAGAATGAAGTATCAAGGTCTCCCTATAACACTATGTTATATCACCTAAATGTGCAAAAAAATTTACTTACTGATCATAGCATGGTATCACAAGACACGAGGGGGGGCAATGACAGTTGTTTCGGGGCCATGGTTAACAGCAGTCCCAGAGGAGCTTGACAATTATAGCTGCCTACTGTAAAACTCAGATTAATGAATCAGAAAATGCACCAAACCAGAAAGCAGACTGTAGGGAACAGTTTGTGAATGCCACCATGTATTTATGTATACATCTGAACTGAACCTGGAGTTTAAGAGAGAAAGGCCAACACCGGGGAGTGTTTTTTGTGTTCTGCTGAACTAGTAAAACCACCCAAGGTTAATATAATTAGACTGTGGATAAAGTTCTTGATAAATGAGGCTGCATTGACACTGAAAAATGTGTTGCTCATTTTATTAGACATATTCCAGCATCCAATGCAATTAAGGAAGGTACAGATGTGAATATGGTATTAGCCGTCACTAGAAAAAGATAGTTTCATGGTATTTGTAGAGTGCTACAAGAGTCATTTGAATCTAGATAGATATTGCAGAGTACTTTCTCTCTGATCACAGAGGCAGAGGCAGAGGCAGGCTCAAATGGATGAAGGACTCTGCAATGTCAATTCAAAGTTGGGGTGCCCTTCACTGGTGTCCTGATTAAGGGATCTCTACTGTTCAACACATTCTTAAAATTGTGTCTAAGAAATCTTTTGTCCAATCTGAAGAATGATTTTATAAAGATGATAGCTATTATATCTAATACAGTTACAACAGAAAACACATTTCTCTACTGTTTGCACAAAACGAGGCAAAAATTAAGTTGCGCTTTTGAGCCCTTTAATGTGAAGTTTTCCTAGAAACTGATTAGAAATCATGAAAGTTAAATTAAGTTATTTTTCTCTGACCACTTTTTACACCCCCACCCCCACACACACGAGTCTTCAGTTTCAGAGACGTAAAATTTTAGCATTAACATTTTGTGGACAGAAACTGCCAGATTTTCAGAGGACCTCAGAGGCATTGGAAAGAAACATGATTTTCTTCATACAAATCTTCTCAGCAATTCCATAATACAATATACTTTCCACCCTGAAGTCCCTGGGAGCAGCTGCAGTTTTCCAAATATCAGCTTAGCATTACCAGGTTACCATAGCAAGATGTGTGTGCTTACCTGACATTTACCCCTTTCCCACTCCCTGTACAGCCACCCAGGAAAAAAAGCTTACAGACCCAGTAAGAATGGATATTTCAGCTGCCTTGCTATTTGGGGGCAAAATAAGACCTCTCAAGTTACTGGTAGCAGAGGAAGCCCTGTCCCCTAGAGTTCCCTCCTGTTGAGATAACTTGCATCATCAGCATAGTCCTTTCTACCGTGAACTTTGCATGTTTGATTTGTTCTACTGCAGAGCACCTGGGTTTATAATTTCCCAAAAAGAAATAAATACAATCTTTTCATAAACATTTATTTCTATTTTGGAGGGTCATATTGTCCAAAGCACAGGTTAGACCCCTTGATCTTATTACTCAAGAGAATGGAAGGTTTTAGAGGCACACAAATTTTCCTATTCTGTGTCACGCTAAGGTCCACCGATCTTGTACAAATGGGATTTTCACAGCAATGTGACTTTGGGATAGGGAACAGAATCATCTTTTACAGACATCCACGTTTGGATATATTATACATCCTTTTTCTTCACCTGGGCAATGTGCCATGGAGAAGACTATCACTGAAAAATGACACTGGATGATCAAGATGCAAAAATGGATGAATTGATATACATCTGGCCACATGACTGCCTCATTGATCTCATTACAATAGACCAAATTTTTCTTCCTCAATATTGTCAGTGCTACTACAGGTTGGATGTTATGAATGTCTTCCTTCTGTCAAGCATCAAGTTTATTTGGGAAATAAATGCTGACTTTGTGAGGACAATTTGTCTGAATTGAAAGCATCATTCTGACTCTCATCCAAAAAAGCTCCCAGCTGCAGAACTACTCATTAGATTGGAGATAGTTTTTTCAAGTGGTTGGCTTTAGGACAGGACAGAAGCAGGGGTTGATCCAATTGGGGTGTGATGATATGGTTGCACCCAAACTTTGCCTGTAAAGCATACATGGGACTTCTCAATGCACAGCTAAAGAACCCAGATGCCGCTGCGTCTCGCCCACTGTTGAATTTGGGCTCTCTGGTCTCCACTGATGACAGTCAGGAGCAGGGGAAGAGGGGGAAAAGCAGCAGCATTCTCCTCCTGTGTTCCAGAGCTGTGCCAGCAGTGGCTATGGCAGCTGCACAGACAAGCTGCTGGTCCACCACTGGAAGTGGATTATCCAGGCCACAGGAAACCCTGTGGAATAGATGTGGCTCACTGGTCTAATAAGTTGGACACCACACCAAAGTATTCCCCCCCCCGCACCACCCTTTTTTTAAATCCTAGCTCTGATCTTGGACAGAAGTATGACTTGCTACCCCCAGGGAACTTTGGGCAGATGCAAGAAGAGAATGCAGCTACCAGGGCATATTCCTTAATCTTAAAATGAAGGAATAGTTGCTCTAGGAAAGTATTTAATTGAAGTTTTCAAAAAAAATTCCTGTTCGTGAACATGCAATACAAAAGCCTCGACATTTTGCTTCAAACACTCCCATAGAATTTTCCACTTCCATGATGGAAAATTAGAGTTGGAGGGGACATCAGGAAATCATCTAGTCCACTCACCTGCTCAAAGCAGGACCAGCTTAAACCAGAACATCGCAGCCAAGGCTTTATCTAGCCAGATCTTAAAAAACCTCCAAGACTGGAGGATCCCACCACCTCTCCAGGTAACCTCTTCCCATGTTTTACTACCCTCCTAGTGAGAAAATGCTTCCTAATATCTAACCTAAACTTCCCTTGCTGCACCTTGAGAATGTTTTCCTTGTTCTGTCATCTGCCAACACTGAAAACAGTCGATGCTCCACCCCTTTTTGAACCCTGCTTCAGGTAGTTGCTATTAAATCACCTCTCAGTCACCTCTTCTCTAGATTAATTAATCCCAGGTCATAGTTTCATAGTTGGTAGGGTCGGAAGGGACCTGAGCAGATCATCAAGTCCAACCCCCTGCCATGGCAGGAAAGAGTACTGGGGTCAAATGACCCCAGCAAGGTGATTGTCTAGCCTTGTGCTAAAGACCCCCAGGGTAGGAGCCAGCACCACTTTGCTTCGAAGTTGGTTCCAGATCCTAGCCACCCTGACCGTGAAGTAGCGCCTCCTGCTGTCTCACCTGAATCTACCCTCTGCCAGCTTGTGACCATTATTCCTGGTCACTCCTGGCGGTGCTCGGGGGAACAGCGACTTCCGCAGTGCCTGCTGGTCCCCCCTGAGTAGCTTGTAACAGGCCACTAGATCCCCCCTCAGCCTTCTCTTGTGGAGGCTGAACAGGTTCAGGTCCCCTAGCTTCTCCTCATACGGCCTGCCTTGCTGCCCCCTGATCATGCGAGTGGCCCTCCTCTGGACCCTCTCCATGCTGTCCACATCCCTCTTGCAGCGCAGCACACAGAACTGGACGCAGCACTCCAGCTGTGGGAGTGTCACCTCCCTGGACCTGCTTGAGATGCACCTGTGGATGCATGACAAGGTGCAGCTGGCCTTCCTGACTTGTCCCCGCTCTGTCAGCCCATGTTCATCTTGGCAACAATGATGACTCCAAGATCCTTTTCTGCCTCTGCGCTGATGAGAAGGGAGTTCCCCAGCCTGTAGGTATGGTGCTGGTTCCTCCTTCCCAGGTGCATCACTTTGCACTTGTCTGTGTTGAATCCCATCCTATTCTCATCTGCCCACCCCTGTAACCTGTCTAGGTCCGATTGCAGCCTTTTCCTTCCTTCTAGCATGCTTTCCCCCACATCTTAGTGTCATCAGCAAATTTGAAGAGGGTGCTTTTTACCCCCTTGTCCAAGTCACTGATGAAGATGTTGAACAGTGCGGGCCCGAGGACCGAGCTCTGCGGGACCCCACTGCCCATGTCCTTCCAGGTCGAAAATGACCCATTCACCACCACTCTCTGGGTGCGGCCCTCCAGCCAGTTGGCGACCCATGTGACTGTATAGGTGTCGACATCACAGTCCCCCAGTTTCTTAATGAGAACGGGGTGAGAGAAAGTGTCGAAGGCCTTCCGAAAGTCCAGGAAGACTATGTCCACTGCTACCCCTGCATCTAAGGATTTGGTGACTTGGTCATAGAAGGCCACCAAGTTGGTCTGACAGGACCTGCCTCTAATGAACCCGTGTTCATTTCCCCTAAACATAAATCTCCCCTGCTGGCCCCTTGTGGACATGTGCCAGAATAATTCTCTCAAAAAGCTTACCCAGGATCAAGGTAAGACTAACTGGCCTATAGTTCCCCAGGCCCTCCTTCCTCCCTTTACTGAAGATGGGAACCACATTGGCCCTCTTCCAGTCCTCCAGCACCACACCAGAGCACCACGAGTGCTCGTATCATCATGCCAGGGGTCCTGCAATGACCTCAGCTAATTCCTTCAGCACTCTGGGGTGCAGATCGTCCAGACCAGCTGATTTAAGTACATCCATTCCCTCCAGAAGTTTCCCAACTAGATCCTCCCTGACCCTTGGCCTAGGTGCGCCTTCCCTGCGGCCTGAAGGGTGCCTGGTGGGGCAGCTGATCTGGTCCCTGCTCAGGAAAATGGAGACAAAGAAGTTGTTAAATAGGTTAGCTTTGTTCTCTGGTGTGACAACCAAATTTCTTAGCATGTCTTGCAGGGGCCCACCTTACCCAGTACCTTCTTTTTGTCCCCTCTGTATTTAAAAAAGGACTTCTTGTTGTCCTTGATCCGGGAAGCTAGTCCCAGTTCCATCTCCACCTCGGCCTACCTGACTGCACCTCTGCATCCTCAAGCAACCACAGTATAATCCTTCCTGGTGATGGCGCCTCCCTTCCATTGGGTGTACACCTCCCTTTTAGCTAGAAGACATTCCCGGGTGCTTTTGGTGAGCCATGGGGGCTTTTGTGCCCTCCTGCTCCCATTGCTCTGTGTTGGGATTACCTCCCTTTGGGCTTGGAGGATTGTCTCATTAAGGAGCAACCACTCTTCTTGGACATCTGGCTCCCCTCCCCTCCCCTCCGGGACCTCAGCACTTCCCCAGCTATTCTTCTTAACTTATTGAATTCCACCCTCCTGAAATCTAGGGTTGCTGCCTTGCTGCAGGCCTTTGCCACCTTGCGCTGGATGATGAATTCCAGCAGGCGATGATCGCTGTCACCCAGGTGGTTGAGCCCCCTCACCAGGCCAGCGCCCATGGCCAGCACCAGGTCCAACAAGGTGTCTCCTCTGGTGGGGCTGTGCACCTCCTGGGTTAGATGGAGGTCCTGCATTTGGGCTGATGTGAGTAGTCAGACATGGTTGACTGCTCTTCCCAGCAGATGTTTGGAAAGTTCAGGTCACCCATTATGACCACATCCTTTGAGCCAACTACCTCCATGAGCTGACTTAAGAATTCCTGGTCTAGCTCTTCCCCTTGGTTGGGTGGTCTGTAGTAGACCCCCACCATGAAGTCCCTTTCCCCTCAACCCCTCTTCGTAAATCACATCCTCTAGCCCCCTCACAATTTTTGTTGCCCTCTGCTGAACTCTCTCTTGTTTGTCCACATCCTTTCTGCAATGGGGTACCCAAAACTGAACACAGTACTCCAGATGTGGCCTCACCAGTGCTGAATAGAGAGGAATAATCACTTCCCTTGACCTACTGGCAGCACTCCTACCAATGCAGCCCAGTATGCTGTTAGCTTTCTTGGCAAAAAAAGGCACACTGCTGGCCCATATCTAGCTTATTGTCCACTGTCATCCCCAGGTCCTTTTCTGCAGAGCTGCTGCCCAGCCAGGCAACCCCCAGCCTGTACCGGTGCATGGGATTGTTCCATCCTAAGTGCAGGACTTTGTACTTGCCCTTGTTGAACATCATGAGATTCCATTAAGCCCAATCCTTCAATTTGTCTAGGTCTCTCTGCATCCTAGCCCTACCCTCCAGAGTATCTATTACTTCCCATATCTTCTGCAAACTTACTGAGGGTGAACACTATGCCATCTTCCAGGTCATTGATGAAGACAATGAAAAAAACCAGCCTGAAGATAGACCCCTGGGGGGCACTCTACTTGATACCAGCTGCCAACTAGAAATTGAGCCGTTGATTATTATTCTCTAAGCCTGATGCTCCAGCCAGTTTTCTATCCACCTTACAGTCCATTCATTCAGCCTGTACTTCCTTAGCTTGCCTGTGAGAATGTTGTGGGATACTATCAGAAGACTTGCTAAAATCATAGTATACTGCATCTACTGATCTCCACACATTCAAGGATGGAGTCACTTCATCATAGAAGGCAATCAGGTTGGTCAGGAATGACTTGCCCTTTGTAATTCCTGCTGACTGTTCCTAATCACCTTCATAGATGTTTGGGTCAGAAGGGACCTCAGTAGATCATCAAGTCCAACCCCCTGTGCTGGGCAGGTAAGAGTGCTGGGGTCAGATGAGCCCAGTCAGGTGCATGTCTAGCCTCCTCTTAAAGACCCCCAAGGTAAGGGAGAGCACCACCTCCCTTGGAAGACTTGTGTATATCCCGCTTTTTTAAACAGTCCTTAACCTTCTGTTTTGCCACTGTTGGCTGCTCCCCTCCTCCTCAAACCATACTGCTTCATGCAGTAGTCTGGGAGCTGACCTTGCCTGTGAAGACTCAGGCAAAATAGGCATCGAGTACATCAGCCTTTTCTGCATCCTCTAGGGCATATCTTACCTGGACATTCAGTGAGAGACCCACACTTTCCCTGATCCTCCTCTTGCTACTGACATACTTGTAGAAGCTCTTGTTACCCATCACATTCCTTGCTAACTGCAACTCCATCCCTGTATGCCTGAGCAATGCTCTTATATTTTTCCCTAGTTATTTGTCCAAGTTTCCTCTTCTTATAAGCTTCTTTTTTTATGATTTGGTGTTCCCTGCAAAACCAAGCTTGTCTTCTGCCATACTTGCTACTCTTCCTGCGCGTTGGGATAGTTTGTTCCTGCACTCTCAGTAAGGCTTCTTTAAGGTATAGCCAGCTCTCCTGGACTCCTCTCCCCCTCAGACTGGGTGACCAGGAGATCCTGCTCATGCGTTCTCCAAGTGAGTCTAAGTCTGCTTTTCTGAAGTCCAGGGTCCTTACTCTGCTGTTCTCCATTCTTCCTTTCCTCAGGATCCTGAGCTCAATCATCTCGTGGTCACTGCTGCCCAAGTTATCATCTACTACCAGATTCCCCACCAATTCCCTGTTTGGGAGCAGCAGGTCAAGAAGAGCATGGCTCTAGTTGGCTGCTCTAGCACTTGCACCACGAAGTTGTCACCAATACTCTCCAAAAAATTCCTGAATTTCCTGTGCACTACTGTATTGCCCTGCCAGCATGTCAGGGTAATTGAAGTACCCCATGAGAACCAGGGCCTATGATGGGGAAATTTCTGTTAGCTGTTTGAAGAAAGCCTTGTTCACCATTTCCTCCTGGTCTGGTGGTGTATAGCAGGCCCCTACCATGACATCACCCTTGTTACTCTCCCCTCTGACCTTAACCCAGAGACTCTCAATAGGCCTGTCTCCAGTCTCATACTGGAGCGCTAAGCAATCATAAGGCTTTTACATACAGCACAACTCCTCCTCCTCTTTTCCCCTGCCTGTTCTTCCTGAACAGTTTGTATCCATTCATGACACTGCTCCAGTCACGTGAGCTCCCACCAAGTCCCTGCTATTCCAATAATTTCATAGTTTTTTGGTTGTGTAAACACTTGCAGTTCTTCCTGCTCGTTTCCCCAAGCTCTGTGCATTTGTGTACAAAATCCTAAGGTAACTAGTTCATATCCCTGATTTCTCAGGAAGTATGAACAAACCTCCCTTGTTGCCCCCTCCTGCTTGATCTTGCTCCAGGTTACCTGCTTCCCCATTTACCTCAGGGTTTTCATCTCCATCCCCTGGCAAATCTAATTTAAAGCCTGCTTGACTAGGTAAGTGAGCCTGGGTGCAAAGATGCTTTTCACTCCATCAGGTGGATTCCACCTCTTCCAGCAATCCTTCTTGGAAAAAAATCCCATGGTCAAAGAAGCCAAAGGCCTGCCAGTGACACCAGGTGTTGATCTGCAGGATGCACCCACTCCTGGCTGAGCCCTTTCCCTCTACTGGAAGGATTGGCATGAACACAACCTGAACCCCAGACCCCATCACCCTTGCACCCAGAGCCTTGTAGTCACTGTTGATATACTCAGGGTCTCCCCTGGCAGTTTCACTGGTGCCCACATGGATGAGCAGCATGGGGTAGTAGTCAGAGGCCTGGATGAGTCTTGGTACTCCCTCTGTGACATCTTGGATCTGGGCTCTGGGCAAGCAGCAAGCTTCCTGAGACAGGTAAGGTTGGCAGATGGCTGCCTCTGTCCCCTGCAGAAGGGAGTCCCCCCAAACACCACCACCCATTGCTTCTTCTTGGTGGCAGTCATCTTGATCTTTTCCACTTTGGTGAAGCCTGGCCAGTCTTCATTCCACAATGGACTGTACTCCTCCCACTCTGTTGCTAGAGCTGTGTATCTGTTCTCCAGACAAACCACTGTAGGTGGAGGTGAAAATCTGTTTGATGCCAGAGGTCACAAGCCTCCAGCCTCCACCCTCTTGGGAGTCCATATCCTCTCTCTTCTCTAGCACTGCCTCTGGCATTTCTTTTTCCAGTCCTGGAGGTCTCCTTCAGCACTGAATCTCTGAACTCATGGTAGAGGATGCTTCAGAGCCCTACCACCCCCTCCTGTAGTTCTTTTACCTGCTCCCCAAGACACCACCAGGTGGTATCACTCACATCGCAGGCACTTGTTGACCTGGCCATCACTGGAAGGAACCTGCAAGCTGCAGACCGCACAGCGCCAAACCCAGACCTGGGTGGAAGCCTTGATGGTGAGCAATCTTACCTGGACAGAAACCTCACAGGTGCAAGCACAGGCAGTAGCAGTGGCTCTGGCATTGCAACATCCTCCAGCCATTTCCCTGGGTCTCTTAACCCATCTCTTTTCTCTTACTGCTCCTTCTTCCAAGCAGACCCTCCCTAGAGAACTCACCTGGAAACTCACCTATTTATTGCTCATTGGCCCCCAAAGGGCTTCTTTTTTCCCCCTGCTTCCTCATGCCAAGCTGCAAGGTACTCCCCTCAAAAGGGGGTGGGGTTGGGCAGAAAACTGGCCTGCAAACTGCTTGCAAATGGCTTACCCTGTTTGCAATCCCCATCACAGACTCCCTGGTTGCCTGGGGAGCCTCCTTTTATACCCTGCTGGGCCTGGACTGGCACCAACCCCTCATTAGGGCTTCTGTCAGGCCCAGGCAGCAATCACTCAGTCAGCAACACTCCCAGCTTCAGAGCACATGCCCCAAATGCACACAGCCCACCAGATAAACCCTCACCAAACTAAAGGCACAGGGAGCTCTGGATCACTTACCTTCCCTAGGCAGGATCTGATGCCTGGCTTCTCTCCCCCTTCCTCCTCTTGCCCCCGGCAAACTGCCTGCAATCCACTTACTCCATTTGCAGCCCTTGTTCACTGGCTCCCTGGTCACTGGTTATATAACTATGTTCAAGCTCTCTTATGTTTTCCTTGTTTGAAATGGTTGATAGCTCACATACTTTGCTTTAGGCAGTAGAATAGTTTTGTTTAATAGTTTATTTTGTTGTTTTTCGTTTTTCACTTTCCATGGAAAACAATCTTTGTTTCAGCCAGATATCCTTTTTTAATTTGCCTGGCAATGGATAGGGTTAGGTGATGAATTCTGCTACACCAGCCCTCCTATCCATGATCAAGAGCTAACCAAAGGAATAGTGCCAGATTAAGAGAGTATTATAAAGTATAACCTCTTTAGCCAGTCTATATTTCTCCTTTTCTCATTCATTCTCTGCACTCCCATCTTTGCAGAGCCATGGAGACACATAGCAGAGATGCTGGCCAATTTTTGGACTGTTTTCCATCACTTCACATGAGGAATCCTAATGCCTGGATAGACCAAAAGATATTTTATTGCCATTTCCAAATGTAAAGGGGTCAAACAGCAGCCCATCAAATTAACTTATGAGAATACTGCTGAAAGATACCATTGCTGCTTAAAAACAGTTTTCAAAAGGGACCTCAATTTTATTTATTTGATTTGTATGCTGCCCATCTCAACCAAGGTTCAGGGCAGCTTACAATAAGTGAATAAAACAGAATAGAATAACCTATAAAACAGGAGAACGAACAAGAGAGCAAAATAACTGAAGAGCCACCTAGAATAACAGCATAAAACAGAACTCCCCTAAACAATATCCCAGCCTAGCCTTGTTTACTGGGACCTAAATAGGCCTAGCCTTGTTTGCTGGGACCTAAAGACCTAAATAGGAAGGTCTTACAAAATTTCTAAAAGATGTGCAGGCTTGGGCTTTGACAGTCTCAAGGGGGACGAAGCTCAGGGCAGAAAAGCAACTCCGAAGAATGATTTCCCATGCATTTCTGCCAAGTGGACTTGGTTCACTGATGGTACTTGCAGAAGGATGCAGTTGGCTGACCTTAGGGATCATACTAGAGTATAAGGAAGTCCCTTAGAAATGTAGGGCCCAGATCATTTGGGGCCTTATAGATCAAAACAAACACCTTGAAATGTGTCTAGAAAATTTACTGGGATGCAGTGAAGCATCTGGAGCACTCATAATGTGCTTCTGGTAAGCCATTCTGTACCAGCTGCAGCTCCTGAATGGTCTTCCAGGGGAGTGAAGAGTACATTGCAGTAGTCTAGCCTTAAGGTTATGAAGGCATGGATAATGGTAGCCAGATCTGAATCTCAAAGAAAGGGTTACAGCCTTCTCACCTTCGCCCATTTTCTGTTGCATTATTTATGCCCAGTCAAGAAACAAGTGAAAACGAAGAGACAGCATTTTCCGAGGGCTGCCTTGAGTCTAACAATGGGTGCTTTGAGTCTAATGAAGGGATGGCTCGAGTGTAGAAAGATTGAGGATTACTGCTATACTCAGTCAATTTACTGTGGCCAGGAGAGAGTTCAGGAATAATTTTAAAGAAAGCAATTCTAGACCATTTTACAGATTAAAGAAAGGAAAGCTGGATACAAAAAAATTCTAAAAAAGGGCAAGCTGATGTGGGGCAAAGACAGGGCTGGAAGATATTTCATGAAGTCATTTAGTCCAACCCCCTGCTCAAGGCAGGATTGTCCCTTGGCTTTCAAATTTGCCTGCTATGCTCCCTGCCCTCCCTAATCTATTACTTCCCACCCACCACCCCTTTAATTTAGTATGATGACCTTGGGAGGCTGCCTTTCAAGGTGGGTATAGCTCCTTTTGGTGACCATCTAACCTGTTCATAAAAAAAGTTTGGGAACAATACTCACACAAAACTACCAGGCATAACACCCCAAAATATCAAAAGAGACCCTTAAATTTGCCACAGGTAAAGCAGGAAAATGAAGCTACTGTCAATGTCCTGCTACTACCAGGATGAGATCCCTAAAACAGATCTGGGTAACACTGGATACAAGGATGAAGATATGAGGGAAAGCTTTAAAAAGCAAACCAACTGCATGCAATAATGAAAAACAGCAGCAGTTCTCTATTATTGAAAGCCACAGACCACAGTTAGTGCGTTAAGCAGCACTGGCTTTACTACTGTAAGATGACCCCTATCCCTGATCCATGGGTTAAATCAGATCTTTATATAATGTTCTGAATACCTAGGATGGGCAACAAAAATATTGAAAGGTATTAAAATCCCTCTCCATAAAGGACAATTCTGATGAGGTATTACAACTGTTATCCAAATGAGCAGTTGATGTGTGGTCATAATCAGGTTGCTAGTTAATAAAACTTTTCCTTAAAGTTGTTTCAGACAACGGGGGCCTGAGTTCCTTGGAAAAAAAGTATGGTAGTACTACTAAAATTACCTGAAAGCAAAGCCATCACACTCATAAAGTAAGTAATAGGAGCTTGTACAACTTTCAGAAGACAGGAGCTGGCTTTCATCTGAGGAAGACTAATGAGATTTCATGGTTGAAAATTGCTTTTCCTTCTCCCATACCTGACCATGTTCTTCCCTATCCAGCAAGTTAAATTATGGCTTACACATGAAGAATTTTTTAAAGTAATAATAAAACAGTTTTCTTGTTCCCCACAATGTGATGTTCCATCATGTGGTAGATTTCCCCCACCCCGTATTAGGTATGTTTTAAGTAGGTTTGGGACTCAAGGGTGGGGTTTTTTTGGTTTGTTTTTTTAAAAATTGTGTTGGGAGGACTGCCTGTTACTTCTGCCTGCAGTCAGAATGTATCCCTTACCCTCAATAGCAATGGTTTTAAAATATTTAAAAGTACTTTGTTTAGGGATCAAAAATATACTCTAGAAAGCATGAAGGAAGCTTCTATTGAGTGTTATGATCCCTGTTTGCATTAGACAGCAGAATTTGATCCCAAGTGGTTAGCAGATTTTGTCTTGCATTCCTTAATGACCAACTGAATTGATTGTTTTCCAAATTAAAGCATCAACCACTGCAGATTTGCTCCTGGTACCTTGATATAAGAAAATATAGACTATTAGACAATCAGTTTTACAGATTAAGATTCAGACAGGCCAATATTCTTCCCATGCAAGTAATAGGAGATTAAAAGAAAGACAGTACTTGGGCACTTCAAAATGCAAGCTATTTGTGTCTGAGATGGAGAATGCAGTTCATAAAAGGTATACACATTTTTAATAATACTACGCCTTCAAAATTTAGGAGGTAATAAGAAGCAGATGGTATAAACCAGTTTAATTCCAGATGGCCTGGTTCACGAGGGTTCTTTGGTGATTCTATTAGCCAGGGTATAAATGACACAATTTAGTTTATAGACAAGCAATGACTAAGGCTTAAAATTAAACTATTGATCCATGTGTGTAAGTTTTCTATTACACATACGAACATTAAGAGCTTGCCATTAGAAGCAGGACTACACTTACACACCTGGAGAGGCAGTGCATCCTTCAGTTTCCAGTACAAGTTTTGTGGCAACATATACGCTATTAGAGAACGTGTGAAAGGCATTCAAGACTTGCTAATTTACTTAAGTAGACATGACCCATGCCTATCACAATCGTAGGTCTGACCAGATCCCTATGTTGCTGTGCATTCCTGATTCCAGGACAAAAAGCAGAATGTCAACAGATCCTGATGATCTTCATCCTAGAGTACTTAGGGAATTAGGTGGAGTCATAGTGGAGCCACTGGCACAACTGTTTGAGCACTCGTGGCACTCAGGACAGGTCCTGGAGGACTGGAAAAGAGCCAATGTGAACCCTATTTTCAAGAAGGGGAGGAAGGAGGAACCAAGGTACTATAGTCCATCAGTCTCACCTCTACCCTTGGCAAGACCTTTGAGAAAAAATTGTTAAGGATCACATTTGTGGAGAACCAGCAGGTAAAATGATTCTAAGAGGCAATCAGCATATATATTATTTCTGAATATCTACACCTTGAAGGAAAGACCAACTAAGGAGTGTTCCAAGTAAGTGTGGAGCTAGAAATCCAGCCCTGTATTGGCAACTATTTACTAGCTAGACAGGACTCAAGATCTCAGTTATGAACAAGCATGTTAAAAAACTTGACTCATACTTACACTATAGCTTCCTCTAATTTTACTAAACTGTCAATAATAATAAACTTCAGAAACTCTGCCAGTGCTACATTTGGACATCTCCAAAATTGCATCTTAGATGATAATGACATCAAGTCCTAAACCAATCTTCTCATTTACCAAGTTGTTGTTATCCCTACCCTGTAGTATGGATGCAAGACTTAGATGACATATCAGAAATACATGAAAGCTTTGGAATGCTACTAAGTGAGGTCTTCAAAAAAATCCTGTATATCAAATTGCAAGAACAGAGAAACAAAATGCCAGCAAACATTCAAGCAAACGTCACCAGCACTGAAGCCATGTTTATATGGCACTAGTTCTGTCGGACAAGACATGTCATAACAATGCCTTACAACCAGCTTCCAAAACAAGTCTTATTCTCCCAACACACCTATGGCCACCACTCCAGAAGTAGGCAAAAGAAGAGATTCAAGACCAGTCTGAACAAATGCAACATTTACATCAATACCTGGGAGACTCAAGTGCTGAATCATCTCCCTAATGGACTAATGATTATTACTTTTTTTCCACTGAGGCACAAGTGTTTGAGTTTTTTTAAAGTCGTGTTCTTCTAAAATTTACTCTTCTGTTCAGCTCTTCAAATCATTGCAACAGACTGCCAATGTGGGCTCACCAGATTGGCTTGAGATACTTACCCGGGGCTAGAAACAGTGCTGGTGAACTCTGAGAGACCCCAAGGGTGAAGCAGGGGAGCCCTGCCTGTGGAAAAGGAGAAGCCATCGAAAGAAGGGGTTTTCAATCCCCTCATTCGCATGGATGGGGGATGGCCGGGGTTGGGGGCCCACCACCTTGAGCCCTGTTGGCCGATTTGCAAGCCAGCGAGGGGCGGCCGGAGGGGATAAAACCAGCAGCTGAACTGGCACGGGGGCTGCTGAGTGACTCCAGGGAATGACGCAGGAGGCCTAAGAAGAGCTGGGGTGAGCTGACCAGTGGAGGGAGCGGATAGACCCCTCTGAAGAGCCTTGAAGACCTTGGGAGAAGGCGGCAGCGGCAGTCGGCCGTGCCTCCAGCCCTGCAGCAGAGAGGGAGCCGCAGCCAGGGCTTGGGGCAGAGCTGGTGCCCCAAGCCCTGTTGCAGCATGCTGGATGTGCTGGGCATCCTGGAGGCTAGGGGTGGCAGTCGGCCCCCCACTCCACTGCGGAGAAGAGGCAGCAGCCAGGAGCGCAGGTGGCATCCTTATCCAGAGCAAGGAGCTGGGCCGATGAGTTGAGGTAAGCCTTACCTTCCCCAGGGAAGCGGGACAGCAGCAGGCAAGGCACTGGGATCCTGAGGAGCAGGAGAGCACCAGGACAAGGGTCCCCAGGAGCTTGAGGTGCAGGCTGGCGCTCAGAGTGGGACTGGAGAGCCATGAGGCGCGAGGTGCCCAGTCAGTCATCTGGAGCAGTGGTTTAGAGCGACGACCTCTGGGAGCTGCCTGTGCTGCTGACCCTCTGTCACTGACTGCCCCAGAGGGGACTCAGTCCTGTCCCTTATTCTGCAGCTGATTGTCATCAGATGGAGTCCCTGAGCTTCGTGCTTGGGTCATGCCGATTGCTGCAGGAGCCTACTCTGTTCCTTGTCTTTTTCAATGCCAAAGAAGGTCACTCTTCAGCCTCTTTGGGGGGTTGGGGTTTGATACAATTTGATTGCTGCAGGCCAGAAGAGCTTAACTTGTTGCAGTCTGTCACTAATTGGGAAGCCTGTTGGAGCTGCTGGGAGTGAGCACCTTGCTTCCTTGTGGTAACATCTTGGCAGTGGCTGAAAGCTGCCAGTTACCCTACCTGTGGTTCTTGAGTCAAGGGTCGACTAATGCATTCTGGTTTGTTTTGTGACTCTGGTTATGCCATTTAAGTTCACTTGTAAATAACCTTTCCTATTATTCTTGTTTTGTAAATAAAGTGTAAATAGTTAAATCACTTCAGTGTTAGACCTTCTTGGGACCAGGCTGCTCTGTGGGGAGTAGGGGCCAACTGGAAAGTAAACTGGTGCTGGTCAGAAGCCCTGCCCTAATCTCACCACACCATCCCTGATACTGGGCAGGGGTGGCAACTATTGGGCCGCCACCTGGGTTACATCATTATAAGATTTCTACTGTAAATCCAAACAAGTGATCTTTCAATTTCATAACACCACATTTCTAATGGCCCAGTTCCAGTGCCTCCATAAGATAAAGAGTATTACGTACGGTGTAAATAATAATACTGTAATTCCCATAAGTGACATTTTAATAATAATAAGAAACAAAAGCAGAGAGCTTAATTCAATTCCATAGAGAGTAGCTTAATCACAGGACTGACAGATTGGGAATTAAGGGTTCAAATTTTAAGTCTTGCTTTACTTGCTCTGTAGTCTCTGGCAAATCACTCTTCTTCAGTTTTTCTGTTTGTAAAATGCAGATAATCTTTCTACCCCACCAGAAGCGGTGACTGGATAATGAAGAAATCTATTTGCAAATAATTTAATTTGTCTACAGATGGGGAAAAATTGTCAAAAAGATTGCTGCTTAACTTAAGAATATGTAATCAGTTCTATTCTCCAGGGTACTGTAATAACTATTTGCTCTCTGGCATTTATTTGTGCAGATTTGTGCACATTTCTCTGTGCAGATACTACTGTTTACGGTAAAATATCAGTATCTGAATATACTTAAGCTATCAAAAACAGGCAAAAACCACCACCTCCTTTCTTCTTGCCATTTAAGCATCAAAATTTATTTCAAACAGACAAATGTAAAATATATGTCTTTTAAGAGGGCTTCCACAAAGAGCGCTGTGAGCATGAGATGAAACAAGCATAAAACAATTAAAAAGTACAAGACTTCAATATACTTATAGTCGTAACAGTACATCTCCATCCTTATTTCTCAATTCTAGAATCTTTTCCTGTAAAGACTGAATTGTGTGGGCTTGAAATTCATTTACTGAGCAGTCACACTAAGCTAAACAGGACTTAAAGGGAACTAAGCATATACATGAACATAAGTGTATACTCTGCTCTTGAAATGGTGCAAATATTTAAAAAAAAAAAATTATGTGCTACTACAACTCTACTAAAAACACCTCTCAATAGTAGAGGGGCTTTGTTTTGATTGTTCAATTCTTTAAAATCTAGCTGAAGCTTATTTAGCTCTTTTCAGCAGCGGGAAAACTTATTACAGACCTGATCCAGATTGGTAAACTAAGTGCCTACACGAGAGAGCTGGAATTTAGGTATTTTAGTCACAGAAATGGACATTTCTGATGCAGAAGCAAGAAAATATTCATAGGTATCTAAATTCCTTTTGTATCATTATTTTGGACTGCAGGGTCTTCTAGGCTCCTAAATTTAGCTTCTGGCACCACAAAGCAATACCCATTTGAGCCTCTAGCCACTTATCTCCTACTAAAGCTCCACCGAAAACCAGATGAACAGAGAAGAGGTGCCACTCCACTTGGTATTTTCTGAGAGAGGCTGATGCAGTAGTCCTGCTCAGAAGCATTCTGCTCCCATCGCTGTTTATTCATTTTTTCCAAGACAAAATCATTGGATAAATTTTATGCATGTATGTGTATGTAAGCTTAAATAAATAATGTAATACTTATTACATTATGTAATCATTATTGTAGATTATACAATAGTCATTTATAATCTGGAAAAGTGTAAGGGGTGTGTGTGTGTGTGTGTGTGCACGCGCGCGTGTGTGTGCATGCGCGCATGTGTGCACGTGCACACCTGGAAAAGTATGGGGGGGGCAGTGGCTGAGGATAACTCTGAACTTAAGCCTAGAGTCAGAATTGGAGCCTTAGCAAAGAGCATGTGCTGCCCCCCGATGGGACATGCAGTGGCAGTAACTCTGGCTCCAGCTGCATGGTCAGGCTGGAGACATCACATGCTCCATGGTTGCTGCCCCAGCCTGGAGCAGGACCCCAGCCAGAGCTGGACAATGAGAGGAAAGTAAGTGATGATGGAGAGGAGGCAGCAGTTTGGTGACAGGCCAGTTCACCCCACCACTTGTCATTCTGCTGCTTGCCACCTACAGCAGTGAGGGGTACAAATTTAAGATGACCTTCCAAAAATTAGATTCTAGACAAGGCAAGTGATAACAGATGTGTATGTTTTCCCATGTCTACCATTTAATTCCTGGGGGGGTGGTCAACTTAAAATCCAGTCATCTTGAATTTGAGTAAATACAGTATATAGTCCCAAGAGGAGGA
This sequence comes from Crocodylus siamensis, assembly GCF_052110815.1. Taxonomy (NCBI): domain Eukaryota; kingdom Metazoa; phylum Chordata; order Crocodylia; family Crocodylidae; genus Crocodylus; species Crocodylus siamensis. Next base: position 20,927,163 of record NC_143398.1, on the reverse strand, counting down.
TATAGATTTCACACCTTCCCACTGGAATGTCTTTTCCATTGCTATAGCGTGAAGCTACTTCCTGGCTCCATGTCTGCTGCCTTCCTTTTTTCCTAGTAGCCTGGTTTTAGCAGGGCATGTGAAGAGTAGGTTCAGACTGGACATTGGGAAAACCTTTACTGTTAGACAGTGAGGCAGTAGGACAGACTGTCTAGAGAAGCTGTAGACTTCCCACAGAGCTGTCCTTGGGCCTATTCAAGAACAGGATGGACAGGTATTGGTCAGGGTTAGTCTAGGAATAACTAAGCCTACGTTTTACTATGGCTATTTCCCACATTTCTGGGCTTTGTTAGTTGCCACACAGGGCTGAGAGGTAATTGCAATGTTTTTAAAACCACTTCTGCTGCTGTGTGTCAGGGATTTTTTAAATCTTCCTCAGATGCACTGGGTGTTGGTTGTAGCCAAGGCTGGGGATTTTGGCTAGGGTATGCCATTGCTCCTGCTGGGACAAACCTGGAAGCTCCCAGTTAGAGGGCCTTGCTCCTCTACTTAGTGTATAGACTATAGGGGTTTTTGGCCTCTCAGGAGCAGGGGCCACAGCCTTCTTTCTTGGATCTCTCAAGCATATGTTAACCACCTTTGCGGCACCAGAACACTGTCCTCTGTGGTCTACCTGCTTCAGCTACAACAGATTAGCGTTGTGTGGTTGTGTCAGGGTTGACTGCATAGTATTACTAATAGGTTAGACAATGGATTCATATAGGATGATTTGGATAGGGATAATCTTGCCTCAGGCCAGAGGTTGGACTAGATGACCCAGCCCTGCTTCTCTCTGCTTCTATACTACTATGCAGCCTGTTTCATAACCAGGTGGCGAGGGCATTCAGCCTCCCTCCCTGAGGGGGCCAAATAACTCATTTTCTGGATAAGAGCAGAGGATGCACATTTATATCCTCAAGACAGCCCCACAATTGGTATTTCCTATTGGCTAGCTCTAGGCAGATCCCCACTATATGATCTGGAATCCCCTCACCTCCCTCCATGGGCTGTATATGAGCCCAGCTCCGTTTCTTCAAAGCACCCTCCTGGCACAAGACATCCTATTTTATACATGACAAAGTCTAAGTTAGTGATGTTAAAGGACTTGTATGGGATTTGCCCATACATAATTTTACAGAGAAGCATCAGAAACAGCAATTTGCAAAGTAAATCTAATAACAAAAAATATTTACTCTTTATTTTCCAAGTTCTTCACTTGTAAGAACATAGTCGTTATTTACTATGGAATTCACAAATGTAAATTTTCTGGATCAAAAACTTATTTGGATTGAACCAACACAGGGGTAGCAGTGGACGTAGTCTTTCTGGACTTTGGGAAAGTCTTTGACACCATCTCTCATCCTGTTCTCACTAAAAAAAACAAGGGGACTATGGCATCCATACCTATACAGTCAAATGGATCACTAACTGGCTAGAGGGCCGCACCCAGAGAGTGGTGGTGGATGGGTCATTTTTGACTTGGAGGGATGTGTGCAGTGGGGTCCCCCAGGGCTTGGTCCTCAGGCCCGCACTGTTTAACATCTTCATCAGTGACATGGACGAGAGGGTAAAAAGCACCCTATTCAAATTCGCAGACAACACTAAGATGTGGGGGGATGTGGGCATGCTAGAAGGAAGGAATAGACTGCAATCAGACCTGGACAGGTTACAGGGGTGGGTGGATGAGAACAGGATGGGATTCAACACTGACAAGTGCAAGGTGATTGTGGCAGGACTGTCCCTAGGGGTGCCGTGACCTCCCCTAGTGCCCTTGCCTACCGTGCCAAGTCTGGGTCCTGAACGCACCCTCTATCTCGCCCGCCACATCTTTGATTTTATTATTATCAATGGGAGGCTGCCTTCTTGCCCCCTTGGCATGGGGCTGGTCTTGCTTTACCACGATTCTGAGGCTACTCCCTATGCCGGCCCTCACCGGCCTGTCTCTGTGACCGTCCTAAGCAACCCGCTCTCTCTCTTCGGGCTTCCTAGTAGACTCACCCTTCTCTCCAGGCTTTCCACTGGGCTTGCCCCCTTCCGGGCTTCCCCTTCACAGGCAGTGCCCCACTGGGCCTGCCCAATGTCCAATATACGCGCCCTCTCTCGGGGCCTACTCAATATCCAATATACACGCCCTCTCCCAGGGCCTGCTCCCAGATACTCGCACCTCACGCACTCTCCGCCCCCACCGGGGCCCTTGCCCGTGCTGGGGCCTTGCTCACGCTTCTCTCGCTCGTTGCCCGCACTCGGGCCTGTGTTCGTACCTCGCGCGCACGGCCGCCCACACTAGGGCCTTCTATGCCCGACTCGGGCTTCCCAAGGTTGGGGCACAGACGGCCTTAGCTTCGCCTGGCCCCCAGACCGGCCTTCTTGGGCCTATTCCTCACTGGGGCTCTTCCCAATTGGGGTTCCCAATTGGGGCTCGTCCCGATATTGTCCCCGCTGGGCTGGGGTGGGGACACCCCACTAGCTCAGACCCACCTTCCTGGGCCTACACCCCACTGAGCTTCTGCCTCCACCGAGCTCTTCCCAAAGCTGCCCACACTGGGCTGGGGTCGGGACACCCCCACAACACGGCACACTCAGTGGTGCCAGGAACACCCCCACTTTACTGGGAAGCTCCTGATGAGGCCTCCTCCTCCCCTACAGCCTCACCCGGTCCTCTGGTGTAATAATCACAACAACCCGAAACAGAAACTCAAAGCCCCTCAGCTACAACGTAAACCTTAAGCCAACCTGGCTAACCTTCTCTCATCCCTGTCATGGTCCTTTCCACCCTGTAACCGCATGCTGGTGCACAACACTGCCCTGCTAGCTCTAGCAAAGCTCTTGCTCCTTAGGCTGCCAGAGGGGAACTGGCTCTGGCCTTAGCCTTCTCTATTTATAAAGGCCAGGCCCTGCCCCCTGGCGGTCAGCTGACCCAATTAGTTGCCCTAGCCACTGGCAACTCACAGCTGTGCTGCCCTGTTGAGTGGCAGCTGAGCCTATATCACCGTTATTAGTAGCAGGCTCCTTAGTGCCCTGCTACGCACCATTATCTAGTAGCAGGCACCCTGGTGCCCTGCTACAGTGATGCACCTGGGGAGGAAGAACCAGCACCATACCTACAGGCTGGAGAACTCCCTTCTCATCAGAGCAGAGGTAGAAAAGGAGCTTAGAGTCATTATTGATGCCAAAATGAACATGGGCCAGAAGTGTGGGGACACGGCCAGGAAGGCCAACCATACCTTCTCATGCATCCACAGACACATCTCAAGCAGGTCCAAGGAGGTGATCCTCCCCCTCTATGTGACACTGGTCAAGCCGCAGTTGGAGTACTGTGTCCAGTTCTGGGCGCCGCACTTCAAGAGGGATGTGGACAACATGGAGAGGGTCCAGAGGAGGGCCACTCACATGATCAGGGGGCAGCAGGGCAGGCCCTATGAGGAGAGGCGACGGGACCTGAACCTGTTCAGCCTCCACAAGAGAAGGATGAGGCTGAGGGGGGGGATCTAGTGGCCAGTTACAAACTAGTCAGAGGGGACCAGCAGGCATTGGGGGAGTCCCTGTTCCCCCGAGTACTACCAGGAGTGACTAATAATAACGGTCACAAGCTGCTAGAGGGTAAATTCAAATTAGACATCAGGAGGTGCTACTTCATGGTCAGGGCAGCTAGGATCTGGAACCAACTTCCAAGAGAAGTGGTGCAGGCTCCTACCCTTGGGGTCTTTAAGAGGAGGCTGGATGTACACCTCACTTGGGTCATTTGACCCCAGTACTCTTTCCGGCCATGGCAGGGGGTCGGACTTGATGATCTGATCAAGTTCCTTCTGACCCGACCAAATATGAAACTGATTTTCAAGTCGACAAGGTCCTTTTATAGAGGAAAATACAAACATAGCAGGTCAAACTATAGCCTTGCTGAAGTCCACCATCAGCATTTCAGATTTCAATGAGACCCAAAAGAGCTAGTAGCAAGTAGCCAGCCTTAAAATTTTTACTTGAACTAAATCAATATTTAAATTCAGCTCTCAAATATAAACAGAGGTATCTACCTTAATTTACACTTTTTTCTCTTAGAGTGGATTAGGATGCTTAAGGGGGAATGCAAGCACTGTCAGAGAGGATAGGAAGCAGGATCACAGACAAAGAACCTCATATGTTTCACAAAATACTTCTGCACTGAATTTCATCTCTGGGGCTCAGGTGAGCCAAGACTGCCAGCTATACCCAGCAACAGCATGTTTATCTTTTAAGAACATTTACAAATACCCATAACTCCTAGACATTTCACTTGTGACCAATATAAAAAATGTAAGCTTATTCAGTCATAAAAGAAGTCTAGTTCATTCCTTTTCTCCCCCTTCCAATTTTTTTCATAAGAATGCAGTACTTCTGCAAGGTGCAGAACTGAACATACAGGAAACTAAAATCTCCCAATTAACTAAAAAAAAAATACAGAAATGCAACCTTCCCTAGACTGCTCCTGTAACATGCCTTAACCCTAACCCACAGATATCACCTCTATAAAAGGTGAAAGGAGAATGTTTCAGGATAATCCCTTTGCTCATCTCTCTGCCAAGTCTGTCCCAGAGGTGCCAATTATTACCAGATATGACAGCTGTTTGTGTGTGGCACATCTACTTTCCCACAGGAAAATAGAGACCAAATTATAGGAAACAGGCCACTGAGGGCAAGAGCCATTCAGTGGCTGACTCTTTTGCTTGACAGTCTAACCAGCTCAGAGTGGCACATCAATTATTAGTATGTACATCACTCAGTTCTGCATTGCTTACAGCTGCAAATTTAAACTGAAGGCGGCTCAGTTTTCCCATTTTTCTTATCAAGAGCCATGATGTCTACTGTGATCATGAAAGCACAAACAAAAAACAAAACAGTAACATTTTACTGAGCCTTATCCCCAACTGGGATCTGAACTCAAAATACTGTGCAACAGAACATAAATACACTAGATATACAAAACCACTGCAACATGACCTTTTCAGCTAGGTTATATAAAAGATTTCCAGCAGGGTCACACCAGGAATTAAAAGTCACCAGACAAGAAAGCTGCATTTGAAAACATATTCAATACCCTGGCTGTTGACAGTTCAACTCCTAATGGAACTAATTATTAAAAGTGATCAATAACTATGGGCTCCTCACTTCAAATCAATGGCCACTATTCACAAGTGTAATCAAAAGTTAAATCACTGGGATCACCAAAACAGCACGGACACACAACACAGTTACAAAAATAGAATAACTTGTTCCAGATTTTATTCCTTAATAAAGCACTGACACACCAATTCTCCCCTAACTGGCTGCCAACAGTAGATGTTATTACAGCAGCTGGTCACTAAGTGGTTTCTACTGGGTTTACACATGTGCACAATTCTCCAATTTTCACATGGATTCAAGTTCCCAGTTGTACAAGAGACGTTCACTCACAAACATGCATGGAAACATGTCAGGGAGATGAAGTGAAAAAGGTTGTTAACATGGGTATGTTTAGTGACTAAACATTATTGCAGCATCACAAGGAAGAGACTGAGTCAGTCATGTTAGTCTGAAGTCAGGACAGAGATGCACCTTATAGACTAACTCTGTGCATCTCCAGTTTGGTTAGCCTCTAAGGTGCATCTCTACCCTGCCTTCTGCCTCTCATAAGGAGCAAGAGAATCAAAATGCAATTCAACTACAACCCCCACTGCATTATTAGCTTCACTTCTCTGCATAATTAACATGAATTTTTTTAAAAACTTAATTTCACCCTAGAATCTGCATGTAAAAACCCCCCCACAAAACCCTCTCACCTGGCACTCTACCCTCTGTGGTAGGGAGTATAGGTTGAATATAATTGGTAAGGCTCCACTTGAACACAAGTTGAAACTGCCTACTTTCAGCAAAGTCTCTGCAAGAAAAAAAATTGTTCTTCCTCTGATTTCTCCCTGAAGGACAGAAGAGTTCTGCAGTTGACTGATTAAGAATCTTACAGCATCTCAGCACAACACACCATGGGATATGCCTTCAGATACCTGCAGGTAAATGTTGAAGCATGGAGGACATATCGGGGATATTCCTAAACTAGTTAATCAGCACTGGGGTCACCATACTCAGCAAGCCTGGTATTTTAAGGGCTGATTTGCCTTGCTACCGAAGTCAAGTTAGGAACTTGAGGAGTGTGCACTGGACTCAGTTTAGGGTCAACAGTTTTTAAGGAGGCACAAGAGAGGCCTTCATGGATTGAAGGCTGTTCAAACCATCAAGACTTGTTGCAACACTTTTACATTACCTGTTACACTACACATGATAAAGTCACATCTCCCTTATTTCACAATCTTGGTAGAATTGCTACATGGCTTAGCACAACTGATTTGGTCATTTCCCCGTAGAACAATCAGTTCCAAAAAGGTGAAATTCCATTTAAATCCTCAAGTTCAGAAGGTCCCTAACTTTTTTCTTCATTTAAAATGAGCGTCAGTCTGTCTATTTCTGCACAAAAGGACCTGGGTGTTACAATGGACAATAAGCTGAATATGAGCCAGTGTGTCCATGTTGCGAAGAAGCCCAATGGCATATTGGGCTGCATTAGTAGAAGCGTTACCAGCAGACTAAGGGAAGTGATTCTTCCCCTCCATTCAGCACTGGTGAGGCCACATCTGGAGTATTGTGTTTAGTTTTGAGCCTTCCACTACAAAAAGGATGTGGACAAATTGGAAAGAGTGGAGGGCAATGAAAATGGTGAGGAGGCTGGGGCACAAGACTTCATCATAGAATCATAGAAGTCGGGTCGGAAGGGACCTTGTAGATCTTCAGGTCCGACCCCCGCCTGGGCGGGAGAAAAGACTGGACTCAAATGAGTCCAGACAGGTAGTCATCAAGCCTCTTCTTAAAGATCCCCAGGGTAAGAGCCAGCACCACTTCCCTAGGAAATTGGTTCCAGCTCCTGGCCACCCTAACTGTGAAGTAGTTCTTATGGATGTCTACTCTAAACCTACTCTCCAATAATTTCTGTCCATTGTTCCTTGTTATGCCAGGGGGCACTAGGGGAAACAGTGTCTCCCCTAAACCCTTCTGGTCCCCCCAGTGAGTTTATAGACAGTCACCAGGTCCCCCTCAGCCTTCTCTTGTGAAGGCTGAACAGGTTTAGGTCCCACAGCCTTTCAATGTAGGGTCTGCCCTATAGTCCCCGGATCATGTGGGTGGCCCTCCTCTGGACCCTTTCAATGTTGTCCACATCCCTCCTGAAATGGGGCACACAGAACTGGACGCAGTACTCCAGGTGTGGACTGACCAGCGTTGCATAGAGAAGGAGGATCATCTCCCTGGCTGTACTTGAGATGCACCTGTGGATGCACGACAAGGTCTGGTTAGCCCTGCCAACCATGACCTCATGACTTCTGAGGAGAAGCTGAAGGAACTGTGCTTGCTTAGTCTAGAGAAGAGACAACCGAGAGGGTATTTAATAGTAGCCTTTAATTAACTGAAAGGCAATTATAAAAAGAGGATAGAACTAGACTGTTCTCAGGGATGACAGAACAAGGAGCAATGGTCTCAAGCTGCAAAGGAAGATTAGGCCAGATGTGAGGTCCCCGACCCCCCTGCCAACAGGGAGGGTAGTACAGCACTAGGAACAGGTTACCCAGAGAGGTGGTGGAATCTTCATCCTTGGAGGTTTTTAAGACCTGGCTACACAAAGCTTTGGATAGGATTTTCTAGTTAGAGCTGGTCCTGCTTTGAGCTGGAACTTGAACTAGATGACCTCCTGAGGTCCCTTCAAACACTAATTTTCTATGATTCTCTGTTGGCTAGGCTTGTAGTGGGAAGTTAATAATATCCACTGAGAGTCTAACATATTTAAACTTCTTGATGATTTCAATCATTTGTTCTTTTCCTATCCTTCTGCTTTTCTCAAGTTAAAATCTCTTAGACCTTTTCTACCTTCATAACATGACATAAGCAATAAATAATTTACTGGAGGACAGAGTGGTAAAATGGTGAATAATAAGGCAGAGTATCCATTCAAAACAGAAGACGTTTCAAATAAAGGCAATTATGGAGAAAGTATAGCCATATCTATGGAACAGGGTATGGCTGTTCAAAATCTGGCCAGCTGGAGGTTGAACAAGACACAGGCCACACACCATATGGGCTGCATACAGCTCCAGGGTGTGGGCTGTGCTATACCCCCAGTGGTGTGGGGAAGGAAGCAAAAGCTGGAGGACAGTTAGGGAACCTGGGAGATCCCAGTGGCAGCTACAGGAGAGTGACTGGAGTAGCCATGCCCAGACCGGAGGCACAGGGGCCACGAGTTAAACCCTTCTGGGCAGTATGCAGCCACAGGGTGCCAGTTGGATAGCCCTGGAAAAACATATTGCAAACTAGAAGCAGCAATACTGAAAAGGAATTTAATCAATCATAGTAGATGAAAAACGGAGCATGGATGTTCAATGCAATGCCGAGAACTGAAAAAGTGCAAGTCTCCTCCGTGCTACTTGCTTACCTCTATATCAGGAAGCTTCTTAAAATACAGCACTGGTAAATCACATACTGGAACGGTATGCCCATTTCTGACATCCCTAGTTTACTAAGAAAGTTGAAAATTAGAAACTGCTAGAAAACTAGCAAATTAGGAAGAGAGCCACAAAAATTACTCAAAGAGAAACCCATTACAAGAAGAGACTTTAAAATGTTCAGCTAAAAACAAGAGACAATTTGCTTAGGGTATATAAAAGGGGCGTCAAAGGTATGGCCCATGGGCCAGATCCAGACTGTGGAATCCTATCTAGCCTGTAGTGCTGCCCACAAGTCTCCAGCTGGACCAGCATGCTGCATATGGTGTATGCTGGACCGGCTTCACATGCTACAGGCAGTGTGAGGAACTGGTCTGACGCACACTGCACACTGGGTCAGGGGTAGGGCATGCTACAGGCATGGCTGGTGAATTAAGACATGTAGGGTGGGTGGAGTGTCACACCGGGAGCAGCCAGCCACCTTGCTTCTACCCCCATCACCTGGTGCTGCAGGGAGCAGAGGAGCTGAGAGGAAAACTTCCTTCTCGTCGCTTCTTGCCCTGCCACTGCCCTGGCAATGCAACCCTGCATGGGGGCTGCAGTGAAGGCAGTAGCACGGGGCTGTGCTCCTCAAGGCAGCGACAGGCGCCATAGGCAGATCACCTGGGCAGCAAAGAGGGCAAGAAGTGACAAGGAATCCCTACATGGCCCTGCTGTGCCCAGCCATGCCGGGTCACACCCACTAGCTCCGGAAGCCCTGGGGAGGGAAGCGGGACTGGAGCTCAAGCCCACAGCCTGTGCCTGCCCTGAGTACAGGGTCCCTCCTGCCCCTGGGAGTGCATGTGGCAACAAGGAAGTGGCCCTCCCCCTCCCCTGGACAAGCCATCCACAGCCCTGTCCTGCTACCTACTGGGGCCCTGCAGCCACATATTGTGGCCCCAGCCCCAAGCTCCACCTGGCTGGGCAGCAGCCCCCAAGTCCTGCCCAGCTCCCTCCCTTCAGGGGCCTCAATCCCCCTTTCCCCAACTTACCTGATGGAGCTGCTCTGCAGGCTGCCTAGGGCCAGTGCATGTCTCTGCACGTGGCACCCCCCATCTTTCTGCTTTCTTCCCAACAGCTTGTTATCCAGGCTGGGGAGTTAGTACAGGTGCCCACTGCCCACTTAAGCAAGTAGCTATTGCAATCTATTCCAACTGGTCAAGTTTTTCCACTGCTCATGCACCACTGGGGTGGTAAGGAGATTGCCCCAAGGTGCCTTACTACACATATGCCTAGTGGGCTGGACCAGCATAATGATGACATCATTGATCACATTGTTTTGAAACCGGTGGGGCAGCACCTGACTGCTCTCTATGCACCAGCCACCACTGGCATGCTACATGAAGTGCCTACATCAAACTGACCCCTGCATGCTAGATCCAGCATGTGAGACTGGTCTACAGGCCTAGTTTGGCCTGCAGACTGGCCCCGAATCCTCAGGACTGAACAAAAGTATAAATATTTCCACAAGATGTTGGTTTAACAAGGGGCAGCTATAAAGAAAAACAAGCCTGAAGAGACTCAATGGTTTAAGATAAGCCAACCTTTTATTAAGAGATGGTGCAGGCCTCATTAGCTTTGACAAGTGGGTTTATCAAAGCCTCATTAGCTCTGACAAGCTTTGCTACCTCATCCAACCTGGTGAGCTAAGAAAAGGAACCCATCAGGATTATGGAGGGATCCAATTCTCTTGAAAGAGGCACCCACTCATTTCTGAAGTTGGGCCTGTCTCAGAACCTGCAGATGGCAAACTGTTGGGTCAGGCAGGTGCAAGTCAGCTACTGAAATTCCTCTTTAGTCTAAATGCTTTGCTCCTGCTGTTAAAACACAAGGCCAATTGCTTCATACATCTTTGGCCAACAAGTCTCAAGGGGGAGTAGCACAGAAGAACCCAGTCAAATCAGTTAAGCAAGGACTGTTAGATACATGGAAATGGGATAGTAGCCAAGGCCCTTACTAGGAGTAGAAGATTCATGGCATTGCACTCCAGGAGAATGACTTGAGGCTCAATGTACGAAAAAGCAAACTCCTAGTGAGACCCCAGAAAAAGTGATGAGGTTCTGTAATTCAGAGGAGAACAGGTATTATTTTGAAATTTGTAGGTATTATTTTGAAATTTCTCAGGCAGAGAACTTAAACAAACCAATCAGAAAAATAAAGACTGCATACACACATTCAACTCATCAGAGAATTCTCCCATACTTGTTCTTCTGATAAAGAAAAACGTAACTAGAGACCTGTGTACAGTGGAGAACATACAATGCTGACAGTGTGCAGCTGGGGGGGGGAGGGGCAGGATGCTGCACATCCATTTCAGCATGCTCTGTGTGCTGACTTAGTCTGCCTGGCAACAGATGGCAGCAGTGTATAGGAAGCACTGATTAGCTGACCCAGATTGCCCACAGTCAGCCTGTGTTTCCCTGCAGCACAATGTGGGGGTTGTGAAAGGGGAGTGTTCTGCTTCCTGCTGGAGCAGCAGAGTCCAGCAAGCAACACCCTGTCTCCCTGCAGGGGGAAGGGAGGGGAGATGCTGAAGGACAATGTTCTCTTCTGAGAGAAGCCATAGCATGTGCGACATTCACCCTCATGGGAATGGTTTAACCTGGGTTGGTCCCATGTTATTTTTCTCCTGGAATTACCATTTTTTACTCTAGGAGAAAAAGCCTGAACATCTGTACACTTATAAATTTCTCCTGGGAGAGTCCCAGCTCTCCCAGGAAAAACTGAACGGCTAAGTACAGACAGTCAAAAAGCCCAAGGCTGAATTGATCCAATCTTCTAACCCCGCAGGTTAGTCCAAGCTGCATACATTGAACCGATAAGCAAGTGAACAGACATTCACTTTTGATTCTGGAAATGCCTGCAGGGCCCGGGCCAGAACCCAGGGGGGTGGAGAGTATAAGAGCACACTCCCCTGCTCAACTAGAGCAGACAGCTTAGGCCAAGGCTAGCCCACGTATCCTGTGAGGGGGAGTTTGCAAGGGAGATGCAAAGCATTCTGGGATGCTGGGGGACTGAGTTAACTTGTATCTGGAGGGGATCTGGGAGAGCAATTTAAAAACAAATTTAACCTAAATCAGTTGAGTCTGATACTACGTCTATCCAGGCTTATTTTAAACCAGTTTCAGCCATTTTGAAAACAGTTTGTGCACATTGAACTTCTGTTGTTACAGATTTGAACTGGTTTCTGACCCCTTAACTTCTGTCCCTAGCCAATTCCTATAAATGCCCAAATCAGATTTTGGTTGGTCTGAACTAGAACTCAAGACACTGAAGTTCAATTCCCAGCTCTTCTGCAGTCTCTATATAGGCTTTTGATAAAAAGGATTTAAACTTTCATTTGTCTCAATTACTCATCTGCAAATTAGGAATATGTCCCCTCTACAATTTTTCTCATCTATTTAGTCTGAAAGTTGTTTTGGACTAGGATGGTGTCCAATTAGGGGTCTGTATAGCACCCAAAAGAATGGGACCTTGATCTCAATGGGGACCTTAGTACGCCCTATAGAAGACAACCACCATGTTTTATATACCACAGATCCATTAAAAACAGAAACTGAGCCATATTTACTTTCTATACACACTCTGGTTCCTCCATACTGTGTTGGGGGATTTGAAACTGCTATGATCCAGAAGCAGATCTGGTTGTTTGTTTTTTGTTTTTTTTTCAAATTGTCAGTACAGCTCTTTTAATATAGAAGGTCTGTAACACTGCAGTTACCTTCACCAAGTGCAAGTTACCCTCACAGTGCAAAAAGAAACTTCCATAAAAATGTGGCTTAAAAATGTGGACAGGAGGAGGGGGAGGGGAAGGAATTTAGTAAATTTATCCTCTTCATACATGCATTATTGGAGTCCTAAGTGCAAGTTAATACAATCTGTGATAAACCTTGAAAAGTAACAGGAAGGTAACATGGTGCTATTATTCAAATGTTTCACGTAGGTGGAAATTATGTAGTACTCAATATTTTAAGCAGTATAGACCTTGAATGTACTGACCAATTTCACACCTGAGAGCAGTCTATGCAGTGATTTGTATTGCTGGCAGAGATTCAGACCATCTCTGATCATCAATTACTTTCCTAGGGAAAAACATTTAGAATAAAAATTAATTTTTTTCCAAGTTTCTCTTGAATCATTTTTAAATTACAATTTCACAGACTATATACATTAATGATGCACTTGTTTGCTGTGGAATCATTTATCAGTTTAACAACAGTAGTTAGGAGATTTTTTGGTGTTCTTACCAGAGCTGAACACAAGATGCACACACAATCCTATACATATATGATTCTGGATCTGCCATTATAGAATACACCCTGTTTGTAGAAATAAAGGACTTGGGGTTACTTTGCTAACCAACTCGAAGTCCCACTTAAAGCCAAATAGACATGGATGATTGAGCTTGTTTAGAATTAGGTCAAAAGCACCGAGACTGAGTGAATAAGCAGCATATCCAGCTTCCCCTAATTGCTTATCCAACTCCCACAACCCAGCTCAAAGGCCAAAATGACCAGGTACTCCATTTCCAACTGACTCTACTGTGAACAGGGTTGTTTTTTCTTCATAAGTCAAAAACAAGACTCAAAGTCACGCTTCTGAAACAATAGCAAGATAATTCCAGTGGATCTTTTCCTGCTCCCCTTAACATATTACACTAAAAACTAAGGAATACAGAGTTAAGGTTGTCTGCTTTATACCATCCTATGTGCAGGCATTATTAAACAGTGTTTACATGATCTTACACTATTTTCATAGGATCTCAGCCTCATTCAGTACACAGAATGGGTGGTACCCAACTGATTATCCATTTAGTACTTGTTTTCTTCTTACTGTTCGGAGTGAGACCCCATGCATTTTTCAATTCAATCTAGTCAAGTTAATACTCTTCAGAATATGGTTTTCTTGCGTACTTTCTATGGGATTCCTCAGAGTACTAAACAAATAGCAAGGGGTAAGACTTGATGATCTGCTCAGGTCCCTTCCAACCCTACCAACTATGAAACTATGAAACACCAAATTATTTTATTTATTGTGCCCCTTTAACATGAGGGTTCCAGTTTTCCTACTGGACAGGTGAGGAACTAGAAGCACAAAGAAAAATGTAAATAGAACATTTCGTACTTCTGAGCGCCCAATCTGAGATCTGCTTGCACCTAGATTTTTTGCAATGCATCCCATTACTTTTCAAATTGTAATCCTCATTCACTTCAGTCACAGCCAAGTACTTGTACTCTTGCAAATCAGACCTCAGACTCCCAAATCAGACATCCAGAGAATTCAGAAACAAAATTAGTAACTATAGGTAAAAGTTTTAGTCATTTTATTTTGTCCAGATTAATGTTTCTAATAAGTTCTTATGTGAGTACTAAAGAGAAAAAAAGCAAGTCCCCCATCCCCTTTAAAAAGGAAGTCCACTGACTTCTGTTGTACTTACGCCTGTGTTTAAGTATTTCCTAAACATAAACCTAAACACTCCCAAGTATCTTCTAGAGCAGTAGTTCTCAGCCTTTTTTGTACCAGGATCCATTTGTAAACATCAGTGGTCAGCCCTGATCAGTGCCCCGTGCCCCCAGTTACAATAGGGTGGTATGGAGGCCCCACCAAGCAGCCCCTGGAACTGTGCCAGCCTGCAAAGGAAAAGCCATGGTTTCCCATGCTTTTCTCCTTTACAAATGGATTCTCTTTTTAAAGTTTGTTCGCAAACTTTTACTATATTTTTGCAATCCACTTTTAGGTCACAGCCCACAGGTTGAGAAATGCTGTTCTAGAGCAAAATCAGCATGTTAGCTGGATGTCCCCTAGTCAAAGTGAATGATCAAATGGATGATATTAGCATTCAAATTCCCCATCATTTCGTTGCAATTGTTGCCTTCCATTGGGATAAAGAAGAAGAGATGAGACCTTTAAGTCTTATTTCAATCCATCTGCCAGCAATACCGATTGAAACCCTCCTGAGTTTGAACAGCTTATATCCCCCGCCCATGTAGTATGAAGCTTGTCTTCGTACTACAAATATATACAATGTGAGTTTAGATCTCACAGCACATTTCTGCACAACAGATGGACTCAAAAAATTCTGTACCTGTAGAATTTTATATGCCAAAAGGTGAAATCTTGGTCTTACCAAAATGGACATGGGAATCAACCCCAGCTCAGTTATAATTAGGGGCCTACTTAAGTCACAGTGAAACAAAGCGTTTCTCATAGTCTGCTCATGGCACAGAGCCGATTTATTGACAGCCCTGCTCCTAGGTGCTGATTGGTAGAGAGGCCCTGGCTGTGGGGGTCACTATCTCGACTGCTGGCTGCCCTTTGTGCCACCCAGCCCCTTGGTGCTGATTGGTAAAAAGGCCCCAATGGGGGGAGCAGGAGGAACAAGGGCAGCCACCATGTTCATGTTGCCCCACCAGCTGGCCCCTTCCCTTCCTGGCTGCAAGGACTACTGCCTCCCGTTGGGAAGCCAGCATTTTTATTAAGTTTTATTTTGTTGATTTTGCAGACAATCCCAGATTTTGCAGTTTCCAAAAAATCTGCAAAACTACAAAGTCCCTAGTTACAGCAGAACTTTAAGCTAAGTGAAGGTAGCAGTCCTTTCATAGGCCTCTTGATGTAATTATAAACATTTTTAGGAAGACCTCACCCATGTCTGAAGGTCATTTGAACGATGCAAGAAGTTGAGAATTAGAAGGAAGACTGAGTTTATACAATCAAGGCTACAATTTTACTCTACATTGTTTGTTGTTCTGTCTCTTGCAGTTGCTTCATTCTGTCTCTACATTGCTGTCGCGCTTGCTCTGCCTGGGCCACTCTAGTGCCCAATCACTGCTATCAAGAGCCACATCCTCTCTATGCCTGCAAAAGGATTGTCACTGTGCTGCACATTTTCTAGATACAGGCTTCCTCCTCCTCATCTTTCCTCACCGCAGAAAGTTTTGTTTATCTATGATTCTGATTTGAAATCTGCCAAGTCAGGATTCCCAAACAAGAGCTTTTTTTTTTTTTTCAATCCAAATACAATGAAAATTTCAAATGTTGCTTTTCAGTAACGAGTCAGTTCCTAGCTATATAAACTGACATTAATGAAACAACACTAAATTACACCAGTTGAAAATCTGACTTGTTCGGTTTAAAATATAAACTGGGAAAAAGTTAAACAGAAACTTCTATTTAAGACCAACCTGATTATTTTAGATGCGACTGCATTCAAGTCATCCTCCTCCCAATCCCAAATCATTTCCCATTGGTGGCTCACATAGATTTTGTGTTAGACAAGGAGTTTAAATGAACAAATTTAAAGCAAAAATTCATATCTTCATACTTCTCCACTCAGAAGAAACTAAATACTATAATGAAAAATTATGCTGTCATCATATTTTTCTTTAATATTATGCAAATTTAAAAAATATTTGCTGTTCTCATCTCAGAGAGATGTTACTAATGATTTGCTTTGATAACTCACTTTAGCTCTATTTTTTTCTCCATTAGGTGGCACTAGTATTTTCTATATTTGTTACAATAGAATACTGTTCTTTTTTTTTTTTTTTGAGCATCCATGGTTATCTTTTTATGGAGTATATTTTATAGGCATCTCTAATAAAACACCATTACCAAATTCAGCTTGTAAAATTCACTTAATTTATCAGCATGTGTTTCATTTAAAAGCCCTTTAATTACTCAAGGGCTTGGGATAATACTTTCTAAAACTATAGGATTGATTTAATGCCACAATCTGCTTAATTTTTAAATTACTTCACTGAACTTGCATCCATTTAAAACACAAGTGACTAGGATTTTGCTAGTATTAGTCTCATTGTCGAAGAAGAAACAAGACACACCATGAAGCTTATAGACTTTGACATTTAATACTAAGCTTGGAAAAATGTAAAGTTTAGTTATTAAATGTTCCTTCAACTGTCAAAGCCAATAATTCTGAAATCACTTGGTCATTCAAACACATATGGCATAAGAAAAAAAGGACTCTCTCTATGCCTACCTTTGATTAGTTAACCTTTATAAAGCAATGTGTACGGGTGTATACACAACCTTTTCCCATCCCCAAAACAAATCTAAATAAGGATACCAGGTGGTACTGTTACTGCTTCCTCCACATCATTTCATTTCACAGGAAGACAGTGATAATATTGAGCTAAGTTTGTCTTTCTGGGTGACCTTGAAGTAAAATAGAGCAAAGCTTTGGATGTTTATTCAAACCCTGTTTCAGCAAGTTACCCAAGCACCTGCCCAAATGTTAAATGTACAAGTAACTTCAATCATGACATCTTGTATTTAAAAGAAAATGCACGTTATGTCAGGAATTTCTAAAGTGAGACCACAGACAGGAAATGCATGATGTTCAGACAGTTTAAGTTGGGATACAGACACTGAAACAATCTTTGTGAACAATAACAAGGTATTCAGATAGCAACTGGGACTGCATAAGAACATTGATACACTGATGTGAGGAAATAGAGCTCCAGAGCTGTGGACTTGCAGAACAAGTGGGCCTGCAATGACCATGTGTATAGTCCTTTGTTAATAGCTTATGTTGTATTTTACATTTCATCTTTAAAACATCATGAACAAATAGTATGGGCATGATATATATACACACACCATCTTATTGGAATACTGATAGGATCTTAGCAATAGGATTGCGGTAGACATTGAGCGATCTCCCATTAATTAAGAGAAAAAAAAATAAAGCAGCATGCATGTTTATAATCATTATATCAAAGCAACATTTGGCAGATCAGAAACATGTTTGCAGTTTTGCCTTTTCTGTTTGAAATGGCTGGTGTTTTTTCACTGTAATTGCACTATCAAGATAACACAGAATCTTGGCAACGCTGCATTGACAACCTCCATAAACTATCTATTTGGACATCCTTCTGCTTCTCTGATATGCTCCATTTCTCCCCTTCATTTGAAAAATAAAGTTATTGAGGGTCTTCCTGCTTTTATTCCCAAACCAAAGCCCCAACACAAAATTTTCTATGCTATGACCAAGACTATATCCATCCCTAGGACTGGAAACTTGCAACTTTCAAAGAGACTTTTGCTTACAAAAACTAAACCAAAAAAACCCAAACAGCCCACCCCCCCTTGCCAATTTTCCCCACAAATACAAACAAAACAAATTACATGCACATACACACACATGCATGAGCTGCATGGAATTTAAACATCTGCAGACGGCTTACAAATTGTCTGGCGATTGTAGATATAGTGCAAGAACTCCATGGATTTCCTAATGCATTCTTTACAATGCTGTGTACAGAACCTTGAAGAATCAGCCTGTCAAGCCACATTAAAAACAAAATTCAGAGATTCTGGGCCAAACAGTTTTGTTATGTTAACTCAGATGAAAGTTAAGAATATATTCAAAGAGTAAACCATCAGTGAGTTGCCAATTATCCTAAGCCACAGGTTGCAGACCTTTTGGCTAGGGACAGACATTCAAGAAGCCCAAGTCTAAATTGTTTCAATCTTTGCAGTTTAGTCTAACCTGGCTAGGCTAAATCAGTTTTGTAACTGGACAGACATCCCAGAAATGCAGGCATATGCCTGCAGTGGCTCAGGCTAGAAGTTGGAAGGTGCTACAGCAGCCCTCCAGGCCTAGCAGGACACTGATTATTTCCCCTCCCACCCTCCTAACCAGCCCAGCAGGGAATGTTTATCACACCTAACTCAGTGTTTATTAACCCATTAAGAAAACAAAGCCTCTCTCCATTAACTAATAGAGCTCATCTTAAACAGTTCTTCCAAGGCAGGACATTAAAATACCTGTTGATTAGCTCCAAAGAGCCTGTCTGCCTGTCATTTCCCACAGCATGGACTGTAGCCAGCATGTGGCTCACCTCTCTATTAAAATCCCCTCTTACCTCTGTATTAGAAGTTTTAAAAACAAAATGTTCCCTCACAGAATCAAAATATTCAGATGATAAAGAACCAAGGATCACAAATGAAACAGATTTGATTTTCATAGGCCAGGTTAAGAAAAAGTTAAAAAATTAAAAAGAAAAAAAAAAAGGAAGCAAATTCTGTTAACACTGAAAAAAACTTTTTTCTCTTTAAAATGCACCACACTTCAGCAAGGACGTGGAAATGTCCGAGAGTCCAGAGAAGAGCCACCGTATGATTAGAGACTTTCAAAGCTAGCCATACAAGGCCAGGCTGAGGGAGCTAGGCCTCTTCAGCCTAAAAACAAAAGGCTGAGAGGGGACTTGGTAGCAGATAACCGCTACCTAAGGGGAATACATAAAGGGCTCAGCAAACAACTGTTCACCAGGGCACCCTTGGGGAAAACAAGGAGTAATGGCCGTAAACTCCTAGAAGACTGTTACAGGCTTAACACTAGAGAAAAAAACAAAACAAAACAAACAAACAAAAAACCTTCTTCAGTCAGGGGTCCAGACTTTGGAATAAACTTTGGATTGCACCAGAGGTGGTGCAATCACTTACCCTGGAAATCTTCAAGAGGAGACTTGGACGGTCACCTTGCTGGGGTCACCTGACCCCAGTTGTCTTTCCTGCCTAGTACAGAGGGAGCTGGTCCAGATGATCTTGAGAGGTCCTTTCCAGGCCCTTACAATCTATGGATCTATGACTTTAAACAAGCAGCCTCTTTAACAAAGCCAGAGTGAGGTCTCATTTGAATGCAAATGCACCTTCATTAATTTTACAGAACATTGTACAGTAGTTTTATATGATGAAGTATTACACTTAATTGGAGCTACAGTTGTCAAAGTAACTGATCAGAGTACAGTATCCTTGAATTTTCTTGCACCTGTTCAGTAATATATTAACAAGTATTACAGAGTTAAACAATCTAGAATTGGTCTCTGACATTCCAACATATCGTTGTTAAACACTGGTCCTGGCACTGAGCTTTGCAGGTATAGCTCACTCATTGTTCGCTTGTATTGATAGTCTCTACTCCCTGCACCCTCCCCATCTTGGACATGTATAGAAACAAAATGTGTATGTCACTATTGTACCTTTTCCACCTTACTGTTATGTACATTTCTCTCTGGGTATTCTGCTGCATCAGGACCACAATGACATGCTTCATTTTAAAGTATGCAAATAGTCTCACTGAAGTGAACAGGTCTAATTCACATAGTTTAATTTTATGTATAATCTTGAATGCCATGCTTGAGTAGGACCTACATGGAGTTATACTATACTAGAGCATGAGGGTATTTTCTCCATTTCATTCTCTTAGAAATATAAAATCTAAGCAAAGACATCCTTTTAAAATTTTCATTTTTTGCCACCCTTTTTATTTTAGTCACTCAAGTTATTCCAGTACTTCCCCCAAGATCTCTCAGGGAGCAAATGCCACTTTTATTTATTTATTTACTTTTTACCACACAGCTGTCACCCATATTTATGTGGGAAATCCTCCATTTCTACTACCAGACTACAATTTATAGCATCATCAGAAACCTCACCCAAGGACAACAAGATTTGCTGATGTGGAAAGTCTGTGGATTTGGACTCTGTCCAACATTTGCTTTTTCATTCCATTGAATTTAAGCAGCTATGTTAAAAAAGGAAACACAGAAACAGGAGTGTAAAACTTTTTCCTCGCTTTCCCTCCTAAGGAAAGGATTCAGGGGTCTTTAATCTAGTTCTCTTTGGTGAAGAACTCTCAGGGCAAGGAGCTGAAAGCTACCACAGGTGCCATGATGATCTGAGCTTTTGAATTAGATTTTAAATGAGAAATTTTGAGGTGAGGATGGGAAGATTGTTTTTTTTCCTTCTATTTTTTTCCTACAGTAACTTCACAATTTAAAGCACTCATGCTAAGATCTTGGAGCCAGGTCAGTTTCTAAATCCGCTTTCTTTCTCTGGCACCCGAAGGCTTCCTGTCTTGCTCACCCCACAGCCAAACACTTCAGAGAAACCCAAACCATAAAACTGTTTGACCTTCGGTTTGGCACTTGGCTTGGAGAGACCTGGACGCATCTGCTCAGTGATGAAGCAGTTTGTGAAGCGAGCTCTTTTCTAACTGACTAGTTGCAGTCCTCAGGACTTGGAAATGAAAAATTCTCTTAGGAAGGGATGTAAATATTGTTTTTAAAATATTAGTTTAACCTCCTCCAATTATATTCAGTTAAATGATTAACCAATAACAGAGCAGCAGCTCCAACACAGCTGCTGCTGGGAGCCGCTCCCAGCTCCCGGAGCCCTTAGACCGGGGAGAGGAACAGGAGGCAAGCCCAGCCAAACAACACAGCCCAGGTCAAGCCTTGCACTGGGGAGAAGGGAGCATCCATAAACAAGCAGCTAATTTCTGAGTCATTAGGCTGCTCCCTGTTTTCTTCTTAGGCTATGGGTACTAGTCCCCCTCCCCTCCTACTCCTTTGTCCCTCCTTCCCTTCTGCTTGGGCACTGCATGACTTCCTTCCTTTCTTCCCTGCCACACTGTGCCTCCCTGGAGCTAAAGGTAAGTTAACCGGTTATCACTATACTGAGGAGTTAAACAATTAATCATTTAACCTTTCACATCCCTACTAGAAGGGCAGACCCTCCTGGAGTCCATCTCCTCCCTCATCATCTCCCTAACCACATAGGGTCACTAGAGGAATCACTAAACCTACCCGTTTAGCTTTACTTTCCCCAGTGACCAAAATACAAAAAGCAAAATCATACACTAAGTTTTAACCAGTAGCTATCTGTAAATAATTAAAAATGAAATAACTTTTTGTTTTTGGTAACATAACATCACGTTAACACGTGAGTGACAGAAGTTTATTTTTACTGATATTTTAACATTACAAGTAAATCAATCTACTTTTAGGAGTTGAATTCTTATAAGAAAAAGGCTTAAGACTGCATATTGATAGATATGAACTCAAAAAAGGATAGCTCAGCAGCACAGCTAATGTTTTAAGTTAATCAGAAACACTGCAGAGAGGGAAAACCTGCTGAATATTAGTGCTCGATTTTTTAAAAAAGAATGTGTCCCCCCCCCATCCAGAAAGCTGACTTTGCACATGAGACTTGGCAGAGTCAACTAGGGGGTGGAGAAATAAAGACCGAGAGCAACATTCACAATATTACACAGAAAAATAGTCTCACTCGTTTCAGTGGAAATACCTGAAAGCATGTGGCTCAAGATTAACAATAGACTGAACAAATTAGAACAGGAAGGATGAATAAGAGCCAAAGCTTTGCTTTGCAGGTCATGGCCGTTAGAAGCATGGGATAGGGACAGACATTCAAAAAGCCTGAATTGACTCAACCTTCGCAAGTTAGTCTAACCTGGCTAGACTGAACCGGTTGGAAACTGGACAGACGTTCTCTTTGGGCTAAGGAAATTCAGGAACATGCCTGTAGTGGCCCACACTAGAAGCTGGGGGGTACTAGAGCAGCCCTCCATTCCCTTCTGTAGGGAGCTAAGCTGAGGGGAGGCGTGTCCTGGCCCAGACAGGACTTGCATTAGGGAGGTTTGCCTGCACAGTTCTAGGCTTTTCTCTGCTGACTGCTCAAGGGGTGGGAGTGTTGCTAGCCCCCAGCAGTAAGGGTGTGAGTGCGCAGTGCATGCATCTGTTGATGATACAGAGCTTTTCAAATCTCCCTCCATGCTTTGTCATACTGTCTGCAGCAAACTAACAAGCAAGCTAGCAAGCCAGTCAGGAGCTGATAAGAGTCTTTATCACCTGATTAGCAAAACAATTAGTTCAAACTTTTTAAACAGCTTACAGGGGTGACCTGTTGATTAGTTCCAAAAGCCCTGTTTTGTCTGCCTGCCTGTCCCAGTGAAATTGGAGAGAGGTACACACAAAGATACCTCTTGGCATTAGCTAGCATACCACATGCCTAAGGTCCCTGCTGTGGGAGATGAGAAGGAAGGGGGGAAACTTTGTTTGAGCAGTGAAGGGAAGGTGAGCAAATGAGGAAGCTGGTAGACCCTGCTGTGCCTCCAAATCTCTGCTGGAGCTGCAAGTCTCAGTCAGGGAGCAGAGGGGAGAGAGGGGCCAGTCCTGCTGGGGAGCAGATAACATGCCAGGATGCTGGGGGAGTCTGATTAATCTTTAACCAGCAAGGGGTCTGGGACAGACATTGCATAAACTGTTTTGAGCCAAATCAGTTCAGTCTGATACTACATTCAACCAGGTTTCTCTCTAACCAGTTTCAGCCAATTTTCAAAAACTGGTTTATGTGCACTGAACATCTGTTCTGTTACAGGTTTAAACCAGTTTCTGATCACTTAAACCATTTTGTGTGCTATGCCTGTCCCTAGCCGTGGTGTTCATGCCTCAATCAACAAACTGCATGACTGTGGTTCTGCAGGCCAGAGGGAACCAGGGAGTGCACGGACTTGGTACAGCTTCTACAGCAGGTATTCTGATATGAACTCCCTGGTTAGGTCAGCAAGGCATGGATCAAGTAAAACATCCAAGTAAAGCAGATGCCACTAAAGGATCAGCAGCTTGGTTAAAAAGTACAGAATGCATACCGGAAAGGCCAAAATATGTAAGCAGTCTCATGCCCAGAGTTACCACACCCTGGCACAGAAGACAGATTTGCACAGATGGAAAGGATGTAGGAATTTGTGCACATAATTCATTGTTTTGCTTAATAACTGGGAGGGGTGCAAACTAACCTTTTATAACTATATAAAAATAACAACTTTAAAAAGACAGTGCAATTTTTTATTTCCCTTGTGCCAATAATTTTATAGATACGTTTATGCCATTTTCAGTATATTTCCTTTGCAGCATTTTATTAAAAGCAAAGAATTATAATGTTGATATAGTTGCCTCTTGCCTTTTCCCTCAGCTTTTCAGATCAGTAAGTCTATTAACGGTTCAATGACAAGTACTGTAGCCCAGTAAGAGATGTGCAGACTGGCCCTGTAATAAGTTTGGCTTTCATAGACAAGGATACAGGAAAGGGACACATCTCAGAAGTCTTGACGCTTCCCTATTATTACATGAGCTGGGAGGTGGGGGGGCAGTATTCAGTTGCATCCACTTTCAAAGAGTATAAGGTTTTGTTATCTACCATGATACTTGACATGCTGCTCAGTCAAACTGCCTGAGGGAAGATTAAAGGCACTTTTAAATACATACAAACTTTAAAAATACACCTCTTCAAGATTCAGTTAAAATAGTTTCTTCTATCTGGTGATTTAGTCAATTGAAATACAACTTAGGTTGCCTTTTCCTGCCGCGATCAAAATACTACATATCATTTGAAATTGTTTTTTTGCCAAGTTTCTCAGTGTTACATTTTCTTCTGCTATTCTTCAAACTAGCACAAGTCATACTATCCTCTGTGACTCACAGTCTTAATCCTGAAGTAAGATTCATGTAGGCAAACTTCTGCACCTGCACAGTCTCACTGCAAAGACTGGGACCCTAGCAAGATCTTTCTAATAGGATGAACAAGATGTATGATGCTGTGCTAATGTTCCTCATGCCTGCAATATCTTTAGATACTCTGGTCCAGAGGAATAGATTTCTATGAAGCTCACAGGATTAACACGATGGCTGTAGCAACCAGGACAAGCATGGAACGCAGAATCTGAGAGGAGACCCCAGAAAAGTATTCTTTAAAATACAAGGCCTGCTCTGTGCCATTGCCACACTTTTGGAGATGCCCTCAGATTGCATTGTCAAATGCCAGATATACATTGGAAACGCATACATATTTATAAAGTTAGACAACAGTTTTTACATAGTTTCCGATCAATACCAATTAGTAACCACACACAGTGGTATTATCCAACATCAAGAAAGAAGAACTATTGGTAGGCCTGCTTTGTCTGCTACAGTGGGATTCATCTGCCAGTTTTGAGGAAGAAGGAATCCTCCGTAATCTTTAACATTATGCACTTTCATAGGTTAAAAACTTCTGTTCGACTATTGGGACCAGAATCTGTCCCACTAGCCCACCCTTACTTCGAATGCACATACTGTATCTAAGCATGCCCTGCACAATCTGCTCACGTACATCAACATAAATCCACAACACCCAATGGGGATTCTCACAGCAATGCAGCTTAGAAGAGAATAAAAAGGAAAATATTTTCCTTTCTTGTTGTTAAAATACATTTTCTCCCAGATCAAACCTCTGCAAGAATATTTTACAGCCTCCTACTGGGTATGTACAAACTTTATAGTCACCAAGGAATACTCTCTAGTTATAAACTGTAAAATAAAGACAGCAGCACACATGCATAAAAAAAGAGTCTTGATTAACATCTTTACATGAAAACTACTGTCCTTGCTAAACAACAGAGTTTACGCTCTCGGTTTCACATCACGCAACTAAACAAAATTACAGACTGCCTATTTTCAGTTCCTGTGGTACTTTAAAAAAAAAAGAAAAGAAAAGAAAAAAAAATGCCAGGTCTTGCTCAAGGGATTTCCTTAAACGAATTCCAGTCATCTTCTGCTATTACAAGTGTGCTCCAAATCCACAGGCTTTTATCAGGCTCCAGTGTGCCTTAGGAAGAGATGGGCTCTTTTCATTCTCTCAGCCTGATGTTTACCTCTACTCTAAAACAGTCTTCAAACAGCTCGCCAGAATCAGCCATGTATTGCTACAGGCAAAACAAAGCCCAAAGGGTTACGACTGGATCTGGAGTCTCTCTCAATGTATTCCGTTTAGTCTCCGATTCACTCTTGGTAATGGAGTCCCAAGGCTTAGCATAACAATCTTCAAATACAAAATGGGTTGTTGTAAAGGAAGATGGTGATCAATTGTTTTATGGCCACAAGGGACGGCACAAGTAGTAATGGGTTTAAATTACATGGGGGATCTAGTTTGTTAGAAAGAACTTTGTAAATAAGGTTAGTCCAGTGCTGGAACAAGTTGTATAGAGGGGCTGAGAAATCAGTCATTAGAAGTTTTTAAGAACAAGTTACACTAACATTTGTCTGGGTGGCTTCGACAGGGACAAGCTTGGCTTGAATGGGAAGATGCACTAAGTACCCTTGCATTCCCTTCCACCTCTTCTAGCCTAGTAAAGGAACAAGGGCACTGATATGCAATCCTTTCTTTTCACAATCCTTTAAAAAAAAACAAAACCCCCCAAATTTTCACAATCTCAAGTTCCCTGATGGTAACAGGAGGTATCTATGCTGTTGAAGTAGCACTTAATAGATGGGCTGTGACCTCTAAACTGCCTGTGATGGCAAAGGAAAAAATTAAGGGGCTTTGGTTTCCTCTCCTACTAGAAATATTACCAGGAAAGGAGCTTGGAATAGCCAGATTCCAGTAAAGAGCTCCCGTAATTTTGAAGACTGATTGAAGAGAATAATATAGTTCCTCTGAAGAGTTAATGGCACAAACGGAAATGTAGCAAAGCCCCCAGTTTTTGTTGGGTTTTTTTGGGAGGGGGCAGGGATTATTCATTCATACATTCCTTCCCTTTCCCCAACCATTTCTGACTCTCTCTCCCCCCCCCCCACCTCTCTATTCTTTATAGATAAGTGTAAGCAAGCTAAGATATAGGATAAGCTTTAACATTTTTATTTTGGTAGCAAGTTTTTGGTTTTGGATATCCACTGTTTTATAACGTATAATTATCATTTTTGTATTGATTTTTACTGTTTCATATGGCTATTGTATGGTTTAGGCCTGTGTTTGTAAGTGAACCAAAGTCACGTCAAGTTTCCATTTTATAGGTCAAGTCTGCATCTTGTGTCCTCTGCCCGGGCATCCCCTGTGTTGCAACTGGTGACAGGTGTGCATGAACCTAGATTAGTTATTTTGAATGTGCATGTATATCTGAGTTTCTAGTATGAGTGTGTGTATAAACGGCATTGTGTACATGATATACAAATTAGTGATCCATGTCTAACTTTTGGGGTGTATAGCATGTGCTTGAATTGGTAATACGTATGCATGTGCCTAGGCTGGTTTGAATATGTATGTGCCTGAGCTGGCAGTGTGCATGTGTATGCACCTAATTGATTTGTGTGTTTGTATATGTGCAATTGTGTCACACCCTCCTATCTAACAGCGCAATATTGAGATCCTGAGGGTTGGCTTGACCCCGCAGGACAACAGAAAGAAAGATCAGTGCAGCTAAGATTCCTCATACCTGCAATAACCCTAAATGCTCCAGTCCAGAAGAAGAAATTTCCATGAAGCTCACAGCATTAAGAGGATCGCTGTATTAAGCAAACTGTACTGAAAGAGTTACAAGGTATACATACTATGGGGAAAGGATCATCATGGTCCAAGATAAAAGAAGTCTCACAATGGAAAGACTTCAGGAGATGGTGAATGCTAAAGTCCAAAGGTTAAAACGGTTTACTGTCTGAAAGTGCTTACAGGAGACCTTTTGTCCAAAACAAAAGTTCCTTTCCCCCCCTCCTCCCATAAACTGAGGGTCTGTACATATGTTCACTGAACTCAGTCTGTGATCATATGGCAGGAGAGCAGGAGGAGTGCATGCAGGCTTTCCACTGATGCCAGGCGCAGTATAGGCAAACCCAGTGCCAGTAACTTGGAGTTGGGGGATGGGCAGGCTTGTCCATCCTAGGGTTAAAAAGTAGCCCAGTTAGGGTCTGAAGGGGTAAGAAGAGTGCAGCCCTGGGGTTAGGCTCTCAGCCACATGGCAGTACTCTGAATGTGTGCAGATGTTCCCTGGATCAGGTTCATCCGTTCTCAAGCTAAAGTTAATTCACCTACTTGGGTACAGGTGAACTAACTTATAAAAAATAGGGCTCACCATTTTTGGCCCAATTTAACCCCCTTCTCTCTCTCTCTCTCTCTCTCTCTCACACACACACACACACACACACACACACACACACGCATTTAGATCTACCAAACCCTAGTCAGGTTAGTCCAAATGTAATGTCTACTCATATGAGAGATTTTACCTAATATTTTTATTGAAAAGAAAATCAAGAAATATAATACATGCAAGGAGGCAAAAGTAAAGGCACAGAAATGCCTATCTTTGTCTGAGCCTGTTTGGTCCTCTTCCATTGCCCTTACATATTCATATAGCATATTTCTGAGGAAAAAGAGTGCAACTTTCCAAACTTCTCTCAAGTGCACATGAAAACCTTTAAACTACTTGTTGTATATGAACTATTTATTCAAAATTAATACCAGGATCAAGGAACGGATTATCCCCACAGTCCAAAAGACAGAAATTGGGCCACCTTATAACATGGAGTCAGTCATACTTTTGCAAACTGAGTTTAAAATGCCTTCCCCTCCCACAGGCAAGGTTTTCGAGTAGATGTGATATCTTTTATTAAACCAACTGAGTAGTTGGAAAAAAGTTCTTAGCAAACTTTTGGGCCCAGTTCCCCTTCTTGAAGCAGCAGAGACTCCCTATGCCTGATCTCCCTCACTCATTTTGCACAGATGCAAGTGGGGACAAAAAGTACAAGGCAACGATCCTACTGCTCTTGGTTAGGATCAAAAGATTCACATGAGCACAGCTGTTGTAGGTCACATATGTCACTACAAAACTCTTGGCTGATTTTTTTGAAGTGGGAGCACATTCTTTTGCAATAACTCCCTCACAAAAATCTGAGTTTTCAGGAATGCCAGACCTTTTACAGTCTCACAGTTGTGAGGTGAAAGACTGGATAATAATGAAACTTTTTAATGTAAGTTTGCTTTTTTTTTTTTTTACCCTCCTCTTTGAAATTTTCAGAAGCTAAACCAACTCTAAATGAACACATTATAGAACAGGAATAGGGAAAAAATCAAAGGAGACTTTTTCCCTTCACTTGCTTGTGTTTATCTGCTGCCTCAGGTTAATAGAAACAAATTAGTCCTTGAACTTACTATTAAAGGGCAGCAGGCACAGGGAGAGAAAGCTCACCACCTGAAACAGCGACAGCAATGCAGAAGAGTCTTGAAAAATAATCTTTATTGCTCCTGTTCTGGTAGTTTCTCACTGTTGTTAGCAAGTCCCTCCACCCTCCGCAGTCCACAAGTCCTTTGCTCCCAGTAACCATTCAAAGCAAAAATTTACTTCCAAACCCCTCTCTCCTCTGCATCTGCCACTTGTACCGAGATTCGTCATGGCTACTCTGTGGCACATGATTTTCCTTTCCTCCTCCATTTTCTCGAGGTCACCCCTCTCTTTTGTAACCTGGGTGCACCCACGTAATGTGCTCCCTTTTCCAGGTAGAAGGGATGGGTGGCAGGCAGGAGTGCTGAGAGAGGAGCCTGCACAATATGCAGGCCAGATCCCTCTACTCCCCATAGAGTGAGGCCAGAACAAGAGATACTTAAATATATATGGATGTATTCATTTATACAAAAGGTTAAAGGGAATTGATATTAATAAACATAGACACACACACACACACACACACAATCATTATATAATACTATGGTCCTACAGATAAAGGCTGAAAGATTACATCCCTTCAGGCAGCCCCAAGCAAAGTGTGGATAAACCGGTTGATTTTAAAATAGACAAAACAACAAGTAAGTATAGGTGAGCACTTATAAATACAATTAAACAACAGTCAAAACACAAACACACACAAGTAAGTATATACAACCATCAGGGAAAGGGTCCCAGTAGAGTCCTTTTGCAAGTGTATTCAGTAACAGGTCAACATCAATTCTATAATTAACCCACAGTACAGACTGACCATGGGGGAGGAAAAGCCCTTTGTGCTCCCCAGGCCTGTGGTGAACCCTAGGGATGCCTTCCTAAAGGTAATTCCAGATGCTGAGAGCCCCTTTCAGCTCAGGCTTCCCCGAGGACCAACTACTTCACTGCTGGGGTAGCTCCCCTCCCCTCTGGGAATCCCTTCCCCAACAACTCACAACTCCATGGGCATGAATGCATGGTCCTCATCCCCTCGACCAAGGTGCTCCTCACATGCGGGGCCTCCCAGGCCATTGGCTGTCCTTGGGCCAATGCCCATAGGTGGCCCAGTGCACTGAGGGGTCTGCCTTCTGCTCATGGTTGAAGGTACAGGCCACCTTCTGCAGCTCCGAGGCCTGGGTCCCCACCTGGGACCAGCTGTGCACGGGAGTCCTGGCCATATGTCAGGAAAGGGTGGCCCTGAGCCACATTGAGTGGCTTCCAGGGTCGGGGTCCCACCAGACCATGCCACACTGCCAGTTCTGGGTTCCTAGATTCATACCAGGGGTTGCAGACCCAAGATGCCTTGTGCAGCTCCCAGGGTCTGGGCTCTGTGCACCAGCCCATGCACTGGCTCCCTGGCCTCACACGAGGGGCTACACACCCAAGCTTCCTCAAATGGCTCCCAGGGTCAGTGCTCCATGCACCGAGCTGTGCGCCAACACCACATTCCTCGTGGTGGAGCCAGGGACATAGCCGCTCACCACTCCTGCTTGCAAAATGGCATCTTCAGGTTCTTCTTCTGCCCACTGGCCAGCTTACACCAGCTCTTCTTTGCCCATCCTCTTCTCCATCCTGTGATGTGTCTGCCACATGCTGAGCACGCAGCTCCTTTTGTTCACTCTGGAGGCTTCACCCTGAAGTGTTGTTGGACCTGCAAAAAGCAGGCTACAACCAGGTCTGGGGTTCTCCTCTCTGCCCCCACCCCCAACAAGGGCAGAGCAAGTCCCTTCCCAGCATTACCCACTTGTTGGACGTGCTCCACCAATCACAATGAAGATTTTCCAAGCCCAGGCATACCAGACTGTATTGGTAAGTCTGCTACAGTTTTTGCAGGCTTTTATGTAGGGTGCTTCCTCAGTACTTCATCTCCCTGCCATATCAGATGTCTCTCTCAAATTAGAGAGGCTGAGGGACCTAAACCTGTTCAGCCTCAGCAAGTGGAGGCTGAGGAGGGATTTGGTGGCTGCCTACAAACTTGTTAGGGGAGATCAGCAGCAAATAGGAAGGGTCCTATTCCCTCCAGCAGCACCTGGGGTGATGAGGAACAATGGCCAGAAGCTGCTGGAGAACAGGTTTAGGTTAGAGATTAGGAGGCACTATTTCACTGTTAGGCTGGCTAGGATCTGGAACCAACTTCCTAGGGAAGTGGTCCTTGCTCCTACCTTGGGTAAATTCAAAAAGAAGTTGGATGAACGCCTGTCTAGGCTCGTGTGATCCCAGCGTGTGCTCCAGCCAGTGGTGGGGGGTTAGATTAGATGATCTTTTCAGGTCCCTTCTGACCCCTAACTACTATGAAACTAGTTTTCTTAAAGTTTTTCAAGTGCCCAAAAAGCCTCTCCTTTATTTTCTCCCTCCACAGCTTACAAACTGAACCACTATGATCTACCTACGATGAACCTGAGTAGCCATACAACCATCTTGCTGCAACCCCCACTTTTCCTCCAGGTCTCACTTCCACATGTGCTCTGTCTAAGGCAGCCAAGACATATTTTATGACCTCTCTTCCTAAGCACTAATATGTAGGTCTTGCATAGCCCTCCTCAATAGCCAATATGAAAACATGACTATCCTATTTTACAGAAAAAGGGCTAAGTACAGACAGTCAAAACCCTGAATTGATTCAGCCTTTTCAGGTTAGTTTCAGCTACAGAAATTAAATTAGTCCAATTAGAAGTGAACAAACACTTGGATTTGATTCAGTAAATGCAGTCGCATGGCTTCTGGCCTGAGCCACTGTAGGCAGGGTGTGCTACAGCACAGCTCCCTGACACGTAAGCAGTATGGGCTGCATGCTTGCTTCCTTGTCCTGCTGCCCCCCCAAGATCTGAGATTTTTTTTTTCAGTCCCAAAAAAAAAAAAAAAGAATCACAGTAGCAGGACTCTGCAGGATTGCTTATCACTGCCACTTCCTGCTTCCAGGCGCCTCTGGGATTTGTAGCCCATGGCTGCAGTCAGCAATACATCTGAGCGTGGAAGGGGTGTTTAATCCCCTCTGTGGCCCTGCTTCCCCAGCTGGGCTTGCCCTCCCCCCCATCAGCCAGGCCTCACTGCTCCAGCTAGGGAACAGAGGGGCAGGGGCAGGACCAGCCCTGCTCTCTGGAGCAGACAGCACAGCCCAGCTCAGGGCTGCAAAACATGCTGGGATGCTGGAGGTCTGTGATTTAAAACTTGAACCAGGAAGGGATCTGGGACAGTCAAAAAGCCTGTCAGAAGTACAGAGAAATTGTTGTCCCACAACAAAAGTATGGTGTGGTGCAGTGCATTATCTTGTCTGATAAACCCCAGTGCCAGATTCTTCAGAAGAATGTGCAAAAATTCCTAAAACAAGCAGCTATGAGCTAACCTTTTCATCATTTAAATAAGGATGTTAAATCCCTGAAGCACGAGACCTATTGCACTAGGATAAGAAAAGTTTTCAGTTTAAATTTTCATTTTTCTAGCTAGTTATTTTGGCTGAGGTTACCAATAAGATATCAAATACTATATACATAACAGTGATATCATTTTAATGATAGACTGGCCACGCATTAATTCTGCTGCATTCCACAAAAAGTTAAGAGTTCAAAGAGAGGGAAAGGGAAGGAAAAGCCAAATTACACACAAGGCTGAAAATGACTTACTTTCCCAGAGCAAGAATGCATAAACATTATCTACCGTGGCACAACTCATATTAATCCCAGAGGAGTCTCAAAAAAGTGTTAACATTGATCTAACAGCATACCTGAACTGAAGATGAGGAGTCATAGAAAAGGTTCCAAGATAACCCTCCTTATAAATGCTTCCGAGTAAATACAAATCTTCCCCATGCTAATGAATCACAAAGCTGTTAATATCTATTAGCTGCAAATTCCATATCTAAACAATGCATTTCTCAAACAGCTGATATTAGTTTTTAGAAGTGAGCAAAAGGATCCAATGATACTGTACTGAAGACTCCATTTAATCTCTTTGAGGTGAATTACAAGAAGTTAAAGATTGTGCAAGAATGGCATACGACTTCGCCCTTGTAGAATCGAGCCATCCCCGGCTATACTTTACGAAGATGACTTTTTTTTTATCCCTTACTAAAGGGCAAGTTTTACGGAAGTAGAAGTATTTAAAAACTGGGGAACTATGAATTCATGCAGAGATTGGTCTATTATCCCTAAAAACACATTTGCTGTAGTCTGACAAATCAACAATAACAAACAAGTCTGGCAGAAGTAGTTCTCTCTGGGAGCATATATGAATTAGAGTATGACTACTTATTCTGAGGATCATCTTATGGCAGATGAATTTTGGACATGACCCACAAAACTGGATAAAAATTAAAACATTTGAAGACATTATATAAAACATGTTAAAAGAAATAAGAAAGAAGAAGTGACATACTTCATCTGAATTTGTATTTTCTTAAATAGGAAACAAAGTTAATCCTATCTGGACAAATGATAGAGTGGTTTCTATGTATTTGAAGATGCCTCCCATTTGATTATTTTGAATTGGGTAATGATTTAGGAATATAATATTTTACACAGTTATTTAATAAAAACAAAGGCACTATTTAAATGTTAAGTCTGTGGAGACAGTCCATTCACAGATCATAGTCTCCAATCTACCCTACTTGGTTTAGTAAGAGAGAGAGAGAGAGATGCACATTAAACTAACATTTTAAAGCCACAGAAATTGTTGTCCAAGGATCTGAAAACAGACATAATTATGTAGGCTGTATTTCTGGAATGTTTAGCATAGATTATCATATTCTACTCTTTTCATTTTGACAGACAGACAGACCATATTTTTAAATGCATTTAAGTTACAGCATTGATATTAGTTAGACAATTGTTTAAATTAGGTACCTTGAAGAATCAGAACCTAACATATGATATTAATATTTTAAAAAGGGAGCAGAAATACAGAATGAGAGGTGAGGCATGCAACCACAAAAGTTAATTTTCTAATTTTCCCTACACTGGCCTAGTAAATATGTATTTCTGCTTCTCAAGTAGCATTTCCTGAAAACACCACAGTCGGGACCCCAGGATTTAGCTGGGGTCTCTAGGCAATATGAATATGCTGCTGCTATTTTTTTTTTTGATACACACTTAAATAAATATACACATATATACATAGTTAATAGTAGTAAACATGCAAAGCACTAATTCAGGGAAATACTGAAGCATGTGCTTGACCCTATTGAATTCAATGCGACTTGCAGTATACACTATTGATTATTTTTCTGCATGGGTCCTAAAAAGACAGAAAAAGGCATTCAAGTATTTCCTAATAAGTTACTGGAATGAAGAGAAGAACTTTTGGAAGCTTCTATAAAATTTAAGCAGAGGTTTCCTTAAGGCCAGAAGAATTACTTGATCATAAGACAGATAGCAATTAGTAATTAGTACTAGAAAGCTCTCTTTCCTTAAATCATCTCTTCCCCACTTAAACCAATTCCCTACTTGTATAAATTAAACGGATCATTTACTCCCCACACCTCCAATTCAAAATTAAAGAATAAAATGCCTATTTTCAGCAAAAAGGAAGCAAGTGCTTGAAAAACTGGGAAAGCAAAACAAATTTTAAATGGCACTTTCTCCCACCCCACACCTAAATGTTCCCTCAGCTCCATCTCAGAGCTTACAGAAGTTGCCTTCCAAGCAAACAATCCAATAGCCAAGTTTAGATGCATGTTTGGGTACCAAGTCTCAAATAGTTTAAACCTTTACTGAGCTCACAGTTGTAAGTGAAATAATCTGGCCAGAAGGAAAGAAAAAAAAATGGTGAAAAAGCTGATCCTCAAAAGGAAATATGTAGGATTAAAAATGAAGGTATTAAAAGTGTTTTAGGGCTATATGGGAAAATGCATGCCAGTGAATAAAGGGATGGTTTTTAAGTCGGGGGGGGAACCCCAACATCTTGGAATAAGGATATTTTGGCTGCAAACCGTATAAAATTGAATCACAGGCAAGATGCAAAATGGGGTGTCAGGAAGACACTGAGGAAAAGAAATATGCTTAGCTAGGGACAGAAGTGATACATAAACCAGTTTAAAGTGATCAGAAACTGGTTTAAACCTGTAACAGAATAGAAGTTCAGTGCACATAAGCTGGTTTCAAAATGGGTGAAACGGGTTTAAAATGAACCTGGCTGGACATAGCATCACAAGTAACCGATTTGGGTCAAACCGGTTTATGAGACTTCTGTCCCAGACCCCTTCCTGGTTTAGGAAAAAATCAGAGTCCCCCAGCATCCCAGCATGCTTTGTAGCCCTGGGCTGGGCTGGGTTGTCCAGACAGCAGGGCTGGCCACATACTTCTGCTCCCAAGTCAGAGCAGTGAAGGCTGGCTTGGGGCAGGGGAAAAACTAGCTGGGGATCCAGACCCTGTCTCTGGAGGTGGAGGGGGACTGCCCCCCCACCAGTGCAAACCCCCATTGAGGTCTGGGGCCAGGGAGGAGGCTTAAACACCCTTGCCCCCCCACTCAAACTTACTGCTGGCAGCAACTGTGGACTACAAAGCCCAGAGACTGAGGGCAGCAGCAGCAGAAGTGAACACGCAGCCAGAGAGCAGTGCTCTAGTGTCCCCTGGCTGCTGGCCTGAGCCACTGCAAGCACGTGGCAGCATTTCCTGACTCAAAGATAACTGTCTGTTCAATTCTGTTTCAGTTTAATCTGTGCATCTTAGATTAATTTGAAAAGACCAAATCCATTCAGTCTCAGGCTTTTTGACTTTTTTGCACCTAGCCTGGCTGGCACCCCTGTGGATTTAAACCCCCATCTTCCAGCAGGCTAGCCCTGGGCTAGTGCCTGGCTATGCCCACTCTGCTCCATCAGGGAGAGGTGAGAGCCTTTTAGAGGGCTTGCCTCCCCTCCCCTTTGACAGTGGCTGGCAGGTGTGCTCTAGCACACCCTCGTTTCTGGCCTGAGCCACTGCAAGCAAGTGGCTGCATTATCCGATTCAAAAGTGAATGTCTGTCCATTTGTTAATCGGTTCAATGTGTGCAACTTAGACTAACCTGCAAAGACTGAATCAATTCAGGCTCAGGCTTTTTGAAAGTCTGCCTTAGCCAGAAAGGTGACCAACCAGAAAAAGAGTTATTGGTCTACAATGAAGCTGTTGGAACAAAGAATTAATCCTGGGTATCTGGCACACTTTAGTATAAAGGATTGCCAACTTTGACAGATGAAGCTAATAATATAACTATCAAAGACCAATTATAATTTCTCAGTCTCTTATGTGCCTTAGTTTGTCACACAAATAGCAGAAGTATTATAGTGGTAGTTTGGTCCAACTGCCATAAAAAAACTGCATGTTTCATTCTACCCTCACTAAGGGCACAAAAAATAATAGGCTGAACAAGTTCCTGAGAAAAGTCTCTGTTCTAGAAGCCTTCAGCTCTTCCTGACATCCCAATCAATCTCATACTAGAGAACAAACTTTTGCTATGCTTCCCCCTTCCCCAGATTTACAGCCTTAGTGCCCAAAGAAGTCAATAGTTTGTTGCTAGTGAAGTGATCCATCACTGTACTAATTAAATGTAGCATCTCCTATAGACAGTTCTCATATTCCTATAACCTGCAGTTTCTCTTAACCATTTCAGCTTTTTTCATAAAAAGAGGGAAGGTGACTCACTAACCCCTAATATTAGCTCACTCCTCTGAAACAATCAAAACCAAAAATCACTCCGAGAAATACATACATGTTCAGCCTAGACCCCAGTGCCCGATTACATGAAACTCTGTAAAGATGGGGCAGGTTAACACCTTAGAGATGAACCGGTTTACAGGAGGCAAGCAAATACCTGATGAAGGAGGATATTACTTATAAAAGCTCATGCCCTTCAACCCAGTTTGTCTCTGAGGTGAGACGCTGGCTTGCATTCTGCCTCATTTCAGCCTAACACTGCTAACCACCTCTGTGCTCATGGACCACTAGTGAGACAAGAACTGGCATATAACAATTGGCAGACTGTGGTTCAGGAGAAGCAAAACACTAAAGTAGCTGGAAAAATCTGGACCATAAATAGGCTCACTTCTGCTGCCGTGTACAAAAACTTGCATATGTAACACTAAATGCAACTCCAGAGAGAGCATGTAATTTCCCCATTGATTTCCTTTGCTCATCAAAGTAGGTAACCCACCAATTAGAAATATACTTAGTCCTAAAGTAATGCAGAGTCTTTCCAAAACTCATGGCTAATGAATATTTTAACGATGGCTGTGACAACTGCCAATACTCACAGAGAAACAAAACATTAGGTGGGGAAGCCAAGCAGCCATCTTGTCCCTCTGATGTATGCAGCAGTACATATAATAAACAGAAAAAAAGGATAGCAGCTGTCTCCTATCAGACTCAACATCTCTGCCAGCCCCCTTTTTTGGGTTTGATTTCAGTAAATTAGCATTTAGTGCAGTCTGTGCTGTACCCCCCCCCCCACTGAGTTACTTATGCTGCAGCATACCAGATTCTAATGTAGCAGCAACCAGGGCATGGACAAACTTGATTGGGTTCTGCAATCTCACAGATTCTACAGGGTAGGGGTGAGTGTGAGTTTTGGGATGCAGAGTCTAAGTTTGCATGAAAAGTGGTGGTTAGCTGTTAATAAGGCTTGGAGAAAAATTATAAGAGAAAATAAGTTAGTATACTAGGTGCACCAAATCCATCTCCTCATTTACCAATATTTTAGGAAGGTCTGGGCTTGCTCTGAGGGATGGAAGAAAATTTCAAGTCAGTTCATCCACCTGAAAGGGAGGGGTGGAGGGGAGCAGAAAATAACTTGTAAGCATCCAGTTCTTTAAGGTACACAATTGTAATGCTATATGTCAGCAATAAAGCATATCATAATTCTTGATTTATTTCATACACAGGGCCTATTAAATGTCCAGTCAAAGAAAGCAAGAAGATGGTTTTTTCAATGCTTCAGTCATTACCATCCATTAATTTATTGGTGCACGCTGAGAGATGCAGACAAAAAGGTACCTCAAGAATAAAAATACAGTGACATTTTTAAATACCTTTTCATTTACTGTTTAAAATGTTTTCATTGGAGATTACTTAAATCTGTCATTACAAGAAGATTCAGTTACGTAACTTAGTGTTTGTTCACATGCAGAAACCTGTCAAATATGGCCCTGAAAGACTTTACATTAAGATATTACTCACCAAGCCTTAAGACTTGATGATAGATGCATTGCACATGCCAAAATTAGGATTTTAAAATGCCCTCTTCCTCAAATATATTCCAGCTACCAACATATTGAAGTGAACTCTTTGACTCATTACCTGACACAGCATTAGCTATCATTTCAACATCATCAAGTGAGTAAAGACTCCATGAAATCCAGAGCTTAAAAAAAGAAAGTTTATCCAGGGGTCAGAGGATCAAGCACCAGAGGAAGGTGGATCCTCTTAGAACATAAGCAAATTAACAGAGGCAGCAGCCTAGGATCACAGGTTGGACTGCTTGAGTTGGATAAAAGGACACTCCAAGAGCAATAGCACACAAAACAGCTGCAGCCTGAGACTGGAGGAAATGTTGGGGAGGAAGTCTGCTGTGAGACTTACTTATTATACCCTAGAGAGGGCTGGGTTTGTAACTGATCTTAACAACGTAACTTGTTAGGATGGCCAATTTCCTAGATAAGGCTTTAAACTAAGATCACAGTGGGGTGGGGAAGTGCTAACTGGAGCCTACCTGGGGACCAAAATGCAGGAAAGCTCCATTGACAGTGAAACCAAGCAACCCACTGTTACAGGAGCTGAGAAAATAGCTCCCTTTCAATGCAACAGGTGGCCAGTGACCTCAGTAGAAGGACTTAGGTGCCTGTATACCAATGCCAGAAGCACGGGAAACAAGCAGGAGGAACTAATCCTCTTGCTTTCCATTGGGAACTATGATCTAGTAGGGATCCCAGGCACCTGGTGGGACTCCTCTCTCAATTGGAGCATAGCCGTAAAGGGCTATGTCCTTCACAGAAGGGATTGGGTAGGAAAAAGAGGTGGGGGTGTTGCCCTCTATGTGAAGGAGCAGTACACCTCCCTACAGGCTGATGTTGGACCCAAAGAAGAACAGCTTGAAACCCTCTGGGTCAAACTCTGCGGGAGGCACAGTGAGAGAGACCTGACTGTAGGTGTATACTACAGGCCAACTAACCAAGGGGAAGAACTTGATCTAGTGTTCACCTGTGAACTAAATGGAGGCCACACGTTCATGGGACATGGTTGTCATGGGTGACTTAAACTACCCAGACATCTCTTGGGAGGAAATGCCAGCTCGGATCAACCACGATTCTGCCCAGCACTGAAGTGTTTTTTTTTGTTTTTTGTTTTTTTTTACACTCAGGAAGTGCACAGGCCAGTTGGAGGCAATGCAGGTCTTGGCCTGGTCCTGGCCAAAAGAGATGACCTGGTGACCAACTTAAACATAGAGGGTAGCCTAGGTGATAGTGACCATGAAAGCATTAGATTCATGGTCTGTCGCAAGACTGACAAAACAGATACCAAGCTCGAAGTGTTAGACTTCAAAAAACAGAACATTTTAATAAGCTCAGGTCTCTAGTAGAGAATTCCCTTACACATCAAGGACCACAAGTAAAGGGAGCACAAAAAGAATGGTCATTCCTTAAGGACACAATCCTTAAGGCTCAGAGAAAATCCCATTACCTTATGGAGAAAAAGTAGCAGAAGGGTCAAAAAACCCTCTTGGCTAGGCAGGGAAGTTGCAACCCTCCTACAGAAAAAGGAGGCATACAAACAATGGAAGCTTGAGATAGCCTCTATGGAAGACTACTTGACAATGGCCCACACTTGTAGGAAACCAATTAGGCAAGCTAAGGCAGAAACTGAATTAAAATTAGCTATAAGAATCAAGGACAACAAGTCCTTCTTTAGCTACACAGGGAAACTAATGGGGGTGTTGTGCCTCTGCTCAATGCCTCAAGATACCTGGTCACTACCACACAGGAAAAAACAGAACTCCTAAATGACTACTTTGCTTCAGTCTTTCACAAGACCAAAAGGGAACAACATGCCAGGTAGGGCACAAAACGATCAGGGTGAGATTGCCAAAGAACTGGTGTATGATCAATTAAAGAAATTAGACATATATTAAAATCAGCAGAACCAGATGAACTCCACCCAAGAGTTGGCCAAAGTAATTGCAGAGGCCCTGGCAAAGATCTTCAAAAAAAATCATGGGCATCTGGAGAAATCCAAGAGGATTGGGAGAGGGCCAATGTTGTGCCCATCTTGAAAAAGGGGAAGCATGAGGACCCAGAAAACTACAGGCCAACTAGCTTAACTTCTATTCCATGGAAAACCCTAGAACATTCAAAGAAGCTATTTGACAAACTTGCAGAAGGCATGATACTGAATTACAGCCAGCATGGCTTCGTCGCAGCCAGCTCTTGTCTGACCAACCTTATTTCTTTCCATGATCAGGCGACTCATTACCTGGATGAGAGAAAAGCAGCTGACATCATATACTTTGACTTCCAGAAAGTCTTTGACCTGGTATCCCATGAGGTACTGATCAGAAAACTGGAAAGTATCAGGCTCAAGTACAGGACCGTCAAGTGGGTACAAAACTGGTTGTGGGGTAAGACACAGAGTCCAAACGAATAGATCAGTGTCATCCTGGTGAGATGTGGGCAGTGGTGTACCCCTGGAGTCAGTACTTGGCCCAATGCTATTCAATATGTTCATCAACGACTTGGATGAGAGGGTGAAAAGCCTATTGGCCTAATTCACAGACTACACCAAAATATGGGGTTGTGCAGACACATCTGCAGATAGGCTGCAAATACAAACAGACCTAGACAGGCTGGGATGTTGGGCAGAACAGAACCAGATGAAGTTCAACATAGAGAAATGCAAAGTGCTGTATTTGGGAAGGAAAACCCCCCAGCACACCTACCTGACCAGCTCTACAAATGAAAGGGATTTGGGGGTAACGATAGACCCCAGCATGAATATGAACCGGCAATGCGATGCAGTAGCCACTACAGCCAATAAAACTCTGGCATGCATCAATCAATGCATCTTCAGTAGATCCAAAGAAGTGGTTCTTCCACTTTACTCAACATCGGTGCAGCTGCAGCTGAAGTACTGAATCTAGTTCTGGGTGCTGCACTTCAACAAGGATGTGTGAAAGCTCGAGAGGGTCCAGAGAAGGGCCACCTGTATGATCAGGGACTTGCATGGCAAGCCATATGAGGAGAGGCTGAGGGATCTTGCATTCTTCAGCCTGAAGAAAAGAAGGCTGAGGGGAACCAATTGCAGGTTACCGCTGTATCAGAGGTGTACATCAGGGTGCACACAACTGTTCACCAGGGTGCCCTGGGGGGAAATTAGAAATTACAGCCACAAACTCCTGGAAGATAGTTTCAGGCTGACTATTAGGAAAAAAACTTCTTTAGAACTAGGGTGTCCAGACTGTGGAACAAGCTCCCCCCAGAGGTGGTGCAATCATCTACCCTAGAGGTCTTTAAGAGAAGACTGGACAGTCACTTATCTGGGGTCAGACAACCCCAGCCATCTTTCCTGCTCATGCACAGGGCTGAACCTGATGATCCTTTGGCATCCCTTCCAGCCCTATGATTTTAACTCAGAGTTATCTTTTGAAAAATCTCAGGGTTTCCCCCCATTCTACCTAGCATTAGCTGCATCTTTACTGGAGTCACCAGGAAAGAAAAAAAAAGTATTTGTTATCTTGTAGATTTGTGAGCATTTATGGACACCCAATGCAATCTACAGTCAGGCACTAGGGTTTCCATGTACAGGAAACCCTTGCTATTCGCAGATTCAAATATTTGCAGTGTGCCGCACCAACAGGGTGGGTTGGGGCAAGCATTGCCGCAGCTTCCTCTGGTGCTGCACCAAGCCCTTGCCTCTGCATAAGCCAGGCATGGAGCCCTGTGCGGGGCAGAAGGAGGTGGCGGTGGCATCGTCTCCCCGGGAGGCAGCCGTGGCTGGTCCCCAGGCACTGCGGGGGAGCCCCACACTTCCCACTTCTCACTGGGGGAAGCAGGGGCAGGTGCAGGGTCTGACAGGGAGCCTGGTCAGTATTCATGAATTTCGCCATTCGCAGGGATCTCCAGAATGGATCCCCTGTGAATGGCAAGGGTCTCCTATATTTGTACTCAAGTGTATGGTTTAAGTACCCAACATACTACCACTACTTTAGCCAACTTGTGGGCCATAGCAACATGGATTTAGTTAAGAACAAAACCTTTTCCCCCCTCAAATAAGAAGCCAGTTAATTATGACACTAAGCTCATTCTTTTGCACACTTGGGACTGAAAGAACCACAGGGTGTTGATTCTGCGGTAGTCTAATTTTATTTATTTATTTTTAAACAGATCATGTAAACATTAATTTAATATCTTTAGCACCCCCACTTTCTCCTCCTCTTGATACCAGCTTGATTAAAAATCAAAACATAAGTCACAACAGTCTTCTCTACTTTAAAAATTTTTAAAACATACATTTTGCTAATCCCACTTTGCAGAAGATAAAACTAATGTATATATATGACTACTTTTCTTCAAAACATGAAAAACAATTTAGCCTTTTTAACTTTCTTACATGCAGTTAAGTTAAAACTTCTTTTGATTTAGCTGCACTTTATGACAATGCTTTGTTCTTGTTTTGTTGCTTAACTATTCTCCAATACTGTTATGTCATACTTTAGCACGTGTTCTACACCCAATGACCCATATTCTTCAAGTGACAAAATGGGGTATAACTTCATTAGTGTCATTGACTGCATCAGTAATGAATTTGGTCCAACCCCTTCCCACCCAGCTCCAGGTCAGAACATATATACACAGTTCAATTTCCAGAACAAAAATGCTCCCTCCATAAGCACAACTGTTTTATGGATGGAGATATTAAATGCACTATTTAAGTGACTTATGGTTAAACAATATAATTATTGTTTCAGTTTGTAACAGCTTGCAAGCGTCTTAAAATAAGCTTGGGTTAGATTTTAAATCCTTTTCACTTTACTTGCCCCACTTGGAATATCAGCACACCATTTTCTTCATTTATGCAAGTGGTCCAGAACAGATGGAGAACATTACAGGGAAACTGTAATTCAACCAGCAGGGTTATTTTCTACTCCTCCTCTATTACTTGCAGAAGTGATTTGAAGATGAAATGTTAAGACATTTAATAATAATTTTAACAATATACAATTAAAATCTTCATTCAAATATTTAAAGAAAATGAAACTCAGAACTAATAATAGCTGCTAATATAAAACCATCTCCATCTTGCTGTGCAGATGGTCACAGGACTGTTGAAGTATGCTCTTGTTTTGGGTATCATGTGACCAAGTTTATGTGCATTTCATAATATACTAAATGACTTAAAAAGAGCATTACATTGCAAGGCACTCCCAGTTTAGGAAATTCCAGAATTTAAGTTGCTGTATAAACTAAGTTTGCAGACTTGCACATGCATATCAGGCTACAGTATTTAATTACATGATCATGTACCATATTTTCTACAGTCAAGTCTGGGACAGATATTAGCAACCAAAAGCAGTCTTCAGGTGTTGGACAGCCTTATCCCTGGATATTGCTACCTACCCCACCTCTAACACACAGTTTGAATGGGAGTTGAAAAGCGTGTATATAGGTTTGCATGTATGTCTGTATGTGCATGTGCATTCACAGGGTTGGAGAGAGCTTACAGGGTTAGACGGAAGTCGGGAGTACAACTCCCCACTTCCCCTGCTAAAAGCAACAGGAAACCTCAGTATTTCTGACTGCCAAATACCTTCTCCCCAGATCTCCATCTCCCCTTTCAGTGCGATATTTTTTCTTTTGGTTTGTCTTGGAAAAAACCCCAAAAGAAATTTAATAAAAAAACCCCTCCAAAATGTGTAAAACTTACCCAAGGAGGCTGCTGAACCAACCCTCTCCCCAATCCTGCTCGTTGCCCC
Source organism: Crocodylus siamensis (assembly GCF_052110815.1). Lineage (NCBI taxonomy): Eukaryota > Metazoa > Chordata > Crocodylia > Crocodylidae > Crocodylus > Crocodylus siamensis. Next base: position 20,883,867 of record NC_143398.1, on the reverse strand, counting down.
CTCCTCCACTAGAGCCGCCAGCTCATTTTTCCTGCCTGGCTGGAGCTGCAGGTAGGGGATGGAACCGAGTCCCCCCTTCCCCCCAGCTAGGCTACTGGAGGCACCTGGGCTGAGCCTGCTTGAGAGGGCTGCAATTTACCCCTCCCACCCCTCCAGCTGAGGCCAGGCAAGCCAGCACCTCCTGTTGCTCCTTTCCCTACCTCTGCTTTGCTTAGCTTGAGCTGGGATGAGGGAGGGGCAGAGCCCCCTCACCCCATGGCCCCAGCTTGTCTCCCCTGCCAAATACACCAGCCAGGATACCGGTGGGGTGGGAGGGGGAGCTGTGAGGGTGGGGACCCCGTTCCATCTCCCCCTCCACAGCTCCAGCCAAGTAGAAAACCCAAACCTGCAGCTCAGTGCTGCCCCCTCCCTCCCCCTCCCCACACCGAGAGCCCCCACGTAGAGCTGGGCTGCCAAAGCCCAGCCCACAATGTGCAAAAAGTTAACCCTAGGAAACGAATTACCCAGGACTCTGTAAAACAGAATGCTTTCATCCAATACCTCATTTGAGGAGGTTTGGGATTTTTTTTGCACGCTTGGCCATTTTAAAAGCACTTTACAGCCATGCACATGTATCACAACACAGCTATAGAGCACTTACAGAGGCCCAAGTACACCTGTGTAAAAAAGTAAGTTGTGTAAGTGTCCAAGGACATTATGTAGTAGCCAATGAAAAGGAAGTTGGTTTACACAATAACGGATGGGAGAAAAGCTACCTCAGCCCAATTTGGCATTGATATGTAGCCCACAGCATTGTAATGCTTTGAGAAGTTTTAATCTTGCATGCGAACATGCTACTGAGAGTCAATAGGTCTGTGTACACACTCCTATGGTGCATGTGGGTGGCAAAAAGTGGGAGGGATGATCAACTCCAACACACAATTTTTTTTTTAAAAAACACAAAAAGGAAAACTTTCTGAAATGTATGCAGAGAACCCAAAACAGTCCAATGTCACCCTTGTTCTTCATCTGATTATTATTAATCACACCTAAAATGAAACCGGATTCTTGAAGTGCCACAACACAAATCACCAATGTAACTAGCAATGCCCATGTTTTGGATGCTATATAGCTATTTAATAGGCAATTCATTTACATTAAAAATAATATTAAGGTAACACACTCAATGTTTAGGAAGTGAAGCCCAGGAAGGAGATTTATTTTTTTTGGGGGGGGGGGGGAGGGGAAGAGGGGCAGGAACAACAGAAAATTATACAATTAAAAGCAAGTGCAATAGATATGCAAAATGAACTGAACTGAATTATGACTATTAAATTCTGGCATCGCCTAATTTTTCCCTTTGACTTTTTAGGCTGTGAGCACAGGTGTATGATTACATAGGCTTTTTAAAGAACACAAAAGTTGAGGGGAGGGAAAGAAGAAAAAAAAGTATGAAGGAACTGCCTCCTATCATTAACTGCCCCTTGAGTCACTGGCAGGTTTAAAACCTGCCAAAATATTAAAAAAGGCTTCTGCCATTTGAGCTAATGGAGTAACCTACTTCTGTTATGGTCCATACAGCGGAGGATGTAAACTGATAACTAGAGGTTGATGCAACACTTTCAGTGGGTTTCACAGCTGTTTGTCTATAGCCAAGGAATGATCAGAGTTGGGAATATCAAACTAAAATCTGCAACCTTTGGCTTATGGGGGGACAGGGGGAAATAGACACAACTTCAAAAGTTAAGTATTCACTTAAGACTTGCAGATTTGGGTCCTTGAGATTTCAAAATATTCTTCCTTCTTCCAAATTAAAAGATGGACCTCTTACCATTGTCACTACCACGTCAGGTACTCATATAGTACCTTTCCATCTGGAATCTCAAGTGACTTATTAGTCAAACCTCATAAAAATGGAGATAAATGCAGGGAATGGTTTAACTTAAGAAAAAAAAAAAAAAAAAAGAGTGTTCTTCTTTTCTCCCCCCAGCAAGAATTTTAAAACAACAAAATCAATAAAAACCCCAAATCAAACACCAACCATGGAAACATTTTTTTGTGAAAGTCAGAGACTTAGTCTGCATTCATAGCAGTGACAGAACAGATTCTGATTACAACTTAATTTTTGCATTACCTCATATAGTTATAGCACTTCCTGTTATGAAAATGTTATTTAAAAGTTTACATTGTTTATACTTGATTAAACATTTCATTTTGGATACTGCATTTCATTGACCAGCATTTTTATTCAGCTCCTGAATCATCTTAGTATACTTGGCAAATGCTGTTTTTCCATCGATTGAAAATATTTTCCCTAAAAACAGCATAACACTTTTCCAGTCAGAAGTAATTCTGCTGATTACTGTTCAATACTGTGAAAAACTGGAGGAGTCTGGTGCTCGCCCTGGAAGGCTTCCAAGGTAATGATGCCATTAACATACAACAATGATTAGTTTGTTTTCTATCACTCTGTCTTTCATTTGAGGTTAGGATGTCTGGGTGCTGACTGGCTGAGCAACAGCTCTGCCGAAAAGGACCTGGGGGTTACAGTGGACAAACTGCTGAATGATCCAACAGTTTGCCCTTGATGCCAAGAAGGCTAACAGCATACTGGGCTGCATTGGTTGATGTGTTGCCAGTAGGTCAAGGGAAGTAATCCCTTCTGTTCAGCACTGGTGGGGCCACATCTGGAGTACTGCATTCAGTTTTGGGCCCCCCACTACAGAAGGGATGTGGGCAGATTGGAGAGTCTAGCGGGGGACAATAAAAAATGGTGAGGGGGCTGGGGGACATGACTTCTGAGTAGATGGTGAGGGAACTGGGCTTATTTAGTCTAAAGAAGAGAAGACTGAGGGGGGATTTAATAGCAGCATTCCCAATGCCTTATGGGGGGGAGGGGTGCAAAGAAGATGGAACTAGACTGACCTCAGTGGTGGCAGGTGATAGAACAAGGAGCAACAGTCTCAAGTTGCAGCAAGGGAAGTTTAGGTTAGATATTAGGAAGCATTTTATAAACTAGGAGGGTAGTAAAACACTGGAACAGGTTACCCAGAAAGGTGGTGGAGGCTCCATCCTTGGAGGTTTTCAGAACCTGGCTAGACAAAGCTTTGGCTGGGATGATCTGGTTGGGGATGGTCCTGCTTGGAGCAGGGGGTTGGGTTAGATGACCTCCTGAGGTTCCTTCCAACCCCACTTTTCTATGATTAAAAACACAAATCAAAAACCAAAAAACTTATAGGTACTTATAATTTTTTATTATAGTGATTGAGGCAATAGTAAACTTCCAAATTGCTTTAAAAGTAGAGGCCTTGCATTTTAATCATTTATCTGGGGGGTAATTTGCAATTTTTTCCCTCACGAAAAAAAACCTCTGTTCAAGAGTCAGCCTCTAAAGTTATAAAAGACTGACATAGTCCTGAGGATTTTAAATAGAGTTGGTTTTTTTTATCTTCTACATTTGAGCCCTTAGGGTGCATGTGTTACACTTTCCAGCTTGCCTTCAATCCTCTTCCAGCTAGAAACTTAGTATTTTAATTAAGGCAAGAAATCAAACATCATGAGACTGATGACAAAAAAAAGAAAGAAGTCAAACAGTATTGGTAACGCTGTACATCATATTATTAGATTCTGTAACAAAGGAATTACAATATCCAAAGACATCAATTCCCATATTATTGTACTTAGTACCTAGTAACATTTGAGAGATGGTGACAAATGGGGGAAGCAGGTAGGGCTATAAGGAAGGAAGTAGCCTGTTCCAGACACCAGGAGAGCCAATGGGACAGGTCAGAATAGTCTAAGACTGGTGAATGACTTAGAGTGATGCAAGACCAGTATGAAACAGTAATAAAGACCATGTTTAAAGAGACTGATTTTAGGCAACAGATAATGTGAAAAGAACTACTTTGGTGAAGAGAGAGACAAACTAGAAACACTGCCACCAACGGCAGAAAAATAGCTAGATATGAAGCACGTAAGGAGATAAAACAAGATATGGCTGTGGGCCTCCAACTAGACAGAACACCTTGTAGAGTAGTCAGGAACTAGGGCCAGCATGGGTTACAGCCCATAGTTAAAGCACCAGATGCTGGGATCAACAGTGCTTGCAGCTCCTTTTGGATTAGGGATAATTGATTTTAACAAAAGGCAGATGCTACATCACAAGGGCACTTCTAATACTCTGTCCACACAATGTGAAGTTTTTGAACTGATGACTCTCCTACACAGTCCAGGATGCCAGTGTCCCTATAATTCACTTTATGGAAAATGTTGCTAAAACTAACCACCAATTAATTCCATGGAATATCATTGCTCTGGTGGAAGCCAGACTCCAAGAGAACACTGCAGGATCTCAGTATGAGGACATTCAACAACTGGCAAGTCTTGCCACTTGAACCAGTCCATTGAAAAGTGAGATCTACCTTGTTTTAGAGATTGGTACCATATATATATATATATATATATATATATATATATATATATATATATATATATATATATATCACCTCCATCTAATGTAAGCCCCTAGTTGTACCATAACTGCTGCATTAGGAACATATTATAGGAGGAAAGGAAGCTTCTCAGATAGCAGCAAGACTTATCATACAAATGACATTGTACAAATCAATTCAGCAGTCTTACAGGAGGGATGAAGTTGGCTCTTCATGTGCATTTGTTCATTTAATGGTTTTGCTTCCACTAATCCTCTTAGAATAAATTGGTTTACACCCTCCATTCCTCTTAATGCTTTTATATTGATCAAGGTGTTTTTATCATTTCCAAGTTCAAAGTTTGCTCTGCAAGCACTGGGACTAAATCCCTTGATCTTAGCTCCAAGGAATATATATTGTTAATAATTATGCCTGACACTTGCTCTTCCAAGCTTAGTTATAGAATAAAGACTAAATTATAGTCTATTTAATATATTGTTCTTAATCACTAGGAAATGTCAATTTTTTCTGGAACTAGTTAGAGCCAAGGTCCAATCCAATACATTTCTCACATCATCAGGTGCAAAAGACAGAAGTCAGTTGCACCAGCTAATTCCATCCTAGGCCTACAACTTGGACAAACTGATCTGTAAAGTTGCTCTTTCACAGCATACACTCAAGCATTTCTCTGGGTTAACCTCTCTGTCCTTTGCTTTAGAGTCCCCTTTGCTTTGTTTCAGGGTAAGAGCATAATCTTCAATGTTATAAAATGGAATTAGGTAAGCTTGCAAAAGTTGGGAAAGGATAAGCCAGAGTTAGAGAATCTGTGAGTAAGTAGTTAAGATCTCAGAGGATTCATGACAGAAGGCTAGCAAATCAGATCTCAGACTTACGTTGCTTATGATAGGAGGCAGGAGGAGCGTATGATACGGAAAGTTAAAACTTGACCTGTCATGGCATAAAACCAGTAATGGGTCAATTATAGGCAGGCAAGTTAGCAAAACACAGTTTAAGAAAAATCCCTTGGACACTGTTTACAACAAAAGGGTTAGTACTAGAGAAACAGATAGCCATGGACATTGCAAAACAGAACTAGGATATCTGAGAGTTTGCACAAAAAACATTTTTGAGCTTAGTGAATATTTTTACAGTGCTATCCTTACCTAGCTGTGCTTAAAACTGTGGCCAAAGTACATATATAACAAAGACCTGACTTTTCTATGAGTCCATTCAAGTTCTGTACTTCTCCAATCCTTCAGTTCATCTGTTGAACCTTCCATCAACACATCCCATACCACAAGGCCTCCAACTCCATTAGAATTCATGCTGATGGGTATTAAATTTGGGTTTCAACAGGAGAGTCTGTCTTCCTGGAAAATTCGTAAAGAAAGAAAGGTCTTTGAAATCATGACATAGGATTTAAGCTGTACAAAACAGAGCATCCTATAGCAGACAAATCGACTGTCCATCACAATGCAACAGACCTATTCCAGTCAATGTAGCAAGCCTTTTTCATTGCAAGTGGCCTTGCCATATACCCTCTTAGTTTACAGTGCACAGGATCAATCTCTCATTCCACTCTGATGCAGCAGCATGTGGTTTATAATTCTATAAAATTATCCAGCCAGGAAGATGAGATGATCTAAAGGACTCTGCTGGCTCTGAAACATACGAATATGTTATTTTCCCAAAATTTTAGGGCTATCAAACCTATTTAGAATACACCTGAAGTGAGAAGAACCTAGCCCCACAAAAGCTGCCCATAATAAGCATTAAACACATGCTGCAGTGTTCTTGAATTTCCCTCTTCAAATTTTTTTCAGAAACAGGCACTTAAACCGCAACTCCTAAATCCCCACTCAGGCACTTTAAATGAATGGTTTGATCATCAGAGCACTGAAAAACAGCATAAGTCACATTGGTGCTCAGAATTTCTGGAAGCCAACATCCTTACAGTAGAAGTATTTTTCCGCTGAGAGCATGTAAACATGGAATCCAGTATCCCCTTTGGTCCCAGACCAGTCTGTGACTTCAGACAAAGTAACTTCAGCAGTCTGGAAGGAGATTGGTGTAGTGGGACAATGACTCTCAACTGGGAAGTCCCCAGTCTGAGGAAGTGCAGGGAGCATTGCCTTGCTGCCTGAACTAGACCGGGAGGTAAGATAGAAGTGTTCACTCACGAGAAAGTTCCTCACATGGGAGATCTTCCAGGATATCTTCCCAGGCATATCTCCCAAGAGAAACTAAGCAAACACTTGTACACTCAGCTTCTGCTGGAGAACCTATCACTTGTACCTGGTCTAAATGATCAACAGGCCTGGACTGGCAATATGGCTGCCTTAAAACAACATATTATAAAGAAGGCTTCAGTCAAGAAGAGAAATAAAAGTTTAATTTAGGAAGTCAATGCAGCTACTTGGACCCAATCATGCCTACTTGAACAGCAAGTTCTACTCTGTAAGAAGGCAAAAGACTTTATGATTATAAATCCAGAAGATTTAATTGATCAAATCCTGCCAAAAGCCACTAGTTATACAATACAAGCCATCTATCAGAAGGCAAGGCCATGGTTCTTTATGCTCCCTATTTCTTTTCTTAATTTCAGTAGCATACACAATATGTTCATGATAGATAACAGATATTAAGATAGAAACCATAGGGAAGAAATTAGGATGGCAAAAGTATATTCTGGAACATGGTAGCTCTGGGAGTTTAAACACGTGCTCTGGGGTGTGGAGTATGGAGGGAGTGCTTTAAATTAGAGTGGCTCCAAGAGCTGCTGTAATTAAAATGCCTGGAGCATCTTGTGCATCAGCATTCCCACGCTTAAAGATGACAACAGGGGCATTATCTAAAACTCTTCAAACAAGGTTTAGATAAAGCATCTCTGCCGCCATTTAAGCACAGGGCACTAATACACAAGACACTGGAGACTGCTGGAGCACAGTAATTACCAGATTTGATTAATTGAGTCTGCTCTGACCTACTGCACTTACAGTGCATTGGAGCAGCCTTGCTTTTCATGTATAGTTACCCTGTGGTACTAGATAGTACAAGTTATGAAATGCTAAAGTGTGCTTTGCAAAGGCAAAACACAAATGCTAAAATCACTTAAAGCCACTTTTAACTGGTAGGTTGCACATCCCATACAAGCCTTTAGAAAGAGCAAGAAGGATATCTGTTACCTTTAGAGGTTAAAAAGAAACGGCCACTCACCATGCCATGATTTTAACTGCTTGGAGCGGTACTTGGCCTTCCTTTCAAAACCTCCACTTTCAAGAGTGAGGAGGAGTTCAGCTATACTGTACCGTTCAGATAGCCCTACAGACGTTACAGATTGTGACCCAGATCAACAACACGATACTGGGAGTTGTAACACTTACTTCTGTCATGTACAGAGAGCCTAGTCAGTGTACAAAGAGAGAGCGAGCACAAAAGAGCATACTAAACTGAAAGACACCAGGGCTAGCTAACAGGGAAGTGACATGAACCAACTTCCAAGGGAAGTGGTGCTCGCTCCTACCCTGGGGGTCTTAAAAGGAGGCTAGATAATCACCTAGCTGGGGTCATTTGACCCCAGCATCCTTTCCTGCCATGGCAGGGGGTCAGATTGATGATCTGCTCAGGTCCCTTCCGACCCTACCTACTATGAAACTATGAACAAGGCCACACTTGAAAACTGTCAAACAAGGTGCTTTAAGCATGGAGACTGGCAATGTCAGCAAGCACCTCCCTCCACTCAAGACTCATAGAGTCTTCTGAACCCTCTTCTGAAGGTAGATGCACTACCTCCTGTTTTCCTTCCCCCCGCTATTTTGAAAGAAAAAGTCACTTAAAAATAAAGTCAGACATGGAAGCACTCCAGTTTCATCTGCTAGCTCAACCAGTAGAAGACCGATCGATGTGGAAAGCCTGGGTTTAGAACGTCCTCCTCTGGGTTTGCAGTTTGCACCAAAAGCTCTTAAGACTGTTCCCGATATATCAGGCTATAGACAATTCTGGACTTGGCCCCTTGCAATGCTCCCTCTTCCCCATAACTCAAGCTCTTCTATTTTCCATGGAACCTGAAAATGTCAGGCCAAGCGCAGCAAGCAAGAGGGAGCCAGGAGCTCTAAAACAGTGTAGCGAGCAGCCATGGCAAGTTCTTGGCTCCAGTCCCTACTCGTAGGACTGGATGCATGAAACAACTATTGGATAAAATACAGGAATGTAAGAGTGCTTTGAGCTAGGACAAGAAAGCAGAACTCTGGCTTAAGAGAATGCTCCATTAGTCTGGAGAGACAGGCCTATTATTGCTCCCTTTCATTCACCAATTCCTTATATATCCCACACCACAGCTTCAAATGAAACAGCTTCAGAAGCATGGGTTGAGTCACAGTCCTCCTCCAAATCACCTTAGCCACTGGCTTATACATGTTCCAGAAGACAGCCTAGGTTGGGATCCCCACAAACAGACGGGGGAATTAAACCCCCTTCCAGATCCTGAGTGAATGCTCCAACCATCTCTTTTGACATCGGTGGTCTAAAAGAAAGTGATGGCTTCTACAATATTGCTAAGCCTAAATTTAGTAGCTATGCCTTGAGAATGTCTTTAGGTTCAAGGGAAGGCCTCCACCTTCTCATGATGCAGGCACTGAGCTGTTCTGCACAAAAGGTACTGTTTTTCTGATCCAGAAACAAAATTGGGGGGATGGGAGGTGGTTGTAGAGAAGACACAGGAAAAAGGCAGGGCACTGACATCTCAAGGAGCTGCTGGCAGCTGAAAGAAAGGATTGGATATAGGCATGTATTATAGTCTACGCCTATAGAACAGTGTATTCATATCTAACTAAATCATGGTTGTAGGACATCCATCATGAGTCTGTAGGCATGACAAATCACAGGGTACACAAAACCTTTGGATGACAACACTGTTATTACACTACTACTCTGGAGCATTGAGCAGTGTTCCTAGAAGTTGAATCTTGCATCACACCAAGGGCAAAATGGACTTCTGCTGCTGACTCCAGTGGGACCAGGATTTCACCCCTCAGCCTGCAGAACCTTCATCCCATCTCTGCCATTATTACTGCATGGCCTTGGGAAGTGATCCTGTATGAACTCAGTGCAGCTCAGCAGTTAAGCTTTTACACATTCTATTCCTTTTGGTTTCTCTGTGGCACCATAGTGTTTTGTTTTTTTTAAATAAACTCAAAGGAGGCTGCAAGGATCAGTTAAATCAGGGTTAAATTTTGCACTCTGATATGGGCAAGGATCCTGTTGTGTGAATTTCAGGGCAGGATGTGATAGGTAAAACACAAACTTGCTTTAAACTGTCCAGCTAAAATGCAAGCTTTCATAACCACCTCTGGCCCTGTCCAGTGAATTCCCATCATGTGTGGTGTGCCCTCTTCATCTAGCCACACCTACATCCTATAAACAGCACCATAGGCAGTATACATTTAAAAAGCAAAAACAAACAAACAAAAAAACCCACACAAAAACAACAATAAAAAAGAGCTTTCTTCAGAGTAAATATATGAGGACTTTATACATACATCTTCCTCCCAATCCTACCACTGCTATGGACTGATTTCAACAATACTCACCAGGCATATCCACAGCCTAGGGGCAGGGAGAGCTTATTCAAGTCTCCTGTGTGGCGTTCAGGGTCACAGCCCAGCTCACGGCTGTTGGCTTGGGGCAATGCCCCATGGCCAGGCAGCAGCAGTGCCCTGAGTATTCCCCTTATTTTGCTGCAGGGGGGCAATCTGGTGGCAGCAGCAGCAGCCGCCCTGGAGAGAACTGCTCCCATCAGAAGCAAATGTACTCACGACGGATGCACATTCACGTGTGTATGGGGGCACAGCTTAATGTGGCCAAATCTTCTGTGGAGAAAAATTTCAGGTGCATTAATTGAATGCATAGATGCACCCACCAAGTCTTGGCTGCATCCCTTGCAACCGCTTCTTACAGTTAAATATCAAAAACTTGAATGTCAGTTGAGGAGATGTTGTTACAGGCATGACCTTGAATGGGACTGCACCTGCAGCTAGACTGTCATTTCTCTTTTAAAAACTAGAACATTAAATTCAAAGAAGTGAAATTATAATAATCTTCCCAAATTAAATTAAAAAGTCAAACACACATGGCTGGAGGTTAAAAGCTATGGGAGGCAGAGGTTATACCACTCCCAGGAAGCAAGCACCAGTAAATCCAACTTAAAAAAAATCAATTCACACTTCAAATCTTCTAGTGCGTTAGGTTATGAACCATCTTTATGTTTATATAAAAATCTTACTTTATAAAGTATAATGTCATCAAAAAACTGTTAAAAACAGAAGAGCATCATACACAGAAAAAACTTGGGAATTCGTTCTGCACCCACTGAAGTCAACAGCAAAACTAATAGTACATCAATAAGGTAAGACAACAGCCTGAGGGTATGGACAGAAGTAGCTTTTGAAATATTTCCAAATATAACAGGAGTGGAAATCATTTCAATAAGTTCAGTTGAGCCATGGGACACAAGTACAGCCTGGGTGTTGCTCCCCATCTGAAGCGTTTCAGAATGACTACAACTGCAAGCAATTGTATGTCTTCAGTTGTCAGGTGAAGGAAGGAAAAGAAAAAGAGAGAGGAGGTGAGTATCAGCAGGAATATGGTGGGAATGAGTGGCAGGAAGCACAGAGGTTTTGCAGCAGTGCTTGGTCCAAGTGCCTCAATTGCCAGAAAAAGCCGGGACCTGGAAGCAGGACCCAGTGGCTGGGCAGTCTGTGGAAGGATGAGTGGAGCACCATGGGATTCTGGAAGACTGACGGGTCCCTCATCCCCATCCAGATATAAACAAGTGCCGAAATACTTCTGTCATTTTTGGAACACTTCAAAGGGCATGTACATTTGTACAGTTAGTCCTTTGAAGCATTCAAAAGGCATCTGAAACTTTTCAAAGACTACTTCTAATCTTCCCCCTAAAAGACAAAGCCCTCAAAAGTACACTGCATTTCAGGCAATTTTCTGAGCCCTAAAATCCCATTGCTTTTAGTGAATCTTTTGGGTGCTTAGATGTTCTGACTCCCACAACCTTAACCTCAATTAGAAAACAAACCATATAGTTAGTTTAATTTAGGTTACAGCTGCTTAGTAGTGTCATGAATACTTAAATGATTCATAGCAAGTGATTCATAGTATAAGTAAACCTTTCCACATTTTCCCATTCTACAAGCCATCCACATCTTCAGAGCACCAGGACTGGTGTCCGATTAAAATTTGATCCTGTCCCTAAAACAAAACCTAAAAAGGTATTGGTCCAGAACATAACAAACACCCTGCCACTTTGAGCAGTGAGCTCCCAAGCACAAGATAAGAAATAATGGCAAGTGGAGGGGTATCTGAACTCCCAGCCTCCTCAAGAGAGTTTAGGGACTTTGGATCTATAGCCCAGACTACTCAGAGGACAGCTGGTGAGGCAGGAAAAAGAAGAAAAAAAGAGAGGGAGGGCATGAAATTATAAAAGGTCTACCCAATTCAGACCCACAGGGGACTGCAACAGATTATTGGGGTCACTCAGCCTCATACATGGTGGAACTTAGTTGGGAACTAGATGCCCACCTGTTAAAACCAGGTTGCTTCTGCCCATATGCAACCGACTGAATTTAAAGTGTTTAGGGAACTCTGAAGTCCCACGTGCAAGTTCCCAGTAAGTTCTCTCAACTGTTGATCAGCTGCATTCTGGATTACTTGGATGCTTGGGTACCTAATGTCAAAGATTAAAGTCTTTGATTTCAGATGCCGATGGCAAAAGGTCAGATGACAAAGGGTCAGAAGCTAACACAACAAACTCTGTGATTGTAATTTATCCCTCTGTATTAACAGTGTTGCATATACACACCCCTATCTGTGCCTCATTTCAAATTACTTGAGTTCTCATACGAGAGAGAATCTGACCTTGACAGCCCAGCACAAAAGATAAAGTATCTATAGTAACGAGATTAACTGACTTTAGTAAAGTTGTAAAATTAAATATGCTACGCGCACCATCCTGTGACCAAACAGAACCAGTACCACCCAAATAAAAATAACCCCCCTTTTTTATGAAACCTGAGCAAAAAAAGAAAGCACAAACAAAGAAAGTGCCAACTCATTAATTATTTATAATTGGCGTATAGTAATTGGTCACTTGTGTCAGATAAAACTTTGAAAGAACTTCCGCCCAAAGAGAGAGAGAGCAGAGAATGGAGAACTGTGTATACACTCAAGAAGAACAGATTGTGCACAATGAATGTTATCTCTTCTGCCTAAGTATTTTTCTATTTTATTTTTGTTTTTGGTGTACCCCGTCTCGTCTTACCGGTCCGTTTATCTATCTTTGACGTTACCTTTCTTATCAAGAGCTCTTAGTAATCTGCAGACTGCAACGGCTTATATGAATCGCTCGGAAGCAACTGTCTTACCCACCTTGTAAATGCTGGGTAACATGATATCTGCATGCTGTAACTGAATGAATAAATCAACTCCTCTCCCTACGCTCTAGCCATCAGAAGCGTAAGTAAAATAAATCTTTTGTGAAAACATCATGCTATGTTTAAATCATCCTGACTCCTGCTCACCGTTATCACCCACCTGCCCAGTCATAAATCCCCCTCCTCGAGCCAAGCCAGTCATGCCGACCCAGGCTCGCAGGTCAAGGGTGCACCAGCGTATGGGGCGTGACACCTAAATTCTGCCTAAGGATTTGTTTTCACAATCTGAATCTAGCCTAGTTGCTCATCACCAAACACGTCAAATAACTTTAGGAAAAAGGAACTGAAATCATAGCATCTATTGTCACTATGATGCTACTCTGTCAGATGCTTTTATAATGTGTGATGAAGTAAGCTGTCGCCTATAACCACTCAGGCTTCTGTGAACCAGTTGCCTCTAAGGCACATCCCTATCCTAACTTCTGCCTGACTTCAGACAAACACAGCTACATTTAGCAGCAGAACTTTAAGGACATTTAAAACCCAAACCAAATTCTAGTTTTACTACTGTTTAGATCCAAGGTCTACCAAAATTGAAAAGACTACTCCTACTGTTCGTGGGACAATACAGAGGCACTTTAAGTGTTTAATGGAGGAGCCTTGGAGTCTTGCTCCATAGGTGGCTGGCCAGAGTTTAAAAACCCAAAATTGATTATGTAGAGATCAGAATGTAGGTGATAAAGTATGTGACATGACAGATAATTATGTCCTCCCCACACACTTTTTTTATTTAAAAAAAGTGAAATGTACCTGGGGCTCTAATCTTTTCATAAATGGCTTCTAACCCCACTAAAATGAATGGATTTTTCATGAGCTCAAAACACAACTTGACATATATTTCTGCCCATCATTTCCAGACATCAGCATTAAAAGCAGGGAAGCATCATCTGAAAAGCAAGGAGTGAAACGATGCAAAGGACCACAGTTCTCTCAACTAAAAAAAATAAATAAAAAAAAAAATGTGACCTTAAAAACCTGTAGAGCAAACAAATTCAAACAAGTCTGGTTGGCCATTCAATTCTGAACCAGCCTAGAAGCACCTTGTTTTGGCTCCAGAGAACAGATGGAAGTGACAATTATGATACCACTGGAGTCTCGATAAATACTGTAATTAAGGGTAAGTGACTTTTTAAACTTCTGTGATTCTTTGGAAACTTGTAGTTAAGGCAGGCAAAAAAGCAGGGATAAGCATGGGAAATGGTTATAAAGCTTTAGCCCAGCATTAATTACTATATTTGTTTTTAAAAAGGGAGGAAGCATGCTTCTTTGAGATGCCTACAAAAAAATGGTCTTGCCCTATCAAAACATGGTTGTCTATGGCTCTCTAGCATTTATTTGAAAAATCCAAATCCAAAGAACTCTGATTTCACCGTCTGTATCTTCCATTTTCATGAAAAATGCTTCCTGTTTTTCTTTAATTACCAAAGTGTGCAGCAACATTTAAAAGGGAAAACTCCCCTGACATCTTAACAGCTCATGCTAATAAAATGAAGCAGCTGGGAATTAAGCTGTTGTGGCATGCACTCAAAGTCCTAACAACATCCTCCTACCACATTAGAAGCTCGTTTTGACACCATGTTAATGAGTTGAGGGACATTAGGTTTTCAGCAAATTCACCAAGTCCACTGAATCAACACAGCTGTCAAACCATTGAGAGGGGAAAGGAAGGTATGTGTTCTCTGTGTATATATGCAACTGTGTTTTCCCCAAGCACCGTAATTTGAAGCAGAAAAAGTGACAGCTTCAAAAACACCAAGAGCTAAGTTATGGAAATATATGCACTATGAAGCATGGGGTGAGAGGAGTCTTGGAGGTTTAAGAACTTCCACAGGCAGAATGATCCCTTCCAAGCACCATTTCTCAGTCCACCTGTTGGGAAAATGCCCCCGTGTGCTCCCTTATTTACTGCAGACGGTGAAGTGTTCTGTTATAGGCATGCTCAGGAATATTGCTACTTGTTAGAGGCACCACAAGTCAACTCTCCAAAGAGGAAAAAAAAAACAACCCCTCCCCCAAAAAAGTGACACCAGCAACCCTGTGACAGCTGTCTTCCGCACGCACGCGAGGAGTACCCCCACCACCTGCTCCTCCTCTGAATGCTGATGTAGGGACAAGTGTTGACTTTTCCAACAAAAGCAAATAACATACAACACCTACTTCCCAAAAGAGTTACATGCAGCCATTCACCACACCCACTCTACCCTCATATGATTTTTATTTTAAGCCACGTGAACGTGGACTGGGAGTGGCATAGGCAGGAGTGGCAAGTGCAGCCATTTGCTGCTCCCAGTATAAGTATCTTGGGATGGGAGAAGGGGCAGGCAGGTTCATGGGGGCAGTTTGGCAACTCCAGAGTAGGGAGGGCGGAAGCCTGCAAAGGATAAGTGTCAGGCAGCTAAAAATATCCCAGTCAGAATGGGGGGAGGAGAGGAGGAAAGGGGCAGGCAATAGCTGGGGTGAGTGGCTGAGCTTTCCCAGCCCTGGGGCTACACTACAAAATACATGCAGATGTTTGTAAAGTCAGGTTAATCAGATCTCAATCCAAGCTCACCTTAGCAAGTGCATTAACTTAGAGTGGCCATGCCATTTTTTGGCAATTTAAGCCCTTTGCACGCCTGTAAAATGAAGCCTTGGGTCAACCTAACCCTAGTTAGGGTGATCCAAATACAATGTCTGTATATACCCCAAGCTGAATCACCCCAAGCTGAAAGCACCGAAATTCCCAGCTGAGCCCTAACAAATCCTTCTGATCCCCATCTGAGGTTTCTGGGAAAGTGTGCATGTTGCCCCTTCAGGTCATTGTCACGCTCCAGCTGGACTCTGCCAGCTTTGTTCAGCAACAGATGCTGGCAAGCACTCTCTCTCCTCACAGTTTGGAAAGCCCCTGTTTGGTTTGCTACATGGCCCCTGGCCATGTGCTGGGAAAACCCTGTCCCCTGGGGAAAAAACCCAGGGACATTTTGGCGGGAAAATTTGACCAATCAGGGTTTGAGGTTGGGCTTGTCATCTGGCCTATAAAGACTGGGGTGGAGTTTTCCACCCAGGGTGGATGCCAGAGAGAGAGCGCGCAGACGCCAGAGCATCCATCGCTTGGTCAGCTAGCTAGAGCAGAAGCTGGAGCTTCCACCGCTCACTGGGTAGGCCTGGCCAGCTCCCCACGGCCTCTTCTGTCTCCAGAGCAACTGTTTACCGATTGGTTCGTTTGGTTCTCGGGAGGTCCACCGTTTTGCTGTTTTCGTCCCTCACCCGACCTGAGATCCATCGTTTTGCCTTGCAACCGTTCCTTCGGAACGGGATGGATGTTCATTCATCCCTCGCCCGAACCAATATCCACCGTTTTGTTGTTTTCGTCCTTTCGTCTCTTCCCTGAGCCGGGACAGAATCCGCCCGTGCAGCCACATTCACACCGGAGGTGCGCAAGTGAGAGACTTTGTTTGTCGTTCATTCAGGACTGAACCAAGTGTGACCCAAGTGTAACGGCCTGCGCAGCCACATTTGCACCAGTGGTGCGCAAGTAAGAAATCAAGTAAATAAATAAAAGAAAATGTTTTGGAACCGCTGCAAGTCCGCCTCTCCCTCTCGCAACTTAACATCGGGGACAGAACCCACCGGGGCAACAGCCGCAACCCGGCGCGCGCTCCGAACAGTCAGGAAGTCACAGTTTAGTACCTGCATTCAGTAGACCATTATAGCTCTTCAGATATAATAAGTCTGGCAACGCTCATCACAAGTAGGAATGAAAAAGGCCACTGAAATCCAGTGAATAGCGAGTAGTCTACATTAACAAAAAATGAGAAGAACTCTCAATATTTAAGTGATAACACCAGTGACCAGTTTCCCGCAGGTGTCTCAATTTATGCATTTCCTTTGGCACCTGGGGCAAAAAGGCTTTTGAAATATTTATACAGAAGTTCAAGTGCCAGTGCCACTGATGTTTTACAACATAATACAGAGCCCCTTTCTGTCAGGTTTCTTTTTAAACAGGCAAGAAATCCTTGTGCTCCAATGAAGGCTATGCTAGTGTCTCCAAGGTGAAGCTGAATCACAGAATACATCTCTAAATGCTTCTAAGGCAGAGCAAGATATTTAATTATCATTTACAGAGATGCATAACAAAGAATTTCACTTTGATAAATCATTCTACTATAAAACAAATGCTAGGGGTGGTGAGGTAGACAGCTTGATCTTTGACCCCAGCAGAAGAGACTACAACAGTTGAGCTTGTGGCAAAAGAAATGAGGCAAAGAATAGCACTTTTTTTTAATTTCCTAAAGTCATTTAAAACATAAATTACTATTTCATTATATTTACAAAAATATATTTAAAAGAAGAGACACATGAACCCACACACCCATGTCCTATAAAAAAGCAAACGGTTTCTACACTGTGATTCCCCACAGTGATCCAAGACTACTTATAGATAGCTTAGGACATAACACTGGCATATATGGGCTGGCCAGAAAATACAAGACAGGATTTCTCCTCTAAAAACCAAAAGTCCTCCATTTAGGCAACAGGATGCTCTGTTAAACAATACCCCCTTAAACCCTGTTAGTATATCAAGTGGCAGAGGCCAACATACTCAAGCACTTGTGCAGGCCTGCAACCAGGTTAAAGATATTTTCCTCCCCCAATTCTTTCCTGAACTTAAAAGGCAACTTCCTTTATTAAAGCAGGAGAGAGAGTTGATATTGGAAAGAAATTTAAGAGCAATCCAAAGAAACTCAAGAGGAAAGGTCTCCCATACAGGGAATGGCTCCAAGCTCATGCAATCTATGAGCAAAGGCAGTGGTTTTCAGATTTCCTAAAGTTATGTAACCCTTTCATATCACTGCTTCTACCAGAGCTCAGACCTACAGCTCTAGGCTATCTGAACTGACATGCAACCAGGTGGCCTGGCCCAGTAATGGGGGCATACAGCTTCCTGGCCCACTCCGCTATTACTCCCAGCCTCTTTGGATTACCAGGGGTCCTACATCGGGAAACTGCAGGTTCCACAGGACATAGGTTGGAAATCACTAAGCTAAGGTGACAGCACTAAAGAGTAATCATCATAGTCAGGCAATGCAAGGAAACATTTCCCAAGGATTTAAAAGGAGGCTTGGGACGTGAACGGTGGCAAAGGATAAGATTCCATGTGCATTCTTGCACCTTGATGACGTCATGTCCTATAGTTGGTATGACACAATAAAGCAGGGCGGAAAGAAAGTCTAAGGGGTCATCAGAACAAGGCCAAGGCATCAAGGACAGATACCTTAACTTCCAAACATGGGATTCGTTGCACTCTGAATCTCAGCTACTGTTGGTGGCAGGTAAATACGTGCTGCTACCAAATTACAGCTCTCGGTGAGTACAAGTTTGATAGAGCTTCCTTTGCTGAAGAATTATGGGGGAGTGACCAAGGCTCACTTGCATTATTAGAACATTTTTAGTGAGTAACAGCAAAGGTATCTTATGCTACAGTGGAGTCCAAAGAAAAGAAGAAAGATTAGAAGTTCTATGTTGCATAGTATAAATGAATAGCAAGAGATCATCTTAAATGAAAAAATTATCTAGGTATTAAAACACAAAGCTCCCATGCCCATACCACACATACACACTTAATCTGGTTCTTAACTAGCTATGGAAAGGGTTTGAATCATGTTATCGACCTGACTGTTACTAACAGAAGTATCCCGAGTGCTGCAACAATATGAATTCATAGGCTAATGGTTTTGGCAGAGGTAAAAATACATTCAAGGAATTTAAAAAGTTGGCTTTTTGACTACACAGGAATACAGGCATTAATCCTTGTACAGGGGATTCACTAAATCCTTCTTAGTTACCAGATCATTGCCACTATACCTACAATGCTTTCAAAGACTCTTGAAAGTGTCTTTAATGTACTCTTGGTACACATTAGCTTACTTCAATACATTTATAAAATTATCAGTAGTTCTCCCCCTCCCCCAGCAGTTGGTACATTTATAGTAGCTGATCTGTTACCAAACAACATAGCTGCCACCAGAACAAAATTCTGTTCATATTTTGTGTCATCGCTGAATTTTTCTTCCCCTGTTCTTTAAAAGGATGCTTGCACCAAAACCTGTGTTGTCCCTTAAGAAATTGGAGTAACTTGTGTGACATTTCCATAGCTGTCATTTATTTTTAAACTTCTGCTTGCAATGTGTAATGAGTACTACAAAGTAGTTGTAGTTTAATTTGCCATCTTCGACCCAACTGAAACAGAAAAATGCTGTGTTGACTTGGTACTGCTGAGAACACAATTATTTCCCTTTTTTTTTTATAATTACTATTTGTATATTTATCATAGTTGGTTTCCATAGTCACGGAATATAATGATACATAAACTGGAACAGCAAGTGGACGGGAATCAAGGCGAGAAGATAAAATCAATTAAAAAAAATATGCACAATCTTTTGTTGCTATAGAACGAGTACAAAGGTAACTTAAAAACAGACAGTTATCTTGATCTGGTTTCCAAAGTTCTTGAAAGCACAGGTAAATTTTAGTTATGCCCGAAACAGGCACAGAATGGTAATGAAGCACACGATATAATAAAATTCATGAGATCATTCCAGCATCTGGAACGAATCCTGTTCTGATATCTTAAGAGAAATGTTTGCCTTTCTAAAAAAAGAATATCCAAGTTTGAAATTAATACTTCAGTCTCCGACTAGACACTCATACATAAACATTATGAGGCTTAAGGAAATTTTGCCACTCCGTGAAATTTAAGATCCACACCTCTTGCCTTGTAAACTGTTCAAAACCAAAAAAATCCCATCTGAATTCATGGTGATCAAACATCCAACAGCTGCAAGGCAACTGTATAAACTATTCAGTGCATTATACACTAGCACTTTCTGGGCCATTTTAAACTCCTAGCCCTATTTTTTTAAGAGGAAATTTTTAGTCAAAGTTCCTTTCCCCGGAAAGCCTGCTTGGACCTGGGAAGGAGGTGGGAGACAGGGTGAACTTTGCATCCTTCCTTTAACTAGTTCTGATATTTGATCAGAGTAAGAGGTTCCAGAGGGAGTCTCCTCCAAATTCTCACCCAAAACATACAGCTTGCAAACAGCTTGATCTTATTTGTGCTGGGCATCCTTAATGCCCATTTATGGAGATAACATACATTTGAGATGCAAATAGCCATGTAGTCCTCCTATTGCAAGTAAACAGACTGGTAATGGCATACAGAATCGTACATCTAGGATACTGATAAACAGCACACACCCAGCATACAGATTCCAAAGCAGACTAGGTTAGCATTCACCAGACAAGTTGACTGGTGGCTACACAAAGCAATCCCAACAGACATAGTTAAGTCAGAAGAATCTATTTCATCTTCTCACAGTACTAATAAAAAAATACTATATTTTAAGTTGCAAAATTAGGTGTTACAAACAAGATCTTGAAAATATAGCTCTACTATATGCTGTATGATCATAAAAACCTAGTTTAGTTTAACATTTTTTTCTACTTAAGTTTAGGAACAATGCAATTCTCTTCAAAGCTCTGCCTTCCTCACAGGGAGTCTGTTTCTGGTCCAAACTAGAACATGGGCTGAAAACTGCTACTTCTCTCATCATTCAGTTCAACCTCAATGCTGTGACTGGTTTATCCTCCAATCAGAAGCACAAGAGACATTGTTCAAAGCTTGTTGGTGACTTTGGCAGAAACTGCTTGGAAAAAAAAGAATACAGCAAACAGTGTGGTCACCCAAGGCTCTTCCTACAGGCCTCAGCCTTGTGAGACCTTCACCCCATGTAAAAGCACCTGATGAGTATATGAGACAGAGTCAAGGGCTTAAATGTGGGAATGGTACTTAATATTAGGGTTCAACTGTTAGCCTTCAATTAAAAATAAATAAGTAAATAAAAAGAATCTTTAATTTACTAGAAACATGCTTGTTGAATGCATATGCTAGAAACCCCAAAACATGAGTCTCATCTATATTTTAGAACAATGATCCTTTAAAATACATCTGTAACCCTGTTACTATTGTACCTGTATGACAGTCTCCATAATCCAATCCTGGATTCCAGTGGTAGTATCCAAGTAAGCCCCACAGAGAGGTTGTCTCTCTTATATGCATATCCACTATCAGTACGCATGGGTCAGGTGTGAAATACTTTTCTACTGGTTTTCACTGCGATGATTTGTTTAAATTGCTTTTAACATTTTGAATAAGAGATCCGGGAAGTTAGGAGGCAGGGCCAGAGCACCCAAACCTAAAACTATAACCTTCTTAGGGGGCCGCTACTGTAAGCAAAAGTTGGCTCAGGTCAAGAGATATCGTGGTCACCAAGCCAAAAATCAACTTGAATGCCATTGTGTAGTTAAGGGTCAAAACTTCTCCAATGCACTGTGGATGCTCCCTCCCAATGGTAGGATCTCAGCTACATGATTTATTTTTAAGGAGATGGGCAATTTCTCCTTAACGTGCTTCTTTGGCCTGTTGGCTAAGGGCAAGTGAGACTTGGGGTTCTCTGAACTCCAAGGCCTTTGGGCTTGGGACCCACACGTAGCACATCTGCCATGGATTTTGAAATATCTGAATCCCCAAGCTGCAGAGTCTGGGAGGGAGGATACTTGCCAATGGTAGCAGATTTGAACAACTATAGAATTTGGAACGGATTCGGTCCAAGACAAAACAAAACCAACAGCCAGGCAAGATTTTTTGTTTTTAATTTTGTGTCAGGCCAAATTAAGCAAATCAGTTCTGAATTCCATCAACTAAGCAGTGCTCATCCAACTCTGCATGGCGCTAACACCAGTAAGTATTCTGCCTCCCAGAGTCTTTAGCTTGGGGCTTAAGATATACCTATAATCCATGGCAAGCATCCTATGTGCAAGCCCTGAGCCCAGAGGTCTTGGGGTTCAGATGTCCCCTAGTCTCACTTACCCTAGCCAAAAGGCCAAAGGAGCAAGCTAGAGGGAAAGCCTGAGAGCAATCCCATCATCATAAATTGCATAGCTGAGATCCTTGCTTTTGGAGGCTCTCAAGAGTCAGCTCACCCACAGTGCAAGGGACAGACTGGCATCCCCCAACCACACCAAGACATTCAAGGCTGAAAAGAGTGGTCCCTTGCTAAGCAGTGGCCCAGCGGCAGTAAGACAAGGGAAACCTTGGGCTAAGAGCTGCACTCTACTGACTGCACTGCCCACCCTACTGTGTGACTGTGCTGAACTGTTCGTAATGGGCTGAGGGGAGCTACTGATCAAGAGGTTCTTAAATATGACTGTCTGTCCATCTCCATTTTCCACATTAATAAATTCTGTTATAGTTACATATTGCTTGCAAGTGGGAAGTTTGTTCATATTGGAATACCCAGGCAGAAATTATTTTCCCAGGTTTCTGGGTTGGGGCTAAAGCCAAGATAATCAATTTGGATAAAAGCCCTAAGGTAGACTCTACCCTTTTTGCTTCCATCTGGTGCGTGGTAGAAGGATTACATATGGATGTCCACTTAAACTTAGTTAGCAATACACTTTACTAATTTAAAAGTCTTTAAGGAGTTGTCCAACAGTGGTTAGTTTTGACTTCAATATTGAGGAAGTTACTTCAACTATCTCTTTCCTATGTTCTTGTTGCATTTGAATAGCAGTGGCATTTTTGCACATCTGGAGTCCATGCTAGAACTGATTTAAAAACTATATTATAATACAGTAAACTAAATTATAAACTTGTTACTCAATTTAGCCAAGAAGTTTGACAAGCACACTGGAAGGGATATTAAGCTTCTTCTCATTGTAAAAAGCATTTAGTCATCACACAATAAAAGCCTTGGAGAATGTAGTAAGCATGTAAATTCACTTTTACAAATACTCAAAAGTTTCCAATCCAGGTAGAACAGGCAGACAGCTTGCTCACTCAATTTCTGTCTAAGATACATTTGGTGCCTGGTAGAAGGATTACATATGAATGTCCACTTAAACAAAGTTAACAATGCACTTTGCTAATTTAAGTCTTTAAGGAGTTGTCCAATAGTGGTTAGTTAGATGATTGCAGCTAATCATCCCTGGTAAAAATAGCCCATGGAGTAATAAGAGCAATAGAACTGCCACATTGTGTTCAAGAAACTTGAAGTTTATACTCCCCTTCCAGTGTTGACTGATCTTGAAATGAAAAATGACATTTTACATTAGGGGTGGTCAGACTACTCCAAGTGGCACATGCAGCCTCTGTACATGGAACACAGCAGATGAGGGAGGGGGTAGAGCACAGCAGCAGAGGGAGGAAGCAGAAAGCAGAGCAGCAGTGGTTCAGGCAGGGAGCACAGAGGAGAGAGCAGAAAACAGAGCAGTAGATTGGGCAGACGCTGGGGACTGGCATAGCATTCGTAGAGCTTGCAGGGATAATTTGTAGCGCACCCCCAAGAAGGTTAGCCCCCTCTATCTTACACGATACACATTTCATCAGAGGAGCATCATGCATTCAAATGGACAGTGACGATGTGCCCAACAATATATTCCATTGCCCGTGAAGTGTCACACAACAGATTTAAGAAAGAACGGACACCTGACTAGGCAGGTTGCAAAAAAGATTAATACAATTAAGAACACTTACTCTTTTTTTTTTTTTTATGAACACAGCAGCATCTTAAGGGCTTTGGTCATGTACACAGGAAGTAGTCTTCCCTGCCCTCAAGAACTTCTAATCCAAATAAAACAAAGAGCAAGAAAGTTATTAGTACCATTTAAGAGACGAGAAACTAAGAAAAATATCTTCACCAACCACACCCAATATAAAATATTACCTCCAATCCTTTGCAACTAAACACTTTTAGGTTTCTTTTGTAATTACTTTCCATTCTCTGATTCACAGGAGTGGGAATGGGAAGGGAAAGTATCCTTAATCTAAAAAAGTTCCAACTAACCTTTCCATCAGCAGACTCTAACATCAGAAACTCTCATTCACTTTCCCATCTTGACTTATAGCATCAGCACTCCACAGAGATCATCAAAGAAATCTCTGAGACAACTCAGCTGCTTTTCCTCCACAGCCACAGTCCTTTCTGAACTCTGGTGTGATTTCACTGAGAAACTAAGATGAGTAACCACTGTGTGATCAGAAACCCCACTTACTTATTGGAGTGGAAGCAATGTCAGAAGCCTCAGTTGCTTCTCTTTTGAAGTCCTGTTGGGGCTACTCCAAATCAGCTGTAGAGAACAGCAATTCCTAGCTCCATAGAGGTAATGAGGAGGGGGAAGGAGGGGAAAAAAGTCCTTCCACCCACATCTAGCACTGCAGAATCATCTAGTATTTTAGTAGCAGCAGTGTTAAGGTAGAAATTTCATTAAATATAAATATGTAAACAATCATCTCAGTTTTAGGGTGTGTGTGTGTAAATAATAAAATCAATGCATATCAACTGAAAATTAGAAGTACAAGCCTCAAGATGAATTTCTTGCCCAGTGCAGTGGGTCTACTCTATACCTCTGATTAAGTCTCAGGTAAATTACAGAAGTCTTAAACAAATCCTACAGTTGTTCTTGGACATTGTGCTTGCTTTGGTGAGTAGTCCTATGAAGTCATCAGAACCTCCTATACTGGTCACTTTTATAGCTGACAAGCATTTATTAACATAAGAGCACCATGCAAGGTCCTTTGCACTGGGCTCAATATAAATTGCATTAAGCACACAGATAAATCAAAATTTCCCATTAGCAGTAGTAGGAGATGCTAGCTCCTTTGCAGTAAGAAAACAGTGTCTGCAGCTCCTGTGCCTCAGCAGGAGCTGTGAAGACAGTTTGTTCAGAGGTGGAGTTATTTGCAAATATTGATCAAAAAAATAAACCAGCTCAGATGTATTTTTAATTCAGTTAGGAATTCCTACCCCATGAACCATTTATTAAGATCTAAGTTGTTTCTCCTTTGGGGTACTATACATCTCAACAGCAACAAACATCCTAACCAACTGAGTTTTTTGTCAACCAGTGTTATCAAGGAATGTAAAAGAGATCACTGTTTGGAAGATTTCCATGGCAGGTTACGGCTAAAAGGGAAGAAACAGCCTTTTTGTCATACCTCTGGAATTTATTCACAGAAAGCATCATTGTAATGGATTTGCTATTTAATTTGGGCTTGATGGCAAAAGAAATACTACTCAAATGAATGCAACGTTGAACAAACAACCTATGAACACTTTCAATGAACCTTGTATGTTCCTGACCAAATAAGCATCCAGTGATATATAATGGGACCCAGGAGCAACATACATCTGTATCTGCCAACAGTTTCTGACAAAAATAAACATATTATAATTTGCATAAAATTAGACATTTCCATTAAGTTTTGCCTCATTGACCAGTTAGTTCAAACAGGAAAAAAAGATAATTATTTTGATGTCCTCCAGGCCCAAATAAATTCATTTCTAGATGCCAGTTTTCAGTCCTACATATGTTAATTCTATACCATTACAGCCCATGTGAATGAGCTGCACCTTCTGCCACTCATGCCCATGTCACATTCCCACTTTCTATTCCCAAGTCTTCCTCTGCCCCCCTGCATATTTTTAGTCGTCCCACCACTCGCAAAGTTCTCCTTTGCCCTTTCCTTGCACAGCTGAGAAGGTTCTTAACCTTTCCAGAGCAGGAGGCAGGGGAGAGGTAGTGGAGAAGAAGGCTGTTAGCAAGAGGTAACTCTTCTAGTGGCAGCAACAGTTCTTTCCACATCTATTCCCCAGCAGAAACAGAAGCATTGGTAGCCGCTCTTCCCAATGAATACAATGGGAAAAGATGCCCAAACAACATATTTGTTTGCAAGCTAATGGGTTTCCCTCTCAGATCTGCAGAAGGGTCTGGAAGTTCTAGTTTACAAGGCAAAACAAAAAAGTTAGGCAGGTAAACCTTGCAAACAAAAGTGCCGCTAGACTCGGCCTGCAATTACCCTCTAACCTTCCCCCAGGCCAAGGAAAAAAGATGATCCTGTAACATACTCTGTAGGTCAGCTAACTTCTCTGTCAAACAGAAACTAAATTAATGAATTATGTTTCATCAATTAAACAAAATAAACAAGATGAAGGCAAAGGTAGTGTGATCTCTGTGAATTAGGTACATATTCATCCAAACAAGGAAGTAATCAAAATCTTGCAATGAATTCCAAAAGTGCTATGATTCATTGTAATAGAAAATAATATTTGACATGTCAAGTTGCTTTGGCAAGTGAAATATCTGAATCTGGAATCTTTATAGAAGTAAAATCAAATCACCGTTGCATTTTCCAACTGATAAAAATCATCCAAATATTATGGAAGATAATTAGCCTTTTACTATTCCAAACCTGATGCTTTATGCATAACAATAGCCAGATCTTGGTACTTAATTATCAAAGAAATGTCAAAACAGTTCTATCTTAAAATGATCTGGAAAATCTGAAGGCTTTTTTTAATCAAGATCTTTACACTAGTGAAACACATTAGACTTTCATATGAATAACATCATGAGTTACACTAGCAAGAATAAAAATTTACAAGGTAAGAATGTTTAAGCAAACAAGCCTGGGGCTAGGTAGAAATTTCTTCTTCAAGTATGTAAAAACATATTTCTCATACTAAGGGAGCTTTACAGATTTACTGACTGTTTTTTGTTCACTGGATATTTCAAGATAAGAATGTGGAATTTAGGCATCTTGTTGGATTCAGTACTGCACAGGTTGTTAATGTGGGGACTGTAAACAAGTGCCAAAATGCTGCTACCCTTGTGCCATTCCCCCTCTATTGCTAAATGAGAGGAGATTCCCAGGTACTTAAGGTGGGAGAAGGAGGGAGGGAGGAAAGGATTGAAAACCACTGCAATGTGGAATCTGACTCGATGATTAGCTATGTAGACTATCTCAAGTTATCTCTCCGCTTGTCATGATTAATTGGCTGATTTATTGTATGCAGAAGACCAGAACTCTTCAGTGAGCTAAAACACAAAAAAGGAAGCTTACAAGAAGTGGAAATTTGGAGAAACAACTACTGAGGATTATAAGAGTATTGCTTGGACTCGCAGGGATGAAATCAGGAAGGCCAAAGCACAACTGGAGTTGCAGCTAACAAGGGACATGAAGGGTAACAAGAAGGGTTTCTTCAAGTAGGTCAGCAACAAGAAGAAGATCTGGAAAAATGTGGGTCCCTTACTGAATGAGGGAGGCAACCTAGTGAGAGATGATATGGAAGAGGCTGCAATTTTGAGTGCCTTTCTACCTCAGTCTTCACAGGCAAGGTCAGCTCCCAGACTACTGCACCTGGGAGCACAGTTTGGGGAGGAGGTGAGTATCCAACAGTGGTGAAAGATCAGGTTAGGGACTATTTAGAGAAGTTGGATGTGTACAAGTCCATAGGACTAGACATGATACACCTGACGGTGCTGAGGGAGTTGGCTGATACAACTGCAGAGCCACTGGTCATTATCTTTGAAAACTCATGATGATTAGGAGAGGTACCAGATGACTGAAAGAGGGCAAATATAGTGCTCATATTTAAGAAAGGGAAGAGGGAGTATCCAGGGACGTACAAACCAGTCAGCCTCACCTCAGTCCCTGGAAATATCAGGGAGCAGGTCCTCCAGAAATCCATTTTTAAGCACTTGGAGGCAAATAAGGTGATTAGGAGCAATCAGAATGGATTCAACAAAGGGCAAGCCCTGCCTGAATAACATGATGGCCTTCCATGATAAGATAATAGGCTCTGTGGATGTAGGGAGGGCAGTGGACATAATACACCTTGACTTTAGCAAGGCTTTTGATATAATCTCCCACAACATTCTCACAAGCAAGCTAAGGAAGAAGTATGAGTTGGATGAATGGACTTCAGAGTGGATACAAAACTGGCTAGATCTTTAGGCTCAAAGGGTAGTACTCAATGGTTTGATGTCTAGTTGGCAGCTGGTATCAAGTGGAATGTCCCAGTGGTTGGTACTGAGGCCAGTTTTGTTCAATATCTTCATTGATGACTTGGAAGATGGAATGAAGTGCACCCTCTACAAGATGACACTAAGCTGGAGGGAGTAGTAGATATTAGGGCTGTGCAAAACAGCAACGTTCCATTTCGCCTTGAGTTTCGATGGTTCAGTAGAACAGCTTTCCATTTCGAATTTCATTTTGATTTGAAACAGCTGTTCCATCCCATTCCATCAAAACAGAAAGGCTGTTTCAATGCTGTTTCAACATTTCACTGGGGATAGGAAGTCAGCCCAGCTGTGCTGACTTCCCATCCCCCATGCTAGATCGCACTGGGGGCAGAGAGGCAGCCCAGCTGATTTAGTGCGGGGGAGGGGGAGGCAGCCCATCTAGACTGACTGCCCATCCCCAGCGCTATGGTCGAAATGTTTCAACTTTTGAAACATTTTGACTAGCCTTGTTTTGAGGCTATTTCAATGGCCTTTGTTTCATTTTGATTTTGCTGTTTCAACCTCAAAATGAGTTGAAACAGTGATGAAACGAAATGGCCATCTCACAGCTCTAGCAGATATTCTGGAGGACAGGATTCAGAGACCTCAACAAATTGGTGGATTGTATCAAAAGAAATTTCATGAAGTTCAGTAAGGACAAGTGCAAAGTCCTGTACTGAGGATGGAACAATCCCATGCATTGCTACAGGCTTTGGACTGACTAGCTGTGACAGGGGGGTGCTCAGGCACCTAAAAAGATCAATGCCCCACCCTGTTTTAGAGAAGTCTGCCTTCACTCACTTGAATTGCCTTGATGTAAATGGATAAAAATGCGGGAGGCTGCCCATTTGTGGCCCTGGTGTTCTGGGCCAATTACATGGTTCTGAACCATCCCTACACTGTGCCCCAGGCCTCGCAGATAGCATCCAAATCCACTATTACCTCCCAACCCCTTCCCGGGCTTCACTTGATCCACACAGACCTCAGGTCCCTCTAAGTGGACTTTGGCCCCTTGACCCCTCACTGGACCACTCCTCCAGTCCCTTACTCGACCAACACACTGACTCCACCCCCTCTTACTAGGTCTCTATCATTCTGTCCCTTGTTGAGCTACACCCACTCGGTGCAGTGCTTCGGATCATCCTACCCTACACAGCCTTTTGGGCTAGCTCATTCATTCCCTCTCTGAGCCTTTTGCCCCTTGGGCTTCAGGTCCCGCTAGCTAGACCTTGGCCCCAAGCCTTCCAGTACTCCTAGGCCTGGGTCAACTCTACAGCCCTCCTATGCTTATCTCCACTGGGTGGGTATGACCTTAACCTAGCCTGTCCCCTCTACAGGATAACCCAGCAGGTTAAGGGGGACTGAGGCTTTCAGGCACCCCATCTCCACCTTTCACTATGGAAGCACAGGTATGGTGTTTCCTGGAGACCACCCTGCCACAGGCAGTCACATCACACCATCCAACCCCAGCAGGGCATAGTTTTAGCTCTTACCCAGGACCAGAAGGAACCTTCTCCACCCACATAGTTCCCACCCTAACCTCCAGGTATTCTGGGAACTGCTGTCCTCAGGCTGTGTGATATTACTCCACTAGCTCCCTAGATGTAACTGCTGACCCTGCTCCCAGGGTCTCAGGTTATATACCTCCTGCCCAAACCCCCTCCAATCAAGCCATCAGGTGATTGCCTAATTGGGCCTGAGCCCACCTGCCAGCTGCCCACAGCCTGCCTGAAGTTCTCAAATGGCAGGCACAAGCAGTGCACTGCCACACTAGCTCAAGAGCAGCTCTGCAGAAAAGAATGTGGACGTTACAGTGGGCAATAAGTCAAACATTAGCCAACAGTGTGCCCTTGTTGCAAAGATGGCTAATGGCATAATTAGCTGTATTAGTAGGAGCATGGCCAGCAGAGCAAGGGAAATGATTATTCCTCTCTATTCAGTACTGGTGAGGCCACATCTCTAGAGACTTATCTAATTGATGGCAGTCACTCATCATGGTGCCCTGTGACCAGTGGGGTCCCTCAAGGCTCTGTCCTGGGACCCATCCTATTCAACATCTTCATTAACGATGTGGACATTGGAGTCAGGAGTGGACTGGCCAAGTTCGCCGATGACACCAAACTTTGGGGCAAAGCATCCACGCCAGAGGACAGGCGGGTGATCCAGGCTGACCTGGACAAGCTCAGCAAATGGGCAGACGAGAACCTCATGGTGTTTAACACCGATAAATGCAAGGTTCTCCACCTTGGGAGGAAAAGCCTGCGGCATCCTTATAGGCTCGGCAGTGCTACGTTGGTTAGCACTACAGAAGAAAGAGACTTGGGGGTCATCATTGACCACAAGATGAACATAAGCCTGCAATGCGATGCTGCGGCTAGTAAAGCGACCAAAATGCTGGCGTGCATCCATAGATGCTTCTCAAGGAAATCCCGGGATGTCATTCTCCCCTTGTACTCGGCCTTGGTGAGGCCGCAGCTGGAGTACTGTGTCCAGTTTTGGGCTCCACAATTCAAAAAGGATGTGGAGAAACTTGAGAGAGTCCAGAAGAGAGCCACGCGCATGATCAGAGGTCAGGAAAACAGATCTTATGATGACAGGCTGAGAGCCATGGGACTCTTTAGCCTGGAAAAGCGCAGGCTCAGGGGTGATCTGATGGCCACCTATAAGTTTATCAAGGGTGACCACCAGGATCTGGGGGAACATTCGTTCACCAGAGCGCCCCAAGGGATGACGAGGTCGAACGGTCACAAACTCCTGCAAGACCGTTTCAGGCTGGACATAAGGAAGAATTTCTTTACTGTCCGAGCCCCCAAGGTCTGGAACAGTCTGCCAGCAGAGGTGGTTCAAGCACCTACATTGAACACCTTCAAGAGTAAATTGGATGCTTATCTTGCTGGGATCCTATGACCCCAGCTGACTTCCTGCCCTTTGGGCAGAGGGCTGGACTCGATGATCTCCCGAGGTCCCTTCCAGCCCTAATGTCTATGAATCTATGAATCTATGAACTCGTGGTCACTGTTTCCAGATTTCATGGGTCCAGCATGACACCAGTCATCACTTCTGCAGCAGAGTACGGCAGGTCCTTCCACACCTCTGATTGGCCAAGAAGCCCCAGAAGTCCCATCCCTCCCTGGAGACTGGCAGATGACCATCTATCAGTCTCCAGGAAGGGGTGGGACTTCCCTTGGCAAATCAGAGGCATGGGGGAGCCCATTACACTCCATTGTGAAAATCTCTCTCACCTGCCATTCTCCATCTCCTCTGTGCTTCAGGACACCAGGCTTCCTTCCTGTGTTTACAGCTTGCTTTCTACTTTTAACCACCCCCTCAGCTTCCTGGCTGTTTGGTTTTTTTTTGCAGGGACTGGGCTTTTTCATGGGGTACCTACCAAATTCGCGTTTTCCATGAAAATTGTGAAATCTCTAAATGGTAGGTCCCTAAACATTTGGAGTACTGTGTCCAGTCGTGGGCCCCCCATTAAAGACTGTAAACAAATTTGAGAGAGTTCAGTGGAGGGCAACAAAATGGTTAAAGGGCTAGGGCACATGACATGAGAAGGACCTTAGGGAACTGGGCTTATTTACTCTGGAGAAGGGAAGACTGAGGTGGAATTTAATAGCAGCCTTCAACTACCTGAAGGAGGGTTCCAAGGAGGATGGACCTAACTGTTTTTAGTCATTGCAGATGACAGAACAAGAATCATAGAAATCATAAAATCATAGAATTAGAGAAATTAAGGGCTGGAAGGGACCTCAAAAGATCGTTGAGTCCAATCCCCCTGCTCTGGGCAGGAGTACTGCTAAGATCAAATGATCCCAGCAAGGTGTCTGTCCAGTCTCCTCTTGAAGACTTCCAAGGTTGGGAATGACCACCTCTTTGGGAAGTTTATTCCAGATTCTGGTCACCCTTAGTGTAAAGAAATTCTTCCTTACGTTTAACATGAAATCATCCTCTAACTGTTTATGTCCATTGCTCCTTGTCCTCCCCAGGGCACCCTAGTGAACAGTTTTTCTCCCAGCTCCAGCTTACATACTTATAGACAGCCACCACAAGTCTGTTCCCCCCCCCACTCCCATAAGTTGTGTCCTTCATGCCCTCAATAAGTCTTGTGGTCCTTCTCTGGACTTCCCGAAGATTGTCCACATCTCTCCTGAACTTCAGTGCCCAGAACTGGACACAGCACTCCAGCTGGGGTCCCACCAACACCGAGCAGAAAGGAAGCATCACCCAGCCCCCAGCCTGGTCCACACACATAGGCCAATGCATCCCAGTATGCCATTAGCTCTATTGACTACAGCATTGCACTGGAAGCCTGTGTTCATCCGTGATCAACCATAACCCTGAGGTCCCCTTCAGCCACAGTGCTGGCCAGATCCTCTTAACCTAAGTACATGCTGCTGGTTATTTCTCCCCAGACGAAGCACTCTGGATTTATTCTTATTGATTTGCACCCAGTTTCATTCCAACCACCTTTCCAGCTTGTATAGGTCTGCTTGGATCTGCATCCCCTTGCATGAACTTTTTCCCCCATAACTTGGTATCAACCGCAAACTTGGCCAGCTTGCTTTCTACATCCTCATTTAAATCACTGGCAAAAATGCTGAACAGCCCAAAGCCAAGAATTAAACCTGCAGGACAGCACTGGCCACCTCCCACCAAGAAAATACAGATCTGCCCAATAACACTCTCTGGGTTCAGCCCTTTAGCCTCTTCCCAATCCACCTGACCATGGATTCTGCCAGCCCATAATCCCCCAGTTTTTTTTTTTCAATTGGGCAATGATATCAAAGCCCTTTTTAAAATCTAAGTATATGAAATCAACCACATCTAAGCAGTTTGTTACTTTATCATAGAAGGAGATGAAGTCGGTCGGACATGACTTGCCCACAATGAAACCATGTTGGTTATCCTTTGGCATCATCCCTTCTGCCACTCTCTCACAAATGGACTTTTTGATATTTTTTTCCAAAATTTTACCCAGTATCGAGGTCAAACTGACCAACCTATAGTTTCCCGGATCCTCCCTCCTCCCCTTCCTAAAGATTGGCACCACATTGGTCCTTTTCTAGTGTTCTGGGACTTCTCCTGAGCACCACAAGTCTTCAAATACCTTCACCAACTGTCCTGCAATGACTCCAGCCAATTCCTTCAACATGCTTGGGTGTAATCCATCCGGTCCTGCTGATTTGAAGATATTCAGCTACTCTATCTGCTCCCTCACCAGTTTGACACTAACCATTGGTTAGCAAACACATCTGCCCAATATCTGACCAGGCAGGAGACCACCATTTCCATGCAGGAGCACCCATGCAAAATACTGATTAAAGTGTTCAGCTTTCTCCTGACTGTTACCAGCTGTCCCTTCACATTCTACAAGGGCCCCACATTCCCCTTAGTCTTCCTCCTGCTCCCTATATACCTAAAGAAGATCTTCATATTTTCCTTGATTTTGGTCACTAACCTGGTTTTGGTTGCTGCCCCGGCTTCCTTATCCTCTCTCTACAAATACAGGATATACTTGTTTATTCCTCCTTGATAATTACCCCTTGTTTCCAATGTCTGTAAGCCTCCTTTTTCTTTTCTAAACACTCCTTGACTCCTCAGCTTCCCAGACCCTTTACCAACTTTCCTGCATACAGGAATGGACCGTTTCTGTGCTCTGAGGATTGTTTCTTTGAAGAACAACCACCCTTCCTGAACTCCCTTCCCTTCCAGTCCTTCTTCCCATAGGGTCTCTCTCACTATTTTACTAAGTGCATTGAAATCAGCCTTTGTGAAGTCAAGCACCTCTGCCCTAATGGCTAACTTCCCTGCCCTAGAACAGACAGTGAGTTCTATCATCTCATGATCACTGTCTCCCAGATTACCCTCAATCCTCAGATCTCCCAAGAGATTGTCCCCTTTGGCTAGAACCAAATCCAGCAAAGCCTTCCCCCTGGTTGACCTATTCACCTTCTGTACTAAATTAAGTTCTTCCACGCAGGTCAAAAACCTACATGACCAGTCAGATCTGGCTGAGTGCTCCTCCCAGCTGATGTCAGAGTAATTGAGGTCATCCATGACAACCTTGTTCCTTGAACATGTAACCTCCATCAGTTTTCTGGAAAATTCCAGATACAGCTCCTCCTCCTGGTGTGGAGGTCTGTAGTAGATGTCTACCATCAAGTCCCCTTCTCCTCATCCCCCCAGTATCTTGACCCATAGGGTCTCAAGTCGCCCTTCTCTCAAACCAATTTGGGTCTCCAAGGAGGCATACCACTCATTTACATAGAGAGCTACACTTCCTTCCTTCTTCCCTACTCAATCCCTTCTGTGCAGCCTATAGCACTCTAGGCATACATCCCAGTCATGTGTGGCATCCCACCAGATCTCTGTTATTTCAATAAGATCATATTCCCTATTTGCTAGCAGGAGTGCCAGTTTCTCCTGCTTATTCCCCAGATTCTTTGTGTTTGTGCACAGACACTTAACCACTGGTACGCTCCAGTTCCCCACCATCCCAACATTATTCCAGGCTCTCAACATCTCCTTGACCACCCTTTCTTCATCCTTCCTGCTTGGTTATCCCCCAACTTGCATTCCCATCTGCACGCTCATCCCCCAACACACCTAGTTTAAAGTCTTCTGCAGCAAGTCAGCCAGAAGCAATGCTCTCAAGTTGCAGCAAGGGAAATTTAAGTTAGATATTAGGAAAAATTCTCTCACAAGGAAGGTAGTAAAGCACTAGAACAGGCTACCTAGAAAGTGTGGAATCTCCATCCTCGGATGTTTTTTAAGACCCGACTGGAAAAAGCCTTAGTGTGGATGATATATTTGCGAATGGTCCTGCTTTGAGCAGGGGTTAGACTAGGTGACTTCCTGAGGCTGCTTCCAACCCTAAATTTCTATGATTGTATGATCACAATATAAGCATGTCTTTAGAAGGAATTTGACTGTAGACAGGATCGCTGTGTTTTTTTTACAGGCTAGCTCAGGAAGGATATTTCCCATAAAGGAATCAGATGGGAGTAAGCATAAAAACAGTTATACAAAGACAGGAGAAGCAAAGTGTGTGTCATGGCTGACCTAGCTGGTAGAAAAGAACAGGTGGATAAGTGACTCAGGAGACTGACAGGTAGCATTACGTATTCTGAACATAGCAATTTTCCCTCCATTTTTCCTGCTTTCATATTCACAAATTAGTGACATATCCTGTAGAAGATGATATACTTGGGAGTACATTATATAAAATGGATTTTATTAACATGAAAATAATGGCATCAACTTAATTTTGTTGTTTTGTTTTCTCCCCTGATTTATTAATTTATGCATTTCAAGCCCTTTGAATATGGTCACCTATTCCAATTCCTTGAATAATCAGTCCCTTCTTTTGCTTCTATGAGTCTTTAAGGGTAGGTCTGCACTAGTAAGCACTATGTATTGAAAGGATAGAGCACTGGATGGTGCTGAACTTAAGGAACTGGCTTGGGTACTGGGACTAGCCTAGCTGCAGCAGCATAGCAATCAATATAGGCTAGTTTTCCTTGCTGGCCCACATTAGGACTTTTGGGTTAGACATTACACATAAACTGACTTAAGTGATAAGAAACTGGTTTAAACCTGTAACAGAACAGACATGCAGTGCACATAAACCAGTTTGAAAATGGTTGAAACCAGTTTGAGATAAACCTGGTTGAATGTATTATCAGATTTAACTGATTTGGGTCAAACCAGTTTATGCAATGCCTGTCCCAGACTCCTTCCTGGTTTAACTTAAACTGGATTTCCCCAGCATCCCAGATGCCTTGCAGCCTGGGTAGGGCTCTCAGCTCCACAAGAGGGCTGGCCCCACCCCTCTGCTCCATGGCTGGAGCTCCAGCATAGCCAACAGGCACATTAGAGCCTGCCTGATTTCCCCCTACCCCATCCCCACCTCACCACTCCTCTCTCCCACATCATGTATGGTAGCAAGCATGTGGTATGCTACATAATGCTGGGAGCTGTCTGTGTAAGGCAGACAGGACAAAGGCAGACAGGACAGTGTCCACTTACGGCTTTTTGGAGCTAATCAACAGATCAGCTGGTAACATCCCTTTGTTCCTTCCTTGGAAAAAGTTGTTTAAGAAGAGCTTGAACTAATAAAAGAGGTCTTTATTTTGTTGATGGGCTGATAAATCCCGTGTAATTCCCTGCTGTGTAAGTAAATGTTGTGTAACTCCTTGATGGCTCCATCACTGGTCAGAGGAGCAGGGAGGGAGGGGGGAACCCCTCCTTAATCATAGCATCCTGCTGAGGCCTGGCCACACCCCCTTCAGCTCAGCACTATGGAATGGAAGCGAGGGCTGCTGTAGCAGCCCTCCCCTCAACCTCCAGCTTCTAGTCTGAACCACTGCATGCATGTGCCTGAATTTCCTCAGTGCAGAGGGGGTGGCTGTCAGTTAGAAACTGGTCCAGCCTAGCCAGGTTAGATTAACCCACAAAGATTGAATCAATCCAGGCTCAGGCTTTTTAAATGTCTGTCCCTAGGTTTGAAAGAAGCTGCAGTGTCTTTTCCCTATTCTGTAGTCTATAGAATATAGACATATCATTATAGTATGTATCCAACAGAGCCTATGTCCACCCTCCCTTTAACAGCAATGAATGCATGATCAAGCTCTTTCAGAGCAACAAAGAAACGAAAAAAAAATCTTAAAGAGATAAAGAAAAAATTGCAGGGGGCTCATCAGCAGGTGTAATAATGTATGTTTCCATTAATTCAGCTTTTTAAATGGATTAGATTTCAAATTGATAGTGGTTTTTTTAAGCAGAATTGGCAAAAAAGACCACCAGCTGTGGGAAACAGACTTACAAGAAGAAAACAGCTGAAATATTTATAATGTGATTTTTTATATTTAAGACAACAAAATAATAAAAATACAATGTAAACAGTACATGAATACATTAATACAAATCATTCAATTTTTTTGAACCATTCTATAACACCAGGTTTAAAATAAGCCATAAATATTACAGTGCCTACAATTTACATCAACAAAGAAGCCTGTCATTTGCCACTGCCAGTCTACACATTAAAACCACTGAATATCTGTGTTGCATATTTGACTTAAATTTATGTAGTGTTCCCTTTAATGAACATATAACAACTTCATCACACTATTTTAATGTGGTTATGTCCCTCATGTTAATGTAAATATTTCCTCTATAGAACAAATTAGTTTTTGTATCATGGCATTATAACATCTGTTCATCAGAGTCGGGTCCCATATTGTTCTGGGGTCAATTTCTGCAGCCGTAGAAAACAGAAACATGTTATTACATTAATTTAACAGTGATATAGTGCTGACATCAGCACTTCACATTGACAGTTCTCTGTTCCCTGCTGAATATCACTGGATTTCTGTGGCTCCATTGTCAGGGGAAAATGTCACTCAGTGATGGGGCAGTTATACAGGATAAAAGCCATTTCAATTCAGAAAACCCACACTCATATTAAGGGCTTGCAAGTAAATGTAAGGAGCCTTGGGAAGGATGACTTTAACCCCCAATCTCTTCATGCATTCGACTGACCCTGCAGCTGTTCGTTTCAATTTAAATATGTGAATGTCAAGAGATACAGATAAAAATCTATATTCTGGAAGCCACGTGCAGTGTTCAACCTTAAAAAAAAAACTCTAACGAAACTGTAACGATGTAGGGAAGATCCACCTACATACATAGATCAGTGACAGGCAGTTTATGTATTCATGGGACAGGTTATATCCTTACTCAAAGCTCATGAACTTGAATAGGCATTTTGACTCAGGGCCAAGTAAGGACACAAGAAACTGCCTCATCTCTATATCTCTGTGATACCTCATATATCATACAACAATAGTATCATAATGAAACAAGAGAAAAGAGTAAGAAAAAAGTAGGATGCATAGCCAAGCATAAGCAGGACTTGAGAAACTCAGTGTAGAATATCATTATGCATGAAAAAGTGCCTTACTAATAAAGGTTAGTAATGACAT
Organism: Crocodylus siamensis; assembly: GCF_052110815.1. Classification (NCBI taxonomy): domain Eukaryota; kingdom Metazoa; phylum Chordata; order Crocodylia; family Crocodylidae; genus Crocodylus; species Crocodylus siamensis. Next base: position 20,846,088 of record NC_143398.1, on the reverse strand, counting down.
CTTAGAAGTCCATGTAGCACTATATTTTACTATGTTTTTTTAAGCAGCGCATTGCATCCAAGGTGAGAGTGACCCAGGGTGAAATCCTGTCTCCACTGTACTTAATGACAAAATTCTCCTTGACTTCCCTGAAGCCAGATACCCAAATGTACCAGACCTCACAGAAAACATATAAATTAAATTCTTAAGTGATGCCAAGGGTCCATAAGTCCAATTGAAACAGCCTAAATTTCACCCAAATGCACCATTCCCTTGCATTTTGTAGCCTTCTTGCTCTGACATGTATATAATTCTTTGTATCTGAATTATATATTCAGAATAATGGCCCAAGAGTTTTGCTTGCCTCACATTCAGAATAATGCATTTGGCATGTGTTTTGCTTACGTTAGCTTAGCATAGCTTAATCATCCAAGTTGTATTGTAGACCAATACCATTCCTCAAGCATAAACCCAAAGTAACTCCAGTGACTCCATACAAGTTATTCTGAATTTGTAATGGCATAATAGAATGGATTCTGGCCACTGGTATATGCACATCTTGTCACAGGACAAAATGAGAGGGGACTTTGCTGCACGTTAGCTGCTCCATGGTAATTGCCCATATATATGCTCTTACCGAGGGAGAACTGGAAGCTAAACAAAATAAATTTACCCCTCTCTCACTGAGGGCAAAACTACCATAGATTAGCTTCCCCTTGGGGTAAGTGTATGTACAAAGGCAGTGAATACTGACCCAGTGCTGTGCAGTATATCACAACAACAATTTGATTAGTGATAAGTACCAGACCAATACAAAGTAACAGAATGATCTGCCTTTGCATGTGTAATCTTTAAAATCTCATCACTCCCAAAAGTTGTCTAACTTTGGCAAGATGTGCATGTGGGCATACCTCAAGTCTATGAAATACTACATTCCTTTTGTATCCCAATCTCCCATTGGTTTCAGTGGGAATGTTGTGAACATCACTGGTCAAGTCAGTTTTGTTTTAGAGGGGGTGGGACTAGATGACTTCCTGAGGTCCTTTCCAGCCCTATTATTCCTATGATTTTTCTGTAGATGAGAAAATGAATCAAGTGAGAAAATGAATCAGGATAAGCAGCCAATGCAATTGCATTTTATTTTCAGAAGCTTGAAGCTCACTATTTGCAATATATAGTAGAAATTTGGTTGAAGTAAATCACAGGTGATCACCAAAAACTTTAGTGTACTTTCACTTAGCCACCTCTTCAGTTTCAACATATTACTAGGTTTTTTTTATTTTCCTAGTTTTTATAAATCTTGTAAATAGTGCATTGTTGGACTATAATAACAAAGAATAAGAAATCCAAAAATAATCCTCTACATTGAATTTTAAAAGGTCAAACGTTATCCCAAGCTGTGAGAAATAGTTCATAGAAAGATAAACTATCTTTTTTCTGAAAATATGCCATTAGTTTGCCCAAAAACAAGATGTTAATTTAAAATAATATCCTATCAAAAATAAAATAATTTTAACAGTACTGCATATTATAGATTCAGCAGTTTAATTATGGTGTGATTATAATAGCTTCTTAAAAATCAAGATTCCGGGTATATTTGGTACTACTTTGTGCAATTAGAACATAGCAACTACTCATGAAGATTGTTTTTATACATCAAAAATGCTTACAAAGTCTCTGCTTCATTGTTTTGGCACAAAAAGAACCTATAGCATGAGTCATGTTCTTTTTGGTATTTTTAAAACTGCAACTAAAATATTTCCTAGTATGTAACATGAAAGATAGATAAGGCATCATGGTTTTATCTTGACCATGAACAGAATAATAGATATGATGCTAAAAGAGCAAAAATTGGGGGGGAGGGAGTTTATTGGTTCTTTTCCTTAGCAAATCCAAAAATGAATAAAGATTAACTTTCCAAGGAGCAGTGTCATTCATCATTTGCAACTAACTTTAAGCTTTGATTCCTATATTTATACAGATCATTAACTTTTCACAGGAAGCAAAATGCTTTTGTTCTATAGCTGAATCAAGCTTTTGAAAGTCTAACATATATATTAATCATTGCATTCTCTTCATTTTTAAAGGGAATATGTAATTCAGAGGTAGAAAACAAGTTTAATTCTCCAGGAAACAGCAATAGCTCAGCTCCACAACATTAACTTTGACAAATACTCATGAAACCTTTACTCACTGGGTTCAAACAGGAAACAGCTCATATTTAAATGAATTCTCTCTCACCACTATTTCTCATTAATCTCCTCCCATGTAGTCCTATACTTTAAACAGAAAAATATTCCTTACTTGCATTTTCTATATATTCTAGTTGCATGCTTTATTAAAACAGCTTGGGCCAACTTTATATTCATGCAAACACTTCCAAATTTATATTAGGAATTGTGGAAAAAACTTACCTGAAGCCAGCAGTCTCTCCTGAAGCCAGCAGTCTCTCCTTGTACAGCCTATCCATTATGCCCTTGACCATACAAGTGGCCCTTCTGTGTACCCTCTCAAGCTGATCCATGTACTTCTTGGAGTGTGGTGCCCAGAACTGGACACAGTACTCCAGCTAAGGCCTCACCAGTGCTGAATAGAGAGGGAGAAGCATTTCCCTGGATCTATTCGCCATGCATTGGCTGATGAACATCACAGTTCTCTTTGCCTTTCTGGCAATCTCATTGCACTGTTGACTCATATTCATCTTCAGGTTGATTCTGACCCCCAGGTCTCATTCAGAGGCTGTGCCAGCCAGTGGACCACCACCTGTCATATAGTTGTGGTAAGGGTTCCTCCTACCCAGATGAAGGACTTTGCACTTATCCCTATTAAATCTCATCTGATTCCATTCTGCCCGTGAGTCCAGTCTGTCAAGGTCATCCTGTATCCTTGGCTGTATCCTCCAATGTGCCTGCATTTCCCCACATCTTGGTATCATCCACAAACTTAATCTTTGAGCTTTCCACCCTCTCTTCCAAGTCATTAATGAATATATAAAAGAGCACGGGTCCAAGCACTGATCCTGGGGGGGATATCACTGGAGATGGCCCACCAAGATGAGGACATCCCATCAATGCTGGGATGGGATGGGCTCCACCTTTCCCGAAAAGGTAAGCGTGTATTCTCTTCTAGGTTGGCAGACCTCCTCTAGCGGGCTTTAAACTGGGCTCATCGGGGGAAGGGAAAGATGAGGGTGAAGGAAACATCGGATGCCAGACCAAGCAACACCCACAACCACAGCCCAGCCTAGACCAATGAGCGAAACGAATAAACAGGTAAGTGACAGGGGCCAGGGCAATGCTGGGACTAGAGGGTCAGTACACATATCCACAGGAGGCCTCAAATGCCAATACACAAATGCTCATAGCATGGGAAACAAGCAGGAGGAACTCACCCTCCTGCTAGCTGACACCAGGCCAGACATAGTGGGGATCACCAAAATGTGGTGGGACTCAACGCATGACTGGGCGGTGAATGTTAAGGGCTATAGGCTGTACAGGAGGGACAGGATAGGAAGGAAAGGTGGGGGCGTGGCACTCTATATTAAGGAGGAATACACATCCTCCTTAAATAGCAAAGAGTCAGAGGAAGGGCACTCTGAAGTGCTTTGGGTTAGAGTACAAAGCAGTTGAAGGGAAAGAGACTTAATGGTGGGGGTCTACTACAGACCTCCCAACCACAGGGAAGAGCTTGACCAGGAATTCTTAGGTCAGCTCACTAAGGAAGTCTAAGGATGTGGTAGTTATGAGGGACCTGAACTTTCCAGACATCTGCTGGGAAGAGCAGTCAGCCAGGTCTGACCACTCACGTAGGTTCTTAGAGTGCAGGACCTCCATCTAACCCAGGAGGTGCACAGCCCCACCAGGGGAAATGCCTTGATGGACCTAGTGCTGGCCACGGATGATGACCTGGTGAGGGGGCTGCGGGTGCTCGACCACCTGGGCGACAGCAATCATCGCCTGCTGGAATTCATCATCCAGTGCAAGGTGGCAAAGGTCGGCAGTAAGGCAGCGGCCCTAGATTTCAGGAGAGCAAACTTCAACGAGCTAAGGAGGATAGTTGGGAAAGCGCTGAGGTCCCAGAGGGGAGGGGAGCGAGGTGTCCAAGGAGAGTGCTCACTCCTTAAGGAGACGATCCTCCAAGCCCAAAGGAAGGTAATCCCAGTGAGGATCAAAGGGAGCAGGAGGGCACACAAGCCTCCATGGCTCACCAAAAGCATCCAGGAATGTCTCCTTGCTAAAAGGGAGGCATATACCCAATGGAAAGAAGGGGACATCAGCAGGGATGACTATACTGCAGTTGCTTGGAGATGTAGGGGGGCACTCAGGAAGGCCAAGACAGGGATGGAATTAGGTCTAGCTTCCCAGATTAAGGACAATAAGAAGTCCTTCTTGAAATACATACAGGGTAAAAAGAAGGTTCTGGGTAATCCTGCATGATGCGTTGGGAAATTTGGTCGTCACACCAGATGACAAAGCTAACATGTACAACGATTTCTTTGCCTCCGTCTTCCTAAGTAGGGACCAGAACAGCCACCTCCCTGCAGGGCCCCTACTTAGGGAGCTTCTGGAGGGACTGGACATATTCAAGTCAGCTGCTCCGGACGATCTCCACCCTAGAGTTCTAAAGGAATTCGCCGAGGTCATTGCAGGACCCCTGGCATGGCTTTACTAGCACTCATGGTGCTCTGGTGTGGTGCCAGAAGACTGGAAGAGGGCCAATGTGGTTCTCATCTTCAAAAAGGGGAAGAAGGAGGACCCAGGAAACTATAGGCCAGTTAGTCTTACCTCGATCCTAGGCAAGCTGTTTGAGAAAATTATTGTGGCACACATCCACGAGGGGCCAGCAGGGGACTTCATGCTTAAGGGCAACCAACATGGGTTCATCAGTGGCAGGTCCTATCAGACCAACCTGGTGGCCTTTTATGATCAGATCACTAAATCATTAGATGCGGGGGTAGCAGTGGACATAGTCTTCCTGGAAGGCATTTGACACTGTCTCACCCCATTCTCATTAAGAAACTGGGGGACTGTGGTGTACACACCCACACAGTCAACTGGGTCGCCAACTGGCTGAAGGGCCGCACCCAGAGGGTGGTAGTGGATGGGTCCTTCTCAACCTGGAAGGACGTGGGCAGTGGGGTTCCGCAGGGCTCGGTCCTCGGGCCTGCACTGTTCAACATCTTCATCAGTGACTTGGACAAGGGGGTAAAAAGCACCCTGTTCAAATTTGCTGATGACACTAAGATGTGGGGGGATGTGGGCACGCTAGAAGGAAGGAATAGGCTGCAATCAGACCTAGACAGGTTACAGGGGTGGGCAGATGAGAATAGGATGGGATTCAACACAGACAAGTGCAAAGTGCTGCACCTGGGGAGGAACAATCAGCACCATACCTACAGGCTGGGGAACTCCCCTCTTGTCAGCACAGAAGCGGAAAAGGATCTTGGAGTCATCATTGACTCTAAGATGAACATGGGCCGGCAGTGCGGGGAGGCAGTCAGGAAGGCCAACCGCACCTTGTCATGCATCCACAGACGCACCTCGAGCAGGTCCAAAGAGGCGATTCTCCCCAGGCCGTAGTTTGAGTACTGTGTCCAGTTCTGGGCACTGTACTTCAAGAGGGATGTGGACAGCATGGAGAGGGTCCAGAGGAGGGCCACTTGCATGATCAGGAGACAGCAGGGCAGACCCTATGAGGAGAGGCTATGGAATGTGAACCTGTTCAGCCTCCAGAAGAGAAGGCTGAGGGGAGATCTAGTGGCCTGTTATGAACTAGTCAGAGGGGATCAGCAGGCACTGGGGGAGTCCCTGTTCCCCTGAGCACTGCCAGGAGTGACCAGGAATAACGGTCACAAGCTGGCAGAGGGTAGGTTTAGGCTAGGTATCAGGAGGCGCTACTTCAAGGTCAGGGCGGCTAGGATCTGGAACCAGTTCCAAGAGAAGTGGTGCTGGCTCCTACCCTGGGGGTTTTTAAGAGGAGGCTAGATGAACACCTTGCTGGGGTCATTTTACCCCAGTACTCTTTCTTGCCATGGTAGGGGGTCAGATTAGATGACCTACTCAGGTCCCTTCTGACCTGACCAACTATGAAACTATGAAACTATGATAACCACTCTCTGGGAGCAGCCTCTAAGCCAAGTGTCCATACACCTCACTGTAGACTGCTCCAGTCCAGCACACTCCAGTTTGTTTGAGAGAATCCTATGGGAAACAGAATCAAAGTCTTTACTGAAGTCTAAGTAAACCACATCAACCTTGTTTCCCTCATCCAGATGGCTAGTTACCTGGTTGTAGAAAGACATAAGGTTTGTCAGGCATGACCTACCCTCAACAAAGCCATGCTGGTTGCTTCTTAACACCCTGTCAGTTTCCAGCTTGCAAATGATGGCCTCCTTAATACATTTCTCAAAGATTTTACCGAGGCCTGAGGTCAGACTGACAGGACTGTAGTTTGCAGGGTCATCCATCTTCCCTTTCTTAAAGATGAGCACTGCATTGGCTCTCTTCCAGTTGTCCAGGACCACTCCTGAGTTTCATGACTCTTCAAGCAATTTGCCCAGTGGTGCTGCTATAAGCTCAGCCAGTTCTTTCAGGGATCTTGGGTGCAGGTTGTCGGGCACACTTGAAAGCATCCAAGAGAAGGCACTTTTCAAAGGCCCCTACTGGAGTAAATTCTCTACGTTTGTTGAATTTCAGATGAGAGCTGAAATCTCACCATTAGACATTGTCAACAATCCCAGTCATATAAAACAAGGATGAATCTTTATATTCAAAACACCTACCTCATCAATGCTAGCAATTTTTTTATTTTCACTATGCTAATCAGAGTTCTTTTGGTACTAAACCACTATTATGATATGATACAGATTCCAGCAAATACCACTGGCATTCTCATGTCAGGCTCTAGAAGTCAGGCCTTCTGAACTCTGTTCTTGTATATGGCACTATTTTACTATTTCACGATTAAATTAAATTTTCAGTTGATCCACCTGCAAAATCAATATGAAAATGCATTTTATAACAATTCTCTCTCATAGGCTTTTTATTTAATATTTGCCAATCCTTTGAATCAATGCTAAATGTTATATTAAGACTCCATCCAATCAGCCGAGAGAAAAAAAGTACTAAAAAAGCAGAGCAGGACATAATGAGATCCGTGTGCCCAGTCCAGGTTTCAGTCGGTACAAAAACAACTGCACCTTGATACTGTAGCAGTTTTTCCATTTGTGAACTTGGAAAATCTATACAAAAATAAATATACTCTGCATAAGAAGCAAAAAATTGGAGCTCCCAGCAGATGCATTATGGCACTGGAACATGAGTTCCAATTATAAATAACCTATTTTACTACAGAAACAAAACTTTTCTTAAATTATTTGAAATAGGATATTGAGACTTCCATTTAAGCCTATTTAACTCAATTTGCACTAGAAGCCACATCTTTTACTATCCTTTCACATGTGAAATACATTGTAAAAATCAATGGGTGTTTAGAGTGTGGATCAATGGCATAATACAGCACTTAGTCTTTATGTGAGAACAAACAGCCCTAATTGGCTACTAATTTAGTCCTAGGATCTTTTGTTCACAGGTCTGGCTAATGTAGCTTTTGCCTCCTCGGTATTTGTATATTATATTCTGCAATTTCTTGAAAAGATTTCTCTCTGCTGCCTCTTCAACCCTGTTCATTGCTTCTAATTTAATTACGTTTCAAGGCAATAATGAGAAATATCACCATAGATTATGTCATGGGTGACTGCTACCTCCTGAGCCCAGGGTGGGGCAACCTCAAAAGCTGCTGGCAGCATCAGCATTGGGGACAGCCCTGTCAGGGGGGACACGTGCCCCTCCATACCTTCCCTACCAGTCACCTATGGATTATATTTTATCATCTTATCTTGAAATCATTCTGCATGAAGAAATCACTGGGAACTCTGGGGTAAAACTCATGGCAGATACCCAACCACATGTTAAAAAAAATCCACTGATTTAGCTAGGATGGGCTTCAGGACAGGGGGGAATTGTAACTAGAAATAAAATACTATAATGAAATGAAAAAAAGAAGGAAAAAATCCTACACCCAACCACAGTGTTTTAGTAATGAAGGGAAAAAAAATGAGTATCTGCTGAAGTTTAATATTGGACTTTACTCAGCATTTCATCTTACATTGTACCATATGTATACAATACTATGTTGACCCAAAAGACAACTTACAAATACTCCCGTACTCTTTTAATGAAAAAAAGCCCTAAAAGCTAAAATGTAGGTCTGCTTTCATGCCATTTTTAAGTTACAATATTTAAGTTTTAGAAGTGACAAGGGAAACTGTAAGAACAGATGGCAGGAAAAATAGTGTTATTTTAAAAATACACGGTCAGAAATGTTTCTCACCAGGGAGAAAGGTGGCAGAAAAAGGGGCATAAGCTCCAAGAAGAAGTGCAATCCAATTGAGCATTATGAAATGCTGCTCAATTCAGTGAGTTCAAGGAAACACTGTAATGCTTCAGTCTTGTTTAACACCTGGGCTAAGTACAGATAGTCAAAAAACCTGAGGTTGAATCAATTCCGTTTTTGCAGGTTGGTCTACGCTGGGTAGACTGAACCGATAAGTAAGTGAACAGACATTCAGTTTTGATTCCAGAAGTGCAGCCACATGCCTGCAGTGTCCCATACCAGAAGTCAGATGGTGGTAGAGCACACCTCCCAGCTTGCCTGGAGCAGATAGCTTGGGCCAAAGTTAGCTTACCCAACCTGAAAAAGGAGGTTAGCAGGGAGGTGCAAAGCATCCTGGGATTCTGGGGATCTGTGAATTAACTTGAATATGGAGCAGATCTGGGACAGAAATTCAATAAATTAATTTAATCTAAATCAGCTAAGTCTGATATTACATCCATCCAGGTTTATCTTAAAACTCATTTTGGACATTTTGAAAGTAGTTTTTGTGCAATGACTTTCTGTGCTAGGGACAGACATTACACATAAAGTGGTTTAAGTAAGCAGAAACTGGTTTAAAGCTGTAACAGAACTTAAGTTCAGTGCACATAAACCAGTTTCAAAATGGCTGATGGTTTATGCAGTGCAATGTCCATCTGTCGCAGAGCACTCGGGTGCCCTGCACCTAAATGCAGAAATGGCTCAGGAGAGACCCCTAGTGGTGAGAAGGGGGAGGCTTAACTGCCAGTCACCAGGGCAGCACAGGTGCTAGTTGCTAGGGGAACCAAGGGAATCAGCTGACAGAAAGGGGCAGGGCTTGGCCCCTTCTTAAGCCCAAGCATGAGGCCAGGAGGGCAGTTCCCCTCTGGCGGCCAAGAAAGGGGGAGCTCAGCCAGTGCAAAGAGAAAGGAGGAGATAGACTGTAGGAGCATCCCCTGGTTGCCGCTATGAGTTGGAGTATTTTCCTGGTAGGGATAGAACGTGGTTTTGACCGGACGGTTTAGAGTTTATGTTGTAGCCCAGGGGCTTGAGTTGTCCGTTTGAAGTTTTATAAGACTGGAGGACCGGGTGAGGCTATAAGGGGTCAGAGGAGGCCTCATAGGAGCTCCAAGGTAGCGTGGGGACTCTGGCGCCATAGAGGGCGCAGCGTTCGGGCTGCATTTGACCCCAGCCCCGGAGCCGAGAGGGGGCAGTGAAGAGCCCCGGAACAAGAGGGGGCAGTGAGGAGCCCCAGAAGTAAAGAAGAGGGCCGAGGCATAGGGCAAACCACATCAAGAACCATCTGCAAGGCTTGGGCTGCGGTGTAGGGGAGGAAAAGGAGATGCAGATAGCGCCCCCTGACAACGGGCATATAAAGTGGGCAGCCTCCCGCTAATTACATCACACAGTCAATTAATATCAAGGCATGGCAGGAGAGTAAGCAGGCAGTTAGCCCAAGACAGGAAGGCGGAGCCACCAATAGAAAGGTTCCAGCGAGATACACCTGTCACACCATCCCACACTCCTTCACGGCTTAAGTTAAAATAGAGTCCCCCAGCATCCCAGATGCTTTGCAGCCCTAGGCTGTGCTGTCTGCTCCAGAGAACAGGGCTGGACCCAATCCTCTGCTCCTACACAGAGCTCCAAAAGAGACTGCAGGTATATCAGGGTTTGCCTGGCTTCCCCCAGCCCCCTCCCACCTCACTGCTCACTGCTCAAGCAGGGATCCATCCCCCTCCCTCCTATTTTCCACAGCATGGACCCCAGCCCCATGGACCATAGGCACTAGATATCCTAGCTACTGCTGGGAGGTGTCTGTGTATGTGTGTCTCCAATTTCACTGGGACACGCAGACAGAACAGTGTCCGCTTAGTGTTTTTTGGAACTAATCAACAGGTCAGCTGGCAATGTCCCTCTATTCCTTCCTTGGAAAAAGCTGTTTAAGAAGAGCTTGAACTAATGAGAAAGACTTTTGTTTTGTTGATGGGCTGATAAACCCTTGCTGGCTCCCTTGCCTGTCAGGTTTGCAGACAGTATGAAGAAGTAGGGTGAGGGAGATTGAAGAGCCCAGTATCATCAACAGATGCATGGGCTGCGCACCTCATCCCCTCCCTTTGCCTCAGAGTGCTAGCTGGGGCCTGGAGTCTGGCAGGTTTCCTTCCCCTTGAGTAGTGAGCTGGGGAAAGCCTGGGATGGTGCAGGCAGGATGGGGGTTTACCCTCCTCCCTAATCAGAGTGTCCTGCCAGGGCCTGGCCACATTCCCCACCCCCCCACTCAGCACTGTAGAATGGAAGGGAGGGCTTCTCTAGCGCTGCCTAACTTCTAGCCTGAGTATGTGCCTGCATTTTCTCAGTCCAGAAGGAATGTCTGTACAGTCACAAACTGGTTCAACCTAGGCAGGTTAGACTAACCTGCAAAGGTTGAATCAATTCAGGCTCAGGCCTTTTGAATGTCTGTCCCTAGCCCTGCTGTGTTACAGATTTGAACCAGTTTCTGACCACTTATACCAGTTTGTGTGTAGTTTCTGTCAATAGCCCTAAAATTGGTAAGTTCTGAACCTGAATACAGAGAACTTGTTCCTGTCTAAACATCAAATACAGGCCAATGCCAGACATTTAATTGCTGAGAGTTTAGCACCTATCTTTTAAAGTGAATTAAATCTCCCTGCAGTAAGCTGAAAAGTTATCTTAGTACTGTGGTAATGCTTAGTGGCCCCAGTCAGAAATGGGCTCCACTGTACCAAGTACTGTACACACACACATAATTAAAATATGTGTTTTATCACCGAGTTTACAGTGTGATATGAGGCAATAGGTGGATATAACAGATAGTATGAGAGCCCAATAGAAGGGATATGATCATGACTAGTGTCATAGGAATGGACACAGCCTTCCAGCAACCTGGCTTCTTGTCAAGTGTATTGTAAACACTAGTGCAGAGCTGAATTTTAAGGAAGGATTTGAAGTAGTACAATGTAATGGCTTTGCAGATATTTATTAAGGTCTCCAATGCATGAGACAATGTTAATAAAAGATAAAAATTTGTGCGAGTGGAAGTGGTATAATCTTTAAGGAATACCAGGTGCTATATATCTGTGTCTGTATATAATGTTCCAAAATTATTGGTTAAATTTTGGTTAAATATCAATGTGCTGAGCCCCAGGAGCTTCTTAATAAATTAACTTTTATTAATAAAATATTGTTTTACTATGAGCCGAATAGATCAGTACTATGCCATAGCCAAGCCACAAGGTATTGAGGGTGTAACATGAGATTTAAAAAATGAATGTGTTTTGGCTAGAAAATAAAAATTTAAAATTAATAAATTAAAATAAACACAGGAGTTAGCTTTGATGAAAGCATTTGAGAACAACTGAAAATGAGTATGAAGAGAAGAGTGCTAAAACTCAGGGTCCAGTGACAATGTTTGGGACTCCTGGATGGATGCCCGCCACCGCAGTATCAAGGCAGCCAACACAAAAAGTAAGAGATAAGCGCAATATTCATCTGAATTGAGTCTGCTCTTTCTAGAATGTTTATTTTTAACTTTTTCCTGTTAATGAGAGTAAACTGTTTCAGAAAGGTGGTCACAACAGGCTATGAAAGAGATCCCCATAGCGTAGCATTCAGCATCAACCATGACTTTTGTCTAACATGCAAAATTCCACCTTTCAACTCAGGACAAATCCTGCTCTGCCACAGATGGAAACAGAATCCAAACAACACTTAAGTAGCAAAAAGTGAAGTTACATGCCTACATAAGTGTGTCAGCATGAAACAGGATTTAGCTTCAGGGCCAGATTCTCAGATGGAGTAATTTAATGTAAGCTCATGAACTTCAATGGAGTGATGCCAAATTACACCAGCTGAGGATATGACTCAGCGTTCTGGCTGCATTGACCTTAGCGGTAAACTTTATGCAACCAGATTGATCACTTTTGAAACTTTATACAAGCTTTAGCTTTCAACAGAAACTCTCCATCAGTTCAGAACAAGTAACATCTGGTAAAGGCAAGAAAAGGGAAGAACAGGGTTCATTAAGGGCAAACTTACTGTGGGTGCATCTGCACATGCATTTTACTGAGGAGCTGACCATTTAGCTCCACAGTAAAGCATCACTGTCATACATGTGCACCTGTATTAGGCACAGTAAATTAATTAACTCTACTGTAGGACATTGCTGTTCAGGACAAGAAATAACTACACTAGAGTCATTTAGTGCACTGAAACACATGTGTAGACAGTGACCAGAGCTAGCTGGGGCACCAGAGTGCTACAGCATCAGGGCTGCATTTTGGAGCACACTGAGCTGGGGTGCAGCAGCCCTGTGCTGGCAAGCTGACCACCCCTGAGGCCTCGTGCTAGCTCAGGGCTGCTCCATCCCAGCTCAAACTGCTGCAATCCCAGGCTCATGTGTATACACCGCACCTAGGAGCAGCTAACTGTGACACAAACTGTGCCAGAGTTCATTCAGTTAGGGGAATTGCATGTGTAGATGCGCCCTGAATCTCTTACTGTTGTATTTGACATCTAATAACAAAGCAAATAACTTGCCAAAATGTATGTAAATGGCTGGAATGGAAATGTCATTTTGATTCCATTTCTATTACCCACATGACTATTTTCCTCTCATCAGGTAGACTGAAAAATGTGAAAAATACATAACATTTTGATAAAAGTGATAACCAGGCACCCTAGTTTTCTCTGTTTAAAACTGCAAATTCTTAGGTTAAGAAATCCCAACTTTTCTGACTAAAAAACCCCAAATCCATGTTTCATTGATATATTTATAATTTTAAATCAATTTGGAAGTCTACCAGTGCCTCAATGATTACAATAAAATACATTCTAAATATCTATATATTTTGGCATTTAATTTTGGTTTTATTAATCATAGAAAACCAGAGCTCCCCCTGCCTGCTTTGCTTACCAGGACACAGGTCCAACTGCAGCTGTCCCCCAGCTGCTTTGTGGTGCTGAACAACTATGATATGTCAGTGCCCGGCCCCTGCCTATGCCATTGCCCCTCACTTCTAAGCCACAGCCCCTACCAGCCCTGCTGGTGCCCCTCACTCCTGACCCACAACCCTCTGGCCCTGCCAGAGTCCCTCACTACCAACCCACAGTACTCTGTCCCTGCCAGTGCCTCTCACTCCCAACCCACAGCTCCCCATCCCTACTGGTGCCCCTCACTCTTGCCCCCCAGCCCCTCAGCCCTGCTGGTGCCCTGAACTCCCAACCTACAGTCTCCTGCCACCCTGGTGCCCCTCACTTCCAAGCCACAGTCCCCACAGCACTGCTGGTGCCCCTCACCCCCGGCCCTGCCAAAAGGGGTCCCTTGCTGTCCCTGTCCTGCCTGGGCCAGATCATAGCACCTGCAACAGCTCTGTGCAGAGTGGCAGTGGAGCAAGTTCAGCCTCAGCGCAGGCTGGAGGGTGCCTATGGCACCTTCCACCCCGGGCTGGGGCTTTCATGCCACACCAGGTAGCCTCACTACAGTTGCCCCCTGGGCAGCATCTCCAGGCTGCCCTGCCCTTACAGGCACAGGCACTGGTCCCAGTGTCACCAGCCCAGCCATGCAGCTCCCTGCCACTCCTGAAGGGCTCCCTTGCCCCTTTCCCTGCTAGAGGTACCTTCCCCCTCCCCCCCGCCACAGCTTCAGCTCCAGCACCCAGACACATTCTGCCAGTGCCAAAAGGCACCTGCATCTACCCCCTCGCACACACCCATCCCTTCCACACACCCCTGCCACACACACACATGTCCCAGACACCCGCCACACCTCTCCAGACAGCATCCAAGCTCTGGCCCTCCAACCCCCGCGTCCCATAGACTTACCTCCATTGAGCTGCTGGGGCTGCTCCCATCACCCTTCCTGGCTCTATGCTGGCCACATGTGTGCACACGCATGTGGCACTCCCTGCCTCCAATCACTCTCCCCCCAACTTCCCCACTTCAAGCAGCTCCTTGCAGATTGGAAGGCTGCCAACCTGTAAAGGGAAACCTGCAGTTTCCTATGATTTTCTCCTTTAAAGAGTAAAATCCACATTTGTCCACATCAAACAGAAAACCCAGATCCCAGCTGATAACTCTTGTTTATGGATGGAAATAGAACAGAAACTTATGTTTCCCTTTCCCCTATCAACCATCATGAGATCTACTTCAAACCACCTTTCTAGCTACACATTTTTAACAGCCCGGCTGCAAATTTGAAAAAAATTGTCAAACTTACTGAAGTTTCATCCTTCATTGTATCATAAGGCCTTTTTTGGGGCAATCTGTTTTTGAAGCATGAGTCCCACAAACTGATGTGGAGAAAATGGATGGCTAAGGGTATTGTATATGTAGAACAGCTTCTAGTAGGAAATCATATTAAATCCTTTTCTGATTTTTATGATGAGTCTGACCTTTTGTAAATAGTTGAATGACAATATTATGTGGTTGCATGAAGTCTTAGAAAATCAATTTGAATCTGAGGCTTGAGATACTGCAGATCTATATTATTATTTTTGCCTTGAAATCTGCTTCTCTTTGTGCCATCGTTCTATGAATACATAATGTCACATAACAGACGTGATACAGACTATTTACAAAAGAAAAAGAATGATGACCTAGGTATCCAAATGACAGAATTCTGGTGGAACTTGGCAATTCACAAATATTTAAAGGCTAACAATCAATCTTAAACTTCATCATATGCAACAAAAGATTATCTTTCATCTGCACTGGACTCCTAAACTTAAAAAAGTAAATATGCTGTCAGGAAATACATGTTAGAGATGTATGTTGTGACACGTTGCAAGTAAAGTTTGGTCACGTGTTTTGGTCATGCTCAATTATCAATTCTTTTTGGAAAAAAAAATTATAACTAGAGTTAACAGAGTTTTGAACATGGCACTGAAAACATTAGCAAGTATGTGTATTCTTGTGTATATCCTTAACAAATTCAAACTGAATTCACCCCAGATTACACGCTTAAAGAAGACCTTAGTGAGACACAGGGTTAAATTACTGCTTTGAATGAGTAGGACACCTCCAAAGGTTGAAATCTGGTACTATCAGATGGCACAGCTGGCATCTATGGAGGGTTAGGTTTAGCAGACTTAACTGTTCTAAAAAGTTTAGTGTAGTTTGGGAGCTCTTAGAATATTTTAGTAATTGGAATATTAGGCCTTGCACACTTCTCTCTTTTCTTTTTGTCCTTCCCTCTTTCCTCCGCCTCTTTTTTTTGCCTTTCCCCTTTATTGTTATGATAGATATGTATATAGTTCACATTTCATATACAGTTGAGATAACACACAATTTCTGATTTTGCATTGCATTTAAAAAAAAAATCAATTAAAAAGTGTGAAAAAAGAAGAGAAGGATATCTCTGTTTCTCCTAGTCAGAGATTCAACATCCTGAGTCATTTCATTGTTATTTTTTGTACTGACCTGCATGAAGTTTGGATCACAGAATCAGAGAATCATAGAAGTCGGGTCAGAAGGGACCTTGTTGATCTTACAGTCCGACCCCCTGCCTGAGCAGGAGAAAAACTGGGCTCATATGACTCTAGCCAGGTAGGCATGAAGCCTCTTCTTAAAGACTCCCAGGGTAGGAGCCAGCACCTTGGAAGTTGGTTCCAGCTCCTAGCCGCCCTGACTGTGAAGTAGTTCTTGCAGATGTCTAATCTAAACTTGTGGCCGTTATTCCTTGTTATGCCAGGGGGCGCTCGGGGAAACAAACCCTTCTGGTCCCCCCTAGTGAGTTTATAGACAGTCACCAGGTCCTCCCTCAGCCATCTCTGGATAGAGGGACACAGGACAAAAGAAGGAAAAGTTTGGAGTAGGCAGCCAGTTTTACCCAGCTCTTGGTTAAAACACTATAGCTGCAGTTTCAACATCTCTGGAAATTATTCTTTGAATAATGAGCAGGCTTAGTTATATGAAAGGCAGAAGCATGCAGTATATGAAATACAGTGGCAGTGTCCATCAAGGCATAGCAAAGAAAACAGTGGGCTTAAACAGCCAAACTTAGAAACAGATAACACAGGCAACTCAGAAGGAGTGAGACTGCTAGGACTGCTAGATTTCCAGATAAAAAAAAATGCTTGCAATGGAGGAAAGAACTGAAGGTCAAACCCAATTCATCCTCATAGGGACTGATGTGGGACTTTGGCAGAATTCAGGCACCTGTCACAAAAAAATGATCCAGACTAATGCAGCTCCAGCCGCTGCAAAACTGCTTAGGTCCTAGAATCTGTAGGTGCCTCCATATTGGCCTGAAAAGTTCCCTCAATAATTTGACTTCAGTTTGTGCACATACTCAAAAGCTGTCTTATACACATACCTTTTTGTCCCACAACGCACTGGAGATCTGGAGGGTCCGAGGAGACTTGATTAATTGAGTCTGTTCCACAGACGAACTGACGCCACCGTGCTGCTTCGCATGCAGTTGTGTAAGTGGTGAAATACATGTCAGAGCACAGAAAATGGCAGTGGTGTGCTTTTGAACTGAAACACCTCCAATGTGTTTTAGTTCAAACGTGTGCCATCACCAAATTCTCAGCGCTGATGTGCATTTCACCACTTATACAACTGCACACTCCACAGCTTCAGGAACTTTTAAAGGCACCCAAAGCTGCAGGTGCCCCTAACTCCTGCCTGGGTTTATGACCCAGAATAATGCTGAAAGGTGATTCTAGGGGTGATGCACAGGGGGTGCATGCAGGTGCCGCTCACCACCCTGCTGCCGACACTGCATGTGGTGTCTGCAGGCGGTCCAGGATCACTGCTGGCCTCCGCCAACACTACTGGAGGCATCTGCAGGTGGTCACCGACCCCTGGTCAGCACCCATCACCCCCTCCAATACCAACAGCGCCAGTGGCACCTGAGAGAGCTCTGTGCTAACTACTGCCCTCCCACTGTCATCACTGTCCTCCCACCGCGCTCCAGCCGCCGTGCTCCCACTGCTGCTGTGCCCCCCCAGCTGCCTGGGGCATGCGTTGTCCACGGGTAATTCTCATGTCATTGTGCAGCAAGTGATCTAGGAAATACCCTGTATAATTAAATTACAACTTTTCCTATTTTCTTAAGGAAGACATACATCAATAGCACATTTCAGTTCATGATAAATTGGATATGTAAAAGCAACCCACAACCCATTGTTGATGCTAGAGAAAATACTGTAAGTTTCTTTTAAGCCTCAAATTTGTGAGTATAGGATGAAATAATACTTTTAATTAGAATTATTAAAACATCAAATCAGGGTTATGGTGTTGCATAAATGAACATACTGATTACAACTATTGGAAAACTTCCATTTTTTAAAAGCATTGGAAGACTGATGGTTTATTTTTTTAAAGAGAATTAGTCCAATGTACAGAGCTACAACCTAAAGCACTCATGGAATGGCATACACTTTAAATCTTGGTACAATAGGTTTCAGTATTAAAAATCACCATGTGCAGTGCTGAGTAATTAAAACTGCCATATATTTTCATTTTACTTCCCACTGAGTCAAACAAGCACTGCTATATGACACACTGCATCAGACAATACTAATGTAAAATCCTATGCATGCTGAATGAAAGCCTGGCCCTGAAGAATTCAGTGGTAAAACTCACTTTCCTTCTCTGTGTTCCTCATGTGTTCTTTTTTCACCCTTTACCCTTGCCTAATATCTAGATACCAATTCTGCAACTTACTCTCATTCACTTATTTCTTTTTCAGTATATGAAATGAGATTAAGCATGGTGGACAAAAGATCAGTAATTGCTTTGTGTTAGGTGCTACTGCAAAAAGCACTAAGTTTGGTTCAATTGAGGCAAAACTCCCATTGACTTCAACTGAGCCGGGATTTGACCTAAATTATCTAGGTAATTCTAAATGTAAGCCATTTTTGCAGTTAAGAAAGATAGTTCAATTAAGTAGGTCAAATCTTCCTACATAGGACAATTGATAGCCATCCTATGTTGTTATGTGCCTTAGGAACCATTACCACTATTATACAGTGTTTTTTATTCTCCATGTGCTGCATTAACTAGTTGATCCACACAACATCCTTAAGAGGGAGATTATTATCCCCATTCATTTTACAACTGGAGAACACTCTCATACAGAGAGGTTCACTGATTCCCTCCCCCACAAAGCTGCACAGCAAACCAATGGAAAGAAATTCCTGTCTCTCACTGTCAAACTACAGTCTAGTATACCAAGCTGGTCCCCCTTGCTCACATGATACAGCAAAGTGTACGTTCTTTCTTCAAATAAAATTATAGACTGGAACCCCTCTTTTCCCTTTTATTATTTGGCCAAGAGGGAAGTAAAAGAGTGACAAGAATAGGGTAGAGACCTGGAAAACTTGGAAGACTACAGGAAACAACATGCACAGACTAGGCATGGAGATGATAAAGAGTGTGAGAAGGAAAGCAGATGCTAAGGCTAACAACCTGGGAACTTGGTCAGAAACCAGCTCCAAGATGTAATAAAAAGTAACATTTTGCAGTGACCGGAAGATGAGTAAAGCATATAAACCTGGCATAAATGGCATGGAAAAAAACAGTGAGCAGGGCAGGGATGAGGCGCAACAGAACAGGCATGTTCAACTTTGATACCTACAATTTCAGTGTCCCTTTTAATACTAAACTTGGCCTAATATTCTTCATAAAGTAAATAAGGTGAACAACAATCAGAGGTCAGGGAAAGTTATCCTGATGCTCAGAGACGCATGGAAGGTGAAAGATATTTGCTGAAATACATCACTGTTGTGTATATACCTTCTTAAGAATTGCTGTAACTAAAGAGATTCCAAGTTCCTTAGGCAGAGACCCATTTTATTTATCAGCTATGAATGGGACTATGTTAATAATAACTATTGATATAAAGTACTGAGATTGACATCTAAACCAACACACTGAATTAGTTACACATCTATAAGGCTCTTCAGTGACCTGGAATACGAAGCAAATGAGAACAATTTGAAAGGCCAAATGAAAAATGTGGAAATTATTAGTAAACTCCATGGGGATATTTTGCCTATATTCTGGAAACAAATCTTACGCTCCATTTAAACAACTTATTGTTCAAAAAGAGATATTTTGATAATGGTCTGCATACCATACAAAAAAAAGGGTCACAGTTTGAGGGTATACCATGAAGGTGATATGTTCATCCTCCCAGTCTGCTGTCCTATGTAAGCAAAGCAATTTATGCTGACAGTATGAGCCAGAGACTACTACTTTCTCATCCTTTAAATTCCCCAAAAAAGAGGTGACTTGTTCTGGATAAGAAAAAACAGAGAGGAAAACTTTCTTAGACACATATTGTATTGAGGGGTATCCAAGAAGCTATTTCTAATAGCAATGCTCTACAGAATTGCACCTTTCAGCCTAGAGCCAACACAAGCATTATAAATATACAGAGAGTGTAACACAGGTGTTTGTCAGTGGTCACGCCAAGTTTATGCAATTCATTTCTGAGTGCAGAATATTTAGAAGTAGATTTTCTGAGGGGTTGAATAATTTCAGGTAAAATCAACAAGAGCTGTAATACAGGGCACCTCTCAAAGAGAAGGCCTTTAAAAAGTTTTATGCATTCCTAACTGGCATTCCAAATATAGCCAAGGCAATTAGGGGGACACACGGTCCTAACTTCAAAGAAATAAGGCCATATTCAGTTGCCAGTTTTACGTAAGGTTGGAAGAGCTGACCAGGTTAATTTACTGGATTTTAGTCACAAAAAGTTCCATAAAATATATTAACCAGACAGTCAAGGACCAAAATGACATTTTAAAGTTCAGTGTTACAAGCTGCTTTCCATGAAATTATTTAATTAGCCAACAGGGAGTTGTATGTTGTACTAAAGTGCCTGCAATCATGGGCTGATATTAGAATAATGGAAGTAAAAAGCCATGTAATGATTTCCCTGAGTCATCTGTGCAGATTATATGCAGGGATTGTCTGCTTAAAACACAAACCTCTAAAACAGGGTCTTTCTAAATAACAGGACAATCATCTCAGAAGTAGTGGTATACTCATAAAATTATGCATGGTCTAGCCAATGAATGGATAACACAGGGAATGGCTGCCCCATAGCTGAAGATGTGATTTGAATCATGTAGGCATATGTTAGATAGCTTTAACACAGCTAGCACAGGAAGCAGGAGGAAGCAGAGATGACAATAGCAATGAAGACATAACAGTGCAGGCACTGCAGAGAGAGCAACCCAAGTACATACTCCTGGCTAGAAACAGATGTTGGATTTCTCCCAGGACAATGCCTTTTATTCTGGGATACTACAGGTGTACAAACTCACTGTCCAACTGTCCTGGGACAATCAGACCCAGGATAAACCCAATGTCTGTTTTAGCCTCAATGACCCCAGCAGACACATTCAGGAACCTAGATTAAGCTGAAGCCCAGGCTGACCTGTCTTCATTGCTGTGGGTTAATGCTAGTGTGGTATGCCTACCTGTACCACAATCACACCTTCATTAGTAGTGTGGGCATATCTGTAAAACAGGGGTGTCAAAATATAGTCCATGGGCCGGATCTGATTGGCAGAGTCCTATCATCTGGCCCATGGTGCTGTCCGTGAGTCTCAGGCTGGATACACATGCAGCATGTGGGATTGACACACATACTGCATGTGGCGCATGGGGCTTGTTGGCCCTGGATTTATGAACCAGTCCTGATACCTTGTTCTGGGCAGGCTCAGCCTTTCT
This sequence comes from Crocodylus siamensis, assembly GCF_052110815.1. Lineage (NCBI taxonomy): Eukaryota > Metazoa > Chordata > Crocodylia > Crocodylidae > Crocodylus > Crocodylus siamensis. The sequence continues at coordinate 20,824,992 of NC_143398.1, read as the reverse complement.
GAATGACCGAACACAATCCCTTCCATTCAATAACAGGTGCATTTATTGATACTCAGTGATAGCAGAAAAGGTTGTCAGTAAAAAGCTCTCAGATTGTCAGTTAAAAAAATGCTTGGGGTGGCAATCCTGTTGTGGAGACAAAGAGAAACCCAAGAAGGGAGGGGTGAGGATGTCATAGGCAGAGTGGGGTAGGGCATTTTTTACAGAAAGTTTGGTTGAACCAAAAATGTAATTTTCTGCTCAAACAAGACGGTAAATTAACACCTAGCCTTAAATGTATCTACACTGCAATCCAGAGGGGTGACTGTAACTCACACAGACATATCTAGAAGGGTAGCTGTGGTAGGATGAAGCGCAATGCAGCCATAAAACCCACCTGGTATCTCAGGAAATACTCACTTATGTTGTATTAAGCTCTGTGCTTCTGCAGCCACAGTATTATCAGAACCTGAGCTCGCTCACACATGTCTGTTCACTTTAGTCTGAAAGCAGAAGTCCCCTGAGTGTCTTGCAAGGTCACACAGGAACCCTTGGACAGGGAATGAAATCTAGTTTCCAAAGTGCCATAATGCCAATATAATTACTGGACCATTCTTCTTGCCAGATTGAGATTAAGTGACTTGAATCATGAAGGTCATCAAGAAGTATGAACGAGGTGCCAAAGGACAGAGAATGATTGGAGGACAAAACGCAAACAGGATGAGGGGAAGACAGCAGGCAAGATAAAACAGCATCAGAAAGGGACAAGGGCTTTAGGAAACCAGAATTTAAGAGGAGATGAACTGGGAAGTGAGGGTTCCTCAGCTCTTGTAACTGCTGCCTTTAAAGACGTTGTTCAGAGGGTTACTTTACAGAATGATAAAACAAATTCAGGGGAAGTAGGAATTTATTTGAAACATTAAACTCATTTTACTTGGAACATAAAATAATCGTTAGATTGGAATGATTTCCTGTCAAGTTCTTATTCTGACACATCTAATGAATAACCTCCCATGTTACAAATCTCTCATCCCCCACAATAATCTACACCAGGAGCCACGTCTAATAGAGTAAAAGAAACATCTCTTGTCAGGGAAGTTCTTATCATTGCAAAGTTTCCCATTCTGATTTAAACATTAAAAGGAAAACCGAAGTAGAATTTCAAAACAAAGCAAATTGCCAAGTCCAGATCCAAATATCTCTATATTAGGGCAGCAATTACTGCCACAAAAAGCTGACCTATAAGTCTCCTGAATTATTCTAGTTTGTAAATGCTCTACATAAGGGTCCTAAGAAAAGAGAGAAAGAAAAACTTCTTGGCTGGTCTGAAGAGATTCTGAAGAAAAATGTTGATTCCTGGAGCATTACACAGCTCTGCTATTAAACAAGTACATAAATAAAATAAAAGCAATGGAAGAGCTGAAACAACAACTCAGTAGAGGAAACACAAGATTCAGTCTTCAGCCCCTCCTCTGGTTGCTGAGAGCTGTTGCAGCAGCACAAAGCAATTAGAAAACTGACCTCAAGAGGCATTTGGGGATTCTTTGGGTGATACAAATTACTATTATTTATAGTTGCATTATTTTAGCACTTTGGGATCCCATCACAGATTCACTGCATTGAGCACAGAGTAAAAGACAGTCCAGAGACACCTGAGAGGTGCAAATATGCAATGGTATTTGAAAGGCAAAGCAACTCCTGCCATAGCCAACATAATGTAAAGCAATCCTTTAGCTAGTCCGGGATCAAGGAAGTGGAAAGGTGGCTTAAAACTACTTTTCCCCTCTCATCTTATCTCACCTCCATATGTAAAATCAGAGCAGCTAAAAAGATTGAGCCCAGAAATTCAAAGCATTTCCACTGTGATTTTTCCACTTCCAAGCCGTTCCCACAATGAGAAGGTTATACCTCTAAGATCTAAATCTAGAGTATGTTACCGGGTATTAAAAATAGTGCCCAAGGTCATTCATGCTATTCTGAAGACTCCTTCAGAATTTGAAACTTAGCAGTCTAGCTTGTTTAACAATTCAAATAGTGTCGAATAGCCAGAAGGTGTGATTTCTTTAGATTAATAAAGAATAACCCAAAGGACTCTGAAGTCAAAGCAGAACTAAAGAAGCAGTCAAAGCTTCAGCACTTCATCTCATCAGACTTTTGACAGTACTTCCTGAGAGAGACTATTTTATCTTCAAAGTGACACAGGGTTTGAGTTGTGTTCACTGAACCAGGAATCTTATGCAGAACCAACACTGCAGTTATGTTACCAATGCTGAAATACATCTGAAATACTAGCAGGAGTAGACTGACCCTTGAAAGGCATGATATCTTTCAAGTATATTTTTGCCTTCTATCAAAGTAGGCATTTTTATGAATAATTAAAGCTGAATACGCCAAAATCATCTCTGGTGAGCCTCCACTGACTTCAACGGATGTGTGCCTGAGAAAGAATTGGTTCTTCCAATCTACTTACATCTGCTAACCAAGGTCCCAGAATGTGATTTATTTACAATCACAGGTAAAACAAAGTCAAGGGAGTTCAAAAAACAAAACAAAAAACCCCCAAACAAAACCAAAAACCTAAAAGGACTATTAAGCATGAAAGTAAAATGATTGAACACCATATAGGTATCTACTGCTCTATTTTCTTTTTCCTTTCTCTTGCCCAAATCTGGCAACCATCCTTCCCCTTATCTCATCAGTCCCTGAATGCTTTTCTCCCTCTTCCTAAAACCCATGCCCATTTTTGCCACTCTGATTACTCTTCTTCAGAAAAAACTCTTTTGGGAGACTAGAAGCAAATGCTGCCACCAAGGGTGCTATTTCTAGACCCTATACCGGGGGTGGGCAAAATATAGCCCGTGGGCCAGATCTGGCCCATGGAGGGATTTGCTGGACCCACGGCAGATCCCTTGGTCCTGCCTGGCCCAAGCCCTGCCAGCTCCGTGCTGGACTGCCTTTCTAGGCAGCCCAGGCGGCAGCAGCCTCTGGCCCCAGCCCTGTGGTGGCGGGACCTGACCTGTCCCATGCCTGCTACAGACTCACCTGCTCACGCTGAACTGCTGTAGCAACAGCGGGGCCAGTAGGGCAGAAGTCTGCTCGATGTGGGGGAAAGGTGTCCCCTCCCCTTCAGCGCTGCCAGGCAGTTCCTGCAGCAGCCATGAAGAGCTCATACCGGGCTGCCCTGTGCTGTCACCACTGCTTCCAGGCTGCCCAGCGAGCACACTTCTGCCCCACTGGCGCTGCTGTTGCTACAGCTGTTCACCATGATCAGGTGAGTCTGCAGCAGGCATGGGTCCCTGCCAGTACTACAGTCCTGGGGCCTAGGAAGGCAGTCCAGCGCAGAGCTGCCCTACCTTGGCTGTGTGCCCTGGCGGTGGCAGGATGCACCACAACTGGGCAGTGCAGAGCATGCATGGGGTGGGCCAGATTGGGGCTATGCGCACGTCTGGCTGATCCACTTCTGCTGGGGTCAGTTAGGAGCAGGTGGGGTGCATGCTGCTGGCAGTGGCAGAGAGGCACCACAGGGTGTGTGGGCTCTGAGCTGTTGTGAGGTGGGTGCTAACCAGCTCAGGGGGGCATGTGTATTGGGGGGGAGGGTCTCATGCACACCCTACCATACCCACAAACCCTTCCTTGAAAATCCCACAACTACACTCTCCCCCACACACAATCACACACCCCACAATCACCACATCCCTGCACACCCTTCCCCACATGCACCCCTCGCACACACACCCATGAGTCTCTGGGGAGAGCCTTGCTACTACCCACACATACCCCACCACACACACGTATCCATACTCCCCACACCCCACCCAGCCATCCTTCTCCTCTGCACACCCCACAAATCCCATACCCACCTACCAACAGACATTACATATCCCTACAAACATCCAGTCACGAACCCCATACCCTCCACCCATACCCCCCATGGCCTTCCACCCCCCCACCCACAATATATGAGTAAGACTTTTGAGCTATTATGCAATCACCTCTATATACTCGATGTAAATACCCTCAACAGCTCACCAAAACCCACGAAGCAACCCTCCACCCAATATAATTGTCCGCCCCTGCCCTAAACACTGTTGCTTATTGGTATGTGGTAGAAACACTGCAAAATGCAACATATAATATTTCTGTCACAAGGCCTTTCAAAGCACATTGGTAAGCAAATAAATAGAAACAAAAACCTGGTCACTGATTGGAGGTTATTATAGGTGATTGCCTAATAAATTTTAACTGTAATTTATAGCATCCTAACAGTTCAATTCATGGGGTTCTTTTGAGAACTTTGGCCTGATTTCAGTAATGTAATTAAAGCACATTAAAGAATTAAATCTTAAAGCTTTAAGCTGAAATCAATGAGAGTATTCTCGTGCATAAAGTTAGACATATGCTTGAGTACTTTGCTGATCTGGCACCTTAGCAAGAGAAAAAATGCATTCTTGAAAAATGTGAGAAGCCCTACCCCTTATTAAAGGATAACTTCAATATTCAGAATTTAACAAGCAACCATTTTGCATGCCATATGCAATACAAACCCTAAGGGCAAGTGCTCATTCCAATGGAGTCATATATGTATTATTTATCAAAAAATATGGCCAAGAGGCCATATTCAGCTCCTTATTTCAACCTCCTAAAATATGGAAGAGTGAGAAAACTTCAACAGTTTCATTCTCATTAAGCCCCTATCTATAACTCATTTGGGGGAAGCAGTGTTTAGGTTATCTATGTTTAGCTATTTCCTCGAATGCCCATCACAAGGGCATTATATTATCAAGTTCAAACTTAAGAATCACACAACAAATCGTCGACAAGATACCTTCTCACCCCTTTTATTCGTCTGCTTTTATAAATTTGGTTATAAAGATTTTTTTTTTTACCTCTTCTTGTTTGTCATCAATGAAAGCAAGCTTCTGTTGCCCTGGAAAGACTTATATGAAAAGCATGTACTGTGTGAATTGTCCAGTTCAGGAGCAGCTTAATTTCCACCCATATGGAGTCTCACAGCTGTCTCCTCAGACAGGAACACTCTTAAGATCCCATCCCTGTTTCTACAGCTGGCAGGGCCTCGATGGGATACAGCAGCAATATTTATGGTAGTTAGGTCCTCATCCACTGACGGCCTGATAGATGCAGACAGGCTCTTGAATTTAAAACAGAGTCAAATGGGAAGTCACTGGAGAACTGGTGCAATGTACTCTTCTTTTTCTTGCTTTACAAGGCATGCTGCAGTGCAGGCTCTGAGTCTGTGGAATATCACATGGCTTTCACCTTTGGGCTCAGGTAGGATGAGCAGCATTTTTGAACCTCAGGATCATGAGAGTTTAATCCAGAGAGTTTAGCTGCTCTTTTGTCAATTCATGGCTATGTCTGGTCATATCTATTTTTTTAAATCTCAGCCTGCCTTTTTCCACAATCATGTACACCATTTCTGCTGTACATGAGCTGCCCTTTTCTCCCTACAAACACATTTCAACATTTTATAATAAATAGAAAACAGTGGAAGTGGTACAAGGTAAACAAATGTGCCATGCTAGCTTCCCCTAAAAACACTCTATAGATCATGACTTTTAATGAAGAATGGATCAAAAGTACCAGTCTGTTTGGAAATACTCTACAATACAGGTTATTCCCATACACTCAAAGACAAGACAACTAGGATAAAAAATTATAGCTAACAGTGTCAATGAGATGAAAGCTGTGTTAACTAAGGTTGACTTTTGCAGTTAGAACATCACCTTCTAGGAATACTTAATTGTCACTTAAAACACTGACTTATTTCAGGATATCAGACCTTTTGTGAGCAAACAACACAGCTCACAACGTGGGTTTCTAATGAAACCTATCTGTATACATGCAATGTGTTTAAAATGAAATGTAATGAACCAGGGGCTCAGACCAAATCTTTCTTGTTGGTTTATTAAGTGACAGTATTTGTACTCTGTGCTATACAGAGCACACAAGAGAAGAAACAATCTAAAAGGAGCATTATAGTTTATTTAGAAGTATGATACATTCAGCAGGAGTCACTTTTTATCATCTTGTTGCATCAGTGATGCAGCCTTGTTTGCCTGCTTGTATACTTCTCTGAAATAAAGTTTAAAACTATCTATTTCCATCTTCCTGCTCCAGTTTGGGAAAGTACTCTTAGCAATCCTGCTCTAGCCCCAGTGCTTCTTTGGCTGGTACATCTTGTGTCAGTCTACTTTAACCACATCATTTGTATGGAGCTACTCAAAATGCTGAGGCCTTGCTACACATTTATTTTAGGCAGATCCTGGAGCACTTCATCCCTGGACTGTCCACACAGTAACACCTGAAATTAGTTTTAAGCACACTCTAGATGGCTTAAAACTATGCTACTATGCCACTCCAGGGCAGGTTTAGCTTTGATCTGTGTTACGTAGCTCGTGTTTCATTAATGTGCAGCCACTCCCCAGAGGTGAACCACCCAAGTTGCTGTCCTCCAGCATCCCATACATTGGCCCCTGCCACACCCTCCTGTTCTGCCCAGACAAACTCTCCACCCCCTGAACATTAATGCCCAGGGGGTGATTCTGGCCAGGTGTGTGACCTTCCCAACCCCATGCAAACAGCCAGCTGCCAAGTCACAAACAGGTCCAAGAGTGGGGCCTAAGGGGTGGGGACCAATCAGGTCCTCATGAGCAGGGCAGGGGCAGTAGCTCCCCCAAAAGGCTTCTTCTCTCATCGTACTCACCTCCCAATCGCCATGTGAAGAATGACCAGCATCCCTCATACCCCATTCCCAAATCCCAATTTATTAAAACATGAGACCTTCTTTAATTCACTTCCTCTTTATTTCTTTTTAAATTTTTCGTTTGTTGTTTGCTTCTTGGTATTTATCTTTCTGTAGATAACATTCTTCATTTTACCATCTTGCTGCCACCCCCATTCCCTTTCCACTTCCCACTTAATTACCCACCCCCATCCTATGAACTCTTCGCCTCCCGGCTTCATTCTTCCTCCTCCTCTCCCTCAAACCCATGTCTCACACACCTGCATCTAGAGCAGGGATAGAAACCTGTCCTGATTCACCAGCCCTGTACTTGCAGCTCACAGCTGTGGCTCCTAGTCAGGCCCCTGCTCACCAGTTCTCTAGAGCTGTAGAAGGGTATGCAGACGAGGGAAAGTGTAGCTGTCCAGGTGAGGGAAAGCTGTGCAGTTGGGGGACAGTTAGGTTAGGGACAGAAGTTATGCATAAACTGGTTTAAGTGATCAGAAACTGGTTTAAATCAGTAACAGAACAGAAGTGCAGTGCACATAAACCAGTTTCAAAATGGCCCAAACTGGTTTAAGATAAACATGGCTGAATGTAGTATCAGACTTAACTGATTTAAGTCAAACCGTTTTATGGAACTTCTGGCCCTGACCCCTTCCAGGTTCAAGTTAAATCACAGCCCCCCAGCATCCCAGCATGCCTTCCAGCCCTGTGCTGGGCTGTGCTGTCTGCTCGAGCAGAGCAGGGTTGGCTCCACTCCTCTTCTCTCTGGCTGGAACAGTGAGGACAGGCTGACAAGAGGGTGGGGATGGGAAACCTACCTGGGGATGCAGCCCAGCCTGCCTGGTGGGGGTGGAGTAGACTCTGCCACTTTTCCCTGCTGGAGTAGAGAGGGCAGGGGTGTGGGCCAGCAGGCTGAGGTGGAGGGGACGGAGGGAGGTTTAAATCCATTCCATAGCCCACAAGACCCCAGCCTGGGTCTGCGTTGGAGGGTGGGGGGCGGGGCTCACATCCTTCTGCCCCACCACCCCACTCCCTGTTCTAGTGGAAAGCAGGGGGCATGGCACACCCCAGCCAGGCCAGGCAGGGAAGGGGAGTTTAATCACCTCTTCCTCCCTCCCACTAGCATAGGACCCCAGGTGGGGTCTGCTTGGTTTTCGCCCTGCTGACTGCTTGAAAGGCAGGGGGCGTGACCAGATGCTGGCCTCAACAGCATCTGAGGCAACAAGGAAGGAAGGAGGGAAATTAACCCCCCCCACCTCCCCTCTCACACCAGCATGGGCCCCTAACCAGGGTCTGCTCACCTTTTCCCCCTGTTGGCCACTCAAGTGGTGGGGGACCCGGTCAGATGGTGGCCTGGGCAACAACCTGAGACACTGTCTGGGCCAGCATCTGGTTATGCCCAACACTGCTTGAGCCCCGCCCCCCAGGAGAGGCTGAAAACCCCCCAGACTGAACTCCCTCTGGTCCCATTCCCCCCTCCAGTTCTGAAAACAGGGACAAACTGGGAGCTCCGCACACACAAGTTACAGAAGATGTTACATTTTGACACGCCTTTACCTGATACCTCATGCGATGAGGGCTCAGATTTTCATCTGATCAGTCATTTTTTAAGCTGTTTGCAGCCGTACACTTGTGTCACAGATATAAACCGCTTCCTGTGGTCAGATCAGGTGAAAATTGTCACTTCTTTCTGTAACCTTAAGATATAACTGCTCCATTCTCAAGTGAACACTAACACTGATCAACATTTGAGCAGCTCAAAGCGCAACATCTAACAAGGCCCTTACATGCTTCCCAGTTTGAATAAGAATATCAATATCCGGCTTTGGAAATGGGTAAATCCAGCCAACAGTTTTCTGACAAAACATGGTTCCTTTAGAAAATGCCTATTTATTAACTACAATTTTCTTCGCAGACACATGCCAGTTCAGTGAACTTTCAAGAGAGCCCTGTCTTGCAGCAGCAAGCACCGCTATGCAGACTGCCCTGTGCTTGAGGAGTCCTGCATTTCATGATCCCCTGCCAAAGAGCCAGATCCTGGAAACCTCAGAAGTTCAGCTTCCAGGTCCAAAGCAGAGAGCCCCTAGGACTTCCAGGACTGCCTTCCATAAAAATCAGTAGGTGATCCCTTGCCAGAGCCAGGGTGCACACAGTTTTCATGCTCCCTCTTTCTCAGACAATTTCACTGCTGCTGTTCAGTGGCTGGCACAAATGAAATTGACAAAAAACATGTCTGTTTCACTCAGCTGACTGCTGCATCCCACAAAACTTTGTTTTGTAAGCTGCTTCTGTCAGTTTTTCAAAGAAGGAACATATTATAGGCTAGCTGGTTCAAGGTTACTTTTGTTCCTGATCAAAATGTAAACATTTTTCAAAATGTCTGGATTTTCAGAAATTCCACATTTTGATCAATTCTCTTAATGACAACATGTATCTACATAGACTAGCAAGACATTTCCAAAACAACATGGAAATTACTGTCTCTGGTTTGTCTATATTTTGGTCAGGCATAACAGTTTTTTACCGTGAAGGAAAAGTCAGAGAGTTAATGTACATTAAAACAGACAAAGAAAGATGCAAACTAAGCTGATGGCATAGTAGTCACTAGCAGGAAGTTAAGTTACAAGAGTTTCCCTTTATCCTAAAAGTGGGCAAATCATCACCAAAAAGTTATCTTTCTTCCCTGTTTCTATCATAATTATACACTACCCCCACACACAACTACCATTGGTAGGTTTCTCAGCTCTAAAATAGGATTAAAAATAATAAATAAATAATCCCTCCACCTAATAGGCTTTTTTTTTAATTGGGAAGATAAGACAATAAACACAGATCTAAGTAATCCCATTTCACTACCTTGTTTTTCTAACAAGTAAACGTTTTCTAGCTGTGCATCAGAACAGTTGCAATACAGCTGCATGATATTAAATGCTCCATTCAACTACACACAGAGTATGTTTGAAGATAATGAAATCTGTCTTGGGATTCTACAGAATAATTGGATTTTCACATCCTTTTCCATTTAGACAATATCTTTGAATGCCATCAACATAAATACATTTATTCATACACATGAATTATGTATTAAATTCCTTAGACTGATTTACACATAAATAAAGGAAATTATAGTTGAAGACAACAATATAAATTGCCTGTTTTGAGGTTTTGTGCTAAATTCCATAGATTTATCACTTGAGAGATGGCTTTTTTTTTTCTTTTTTTTTGTAATATTTATTGCCACTAAGCTAGGAAAGTTAATTTTCGTTCAAGGAAGTTTCACTCACAAGAGCAGCTACCTCAAATGGCAAATTATTTCCTCTCTTCTTCTTCCACACACCAGATATCTATCTTGTACAGAAGTCAACTCAGGAAACACATATTCATTCCGATTAGGGCAGTTCAGACCCCTCGTGTTAGACGTTTGTTAATGTGCACACGTTTTATAATCTGCACAGAAAATGTGAGTGTGTGGAAAGAGGGAAGGAACCATCTCCTCATTTCTGGGTGGGAACAGGACTCTTCATGTACAGGATTACTTTTTCCATTAGAAGAGAGAGGTAGTTAGTCATATTAGTCTCTCCTTGAGAGTATAGGAAGGCAGTTGGTAAGCAGAAAGTGAAGGAGGGTTGAAGCCTTGGTCAAGAGGATGATCTTTGTCCTCCTCAAAACTTCAAGTAAAACCCTCAAAGAAAATCCATAAGCTGTGGCTGCATTTACACTTGCAGCCTTGTGCTTCCAGCTCCTCCACTTTGAACGGTACATGTGTAAGGAAGAAAAGTAGAGAGGTGAAGGCTAATGCAAACCCACAAGTGGACTTTCACATATATAATCCTGTAACACTGGGGAATCCATGACATCGGGCACTAAACAGCCAGCTCTACCTGTGAAGGCAGTGGCTCTAAATAACCAGCTGTACCTGTGAAGGCAAGTTAAATAATCCAGCCCCACTGAAACAATGTGAGGGAAACTTATTGACAAAAACTGTTTCTCTCTTTGCCTCTATCCATACTACAAGGCTTTTCACATCCTTCCCACCTCTCTACCACTACTGAATCAGAGAAAGTCAAGTGAGGCCATGTTACACTAAGATTTGGATATTTTGTCAAATACATTCCCAATGTTTTGTGAGTCATATCAGCCAATAAAACTGCAGCTGTTCAAATTACACCATGCTTTGTCAAACATTATTCCTCCCATTTATCACTTGTGAATTCAGAGAAGCGGAATCCAGCCCTATGTGGGCTCTACACCGCTGACCTCCTATTTTCAGAATTTAAGTGAAGCTTAATAAACCCTGTGCTAGCCCCATGCACAGGCATGAAATGTGCACAGAACTGAGCATTTCACAAGATCTCTCAGTCGTCTGTGCAAACTCTTCAATAGATTTTGATTTTTTTTTCCATTTGAAAAAAAGGCCTTTAAAAAACACACAAAACGTCTGTGAATGTTTATCCTGCTTTTCAATGAACTATACTTGTGGGCTTGTACTTCATATGAAAATTTTTATGGCCATGCATTCTGAGACCTGCCAAAATCATATGGCAGTTTTTCCATCCCTTAAGTAAAATATGTTGCAATTATTCAGACACATCATCTCTAACTCCCAATTCCATTTTCCCTCCATCCAGATGAAATGTTACCTTGGTCAGCTTCTTGACTATGGACCAAAGAATGGAAGAGACCAGCGCTTCTCGTGACCCTCAAAAAGTTCAAGGTATGGACATTTTATTCCACTGTAAAGCACAGAAAATCTCATTCTAACACACTAATACCCTGTGAGGGCAAGTATTCTGTGTCAGCCTCCAAAAACACACACACGAACTAATTATTTGCACTTATAAGTGTTAGCATTCACACATTTTTTTATGATAGTAAATGCCACAGGGTTATGGCCAGTCTTTTATGTTGAATATGGAATCAGCAAACTGAAAATGTGAGAAACATTAAACTGAGATGGATGACACGAGCCAATATGTATTTTCAATCTCTGACTTCCAGGGATGCTAAAATTCCTCTCATACATTTAAAATATGTATAGAATTACTAAACGATAATTCCACAAACAGAGTAACTCAAAACTCAATGAATTCATCTGAATCTTTCCACTGACTCCAGTGGTATTTGGATCAGTGTAAGAATGGCTTGAAACATTTGTATCTTAATTTCAAGCGAATTTAGAAGTGCTGTACAACAACAAAAAAAATGTTTGGAATAAACATGATAAGACATACAATGCTGAATTTTAGCGCGTAGGTGTATGGAGAGGACAGCTGTTTTTACAGGTTATTAATATTAATGAACCAATATTGTTATCAATATTAATGAATCCACGTCTTGATTCAAAATATTCTCACGTGACAAAGATCAAAAACAAACCTTATGTATTGAGGCAGCCTTTGGAAAATATTTTCTTTTTATTAGTAAAACATTGTTTACACTCTTGATAGCTATACAGTTAAGTATTTGTATTATGGAAGCAAAGTTTAGATATTTTATGTGGTTATTCAGGGCTATACACACGTACTTAATTCTTAAATTGCATCTGCAAAATAAAAAGTATAGTAGTTAAGCTGCAAAAAAATTGGGTCATGGATGTCATGCTATATATCCTCACATAACAACATATTACATATTACCAAATTAAATCCAATAATGTAAGTTAGGCATAAAAGGTAAAGAAGTGTGGTTGCATACTGGCTGGTTGTAATTAAGTTCTGTAACAGGCAGTTATTTTCTGACTACTACAAACATAATAGTCCTTGTTCCAGCAAAATTTAGGAATAAATTCACATCTCCATGCATAAATCCTGATAAATCAAGGTATGGTTTTATGACTTTGTTGCTTAAGTGTGTCAAGCATGCATAGACAAAGTATAAAAAGTAAAGCACCTCATAAATGCAGACTACTATTGGGATTTACAAAGAGGTGCATGCTAGTCTCCATCAGCCTTTCCATGTGCTTAAGAATCAGAAAAGCCTGAATGTCAAACAGGCCTATCCCAGGGACTTAAAACACCTTAATTACAGGAGGCCAGACTGTCAGCTTATTTAAACAGCACACAGGAACTAAGAATCTGGTCCGTCTTAAAAACCTGAACCATAAATCTGCATCACTGAACAATAGCAACTCAAATGTTAATGCTAAACTCAATGGCAGTCAAACATCAGAAAGTGAAGGCAAATCTAGGATTAGTGGTATGGAAATCAGTGAGTTCTGTACAGAGGCAGAGATGAAAACAAGAGAACAAGGAGGCTCAGCTGGGATAAAAACACAATGCACATCTCAGAACTAAATCACGCTGTTCTGAACCAGGATTCCTCAGCATGGCAACAAGTGGCTGGAGTGGCTCTTCCACTCCAATACTACCATCCATTTTGCTGCAAGCAAAGAGAGAGGTAAGTTGAGTATCAGGCAATTTAGTGCACAAGGGCTTGGATCAGAAGAGGGCTTGTTCAAATGGAGTTTAAAAACTAAAGCCCTGTTTGTTCTGCATGACAATTCAAGTTCAGGGAGCAGTTTTTTTAGAACAGTTAGAGTCTAGACCAGTGTCAGCCAGCAACTTCTTCCCGTTGCTGTTCAAATTACATTGGTCATTTACCACCTTTCACCCCAGAGTCAGATGCATTTCAGTGGATGCAAAGACCAGTGAAGCACTTTGGAATGAAAAGCCCTACGATGATTTAATTACCATTATTACAGTAATAGAAGCTCAATACATTATTGCCAGCCTGATATTTTTTCTGTAACCTTGGAGATGCCTTTGTATCTAAGACAACACCAGTTCAGTACTGTATTGTGAAAGAATAAACTAAACTGCAGGCTGTGTAAAATATAGCAAAACTGATTGTCCACTGTAAAACCCCCAGGAAGAGAGCTGAAAATATATGCTTGCATTGGAGGGTTTCATGCAACCCTGTTACACCAGGACATGGGTGGCCGTGACTGGTGCCAACCAAAGAATCAAGGCAGCAACCAGGATCAGGTGGGGTGAGCAGAATCGGGGGGACAAACTGGGTCAAGAGCAAGATCTAGGAGTGAGCCTAGTCAGACGCACCACGGCAATGGACAGAGAGTGAGGTCGCCAACGAGCTGAGTCAGGAAGCCAGGAGACCGTGCCAAGAGGGAAGTCCAGCAGTAAGCAAAAGGGAACACCAGAGCTGTTCTGGAGTAGACAGAACCCCGCTGCCCAGGCACTTGCTCTTCTGGTTGAGAAGTTTACATGGTTCGTGGACATGGCTTGGCAAACAGTCCCTCTGGGCAGCACAGAGGTCCCCTGCACATTGTAGCAATTCATGAGAAAGGAAAGCTATAGCCCTCTAGCATGCTGTTTGCAGAGACTGCTTCTTCCTATTCTTCCTTCTCTTGTGCAGCCATAGAGATGCAAAGGTAGTTTTTCTCTAAGAACAACATCTCCCCCTTGCAATTCCTCATGTTTTGCTGGTCCCTTTCCCAAACAACAGACCCACAGCCTCAGAAATATCAGTCAGAGGGAACTCCAATAAGAATAAGCTCAGGGAAGCGAAGGGAGCCTAGAGTGAAATGGTCTCCTCCTAACCCCAAACCTGGTATCAATAGCTACTTCAGTACCCTCAGAACATGGATTTGAGTAATTAAGCTGATTGGAAGACTCTGAAATATTCCAAATATTGATAAACAAGAAATAAAAGTCTGCAGAATTCACCTCATTTTTTCCCATTCATCAGAGGATACAGGAATTATTTTGTCAACCAACAGGAGTCAATGAACAGCAGCTGAAGTTCTGGCTCATCTTTTCTTCATTTGATGGCAAATAAACTTTCAGTCTCCTGCTGACTAAAGATTTGGGAGGGCAAGGGAAGATAAATAGAACAATATTTTCCACCTTAAGAAAGAAATACTTGACTAAGACAAAATCTAATGAAGACTGTATTGGTTACCAAATTGGCAAAAAGCATTCCTATTGAGAACTGCACTTAAGTACTGTCCTTAATAGTGATGAACATATGGATCTACATAACCACATTCTTCCATAGGCCCTTCAGAAATACATCACCTTAGAAATATCCAGAAAAAAACACAAGTGTAATCTAAAACTGCCACACAAATATAATTTGCCAGTAACTAAAATCATATATAACTCTATATTGCTAATCATGGATAAGATTCAAGCAATAAGTACAAGGGAAGATTAAAGATAAGGAGAGAGTGAGAGAGAGAGAGAGCACACTAGAGGTAGGAATGACAGAAATACATTGAAAAACAAGTATGAAAACAATGCCTGCATCAATTTGAACATAAAGTACCCAAGATTTAATAATCTGTATCTAGTCTATATGTACATCTAGATATAAAGAATACATATCTATATTATGTATAAATATATATATTATAGAAATCTATATTATCTATATATGTATATAATGTAGATATACATATAGCTATACCTAAATAAATGTTCTTTATCTCTCTCTATATATAAAATTCATTTATATATATATATATATATATATATAGAGAGAGAGAGAACTGTTTCTTTATGTGTACAATCTCCTTAGAGACAGGTTATAACATGGGAAGACATGGAAACTGTAAACCCTTCTCCTAAATACCTGACCATATGCACTTCCTTCTTTAAGGACACGTTCACTTCTTGCTGGCATCTCTCAGTGTAAACTCTGTATTAACAATCTCCATCTGTCACTTTCTGACTCCAGGACACAGGGAGCTCTAATATATTCTGGCAAGCTAATGTTGTTCCTCTGGTCACAGGTACAGCATGGGAGGGCAATTCCTTCTGGCTACTTTGCTCCCAAGCTGCCACCATAAGAAGGACCCTGCACTGATCCCTGAAGCTCCGAACTGAGCTCAGGGCCCTGCAGACCTGTGAGGAGGGAAGTCACATTGCAGTCTTTGCTCTTTCTATTTGTCTCTTTCCTTCCATTGTAATGACGTTGGGCTATTTCATATTTCATTTTCACGTCAGGCTTTTGCCATGTTTGGTACTTGAACTAAGAGTTCCCTTCTCTCACGTTTCCCTGCAGCAGCTAGAGACTGGAGCAAACCAAGCCCATGCCTTCCTCCAGACCCCCTTGCCTGAGTCAGGTCTCCCACCCTTACTGGAGTGAATACCGAGCCTGAGTTGCCAACCCTTCGACTAGCAGCGTCACAGAGAGGTGGGCAGATTCATTTGGGTCACTGGCCTGCCTGCATATCCACTAACTGAAGTCTTTTATGTGTGCTCTGTTTGCTGTACCTCAGGAGTGTAGGAGATGTTGCTGAGGCAGCAGCTGCGCTGCTATGACAACCCTCCGTCATGTGCACGCTTGGAAAGGACTCTGCGTGTGTGTGCACGTGTGCCCATCCACGCGCCTGCTATCTTGTACTTTGAGCCTTGATGTTTCTTAGAGAATCTGCATAAGGAAAACAGTTCCTATAGATTTTAACAGTTTTATATTTTTCTACCTGCTTTTGTGTCGCTGAAGGGTTGGTGAGATGAACAGACCACTGTGCAAGTGCACGGGTTGTACTGTCAGAGCTGCTGCCTTTGCCACTGTTGCAAAGGTGATGGTAGGGGAGGACACAGTAAGTAGCCGCCGTCAGAGCAGGTGAAAACCCAGTGGTGGCAAGAATATCTCCGAGGTGCAAGCAGCAGTGGTGCCTGTGGTGGGTTGCAGCAGGGTGCTGCTCATTTCCAACTTCTGTCACACAGGCAATGCCTCACAGACAAGAAGCCACCCTCACCCCAGCACTCGTTGTCAGCTTTATATTTCTGTGCTCCAAACCAGAAGAGGTTAAAGAGCGTGGTATTATACACACACAATGCCCCTCCCCACCACACACGTTGCAAGGTGTTCTGGGACTGGAAAAAGGTTGTAAAAGAAAAGAAGCCCAGTACAGGAAAGAGCACCTGTATGAGGTCTTTGCTCCTTAGCCCCCTTCAAGAGTCCTGATGAGATGCTTGAGGAAGGTGGAAATGCAAAATAGTGCTATAGGGACCTGCTGCTGATTGCCCAGTGGAGAATGAGAAAGACTGAAGAGTGCCCCAGGCCCCAGAAGAAAGAGGAGGTGGCTACTCAACTGGACCCAATTGGCTACCATATTTACCTGAATCCAAGATGACCTGAATTTAAGATGACCCCCCCAAAAAATTAGATTTTATATGTGGAAAAATTATACATTTGTTATATT
This sequence comes from Crocodylus siamensis, assembly GCF_052110815.1. Taxonomy (NCBI): domain Eukaryota; kingdom Metazoa; phylum Chordata; order Crocodylia; family Crocodylidae; genus Crocodylus; species Crocodylus siamensis. The sequence continues at coordinate 20,808,097 of NC_143398.1, read as the reverse complement.
TTTCCTTGTACATAAGCTAATTATCGGAGGATTATCTCTAATCCATCCCACCCAATGCTACAGCAAGGAAAGCAGTGCGGGGGGGGCAGGCAGCTAGGGGGTAGGCAATCCGGGGCAAGCAGTGCTGAGGTTGTGGGAGGGCCATGGGATTGGGACAGGAGGTGAGGAAATTAGAGTGGAGCAGGCAGTAGGGGGGCAGGTATTGGAGGTGGGGAAGCAGTGAAAGAGAGATAGGGGGGTGGGGAGTCAAGCAGTAAAAGGAGCTATAGGGGCCAGGCAGTGGAAGGGCAGACTGTGGGGAGGCATCTAGAAGCTTGCCCTCTGCTGCCTGCCTTCCTTTTTCTTGCTCTTTGCTACCTCTCCCCTCTGCAGCCACAACCCCCGTCTACCAATCATCCCCACCACAACCTCTGCCCCCCTCCCCGCCATCACCACTGCCCTCCATTTGCCCCCACCACTTCCTCTCCCCCTGGTTCGCCTACTCCAATAGCCCTTCCTGCACTCTGCTGCAGCCTGGGGAAGAGAGGACATGCTTGCTTCGGCCCCAGCCTGGGCTGGGTGTGACAAGGGCAGGGTGACAGCTGCAGTCCCAACTCTGGGGTCTGGCTGGGCTGCCACTGAAGTTGCTGCTACTGGGAGTGCTCTATAGAATCAAGGCTTGCGTAATACTGGTAATATTTCTGCCAAAGACTCGTGAGCTGCAGCTGTCCATGTGGAAACAAACTTAGGAGGTGAGGAGCTTATGGGTAAATGTGGCAATAATAATTTGCTACCATGTATGAAGATTGAAAAGGAGACAATAGAAACATAAGAAAATGTGGGTTCAGGCAAAACTTTCTTCTATACACAGAATGTCATTCTGCATTTAAACCATCTAGTTGCAAATGCAAACCTAAGTATCAAATGCCTTTGAACCAGGAGGTGGTCAAGAAATCTAACTTCCCCCTGTCCCTTCACAAGGCTGTTTGTCACCCAGACCTGAAAGGATGAATACTATATACAAAAATTAAATACAAAAAGCCCTATCTCCTGTTTTATTTCAAATTAATTTCTTTTTGCTTTGAGTTATCATCTTTGATAGCTTCAGCTTCTACACAGTTTCATTAAGTTATTGAACTTCCTGTTTCTGTGTGTTCTGTTGAATTATTGCTCCACTGAGCACCTGATATGCTAAGTAGTATAATTTATCACTGTGAAATTTTGGACATATTATCTCCAATGTAATCTCCATTTTACATTATTCCTCTTCCTTTTAGAAAGGAATTTATCATCTCCATGCACATAAAAACTACAACTCAATGATTTCAGTGATTATTCTACTACACTGGAGAGGCGGGGGGATGGGGAGTTTTCCATCCAATGTGCCAGAGTAACTTGTCTGCAGCTGTGCAGATAAACTTCAAACTCTCATGGACTGAAGGCAGGATCTAGGGAACTGATGTGGAAGTTATGCAGTAAAAGACATAGAGATTTTGAGAAGGAGTTCTCTGCAAACCCCTGCACAGAAAGGATTTATGGATGACTGAGGACAGGCACATGTTGTCTGTGTGTAGATTGGGTCCATTCTCATATACATGGCCCTGATTGTTCAAGGACTTCCCCACATACCCATCTTTAAGCACATGGACAGGCTCAGTGAGCTGTAGAGGACAGCTCACACATACAACACTTATGCCTATGTTTAAGCGACACAAACTTAAAGGCAGCATGAGACAGAACAAATAGCTGTTTATTTCCCAGTTTCTCTGGGCTTTAGGGTTATATGAAGGCTTGGAGGGGAGGAAGTGGAAGATTTCTTATATTTTCATATGCAACCAATGTCTCGTGCTTCCTGAGGCTGGGGGTGGGGGCATGGCAACTGCCCGGATGGCAACCACTTGCAAGCAGGTGGCCACAGTGACACTGGCGGTGAGGGCGGGCCAAGTGGGGACCGCCTGCAGGTAGCCACGGAGGTGTCAGCGGAGAGGGGAAGGGGGATGGCAAGCACCAAGTGGCAACTGGTGACCACCCACAGACACTGCCAGCAGTGGCGGCCAATCTCAGGGGTACACAGCCCATCTCAGGGGATGCACATGCACCTGCGTGCACCCCCTACGAGTCGCCAGTGCAACCAGGTTCGAAGAATGTTCTGATCTCTCCTGGGAATGAGTTTCACAGCCAGAGTCCTGCCACAAAAACACCCTACTTCCAGCCTGTGATCTTAATAAAGGAATCCAATTCTCACCCCCTAACAGAGCACCTATTGTTTATAGTATGCCAACATTGTGGTATCTGGACATTGGAGCCCAGATTTTTAAAGGGAGTTAGGTTCCTAACTTCCATCTATTATATATGTGTAGACTGAAGTTCTTCCCCCAGTAGCTGCCCTGTTTTTAACAACTATTAACTATTAACCAACAACTATTAACTGTTAACTGTTAACCATTCACAGTGATAGCCCAGCTAACATCTGTCCCTTTCCTCTGCACATGGGTGCATATTTCAGCAACACTGCTATGAAACTATTCTAATTAGCATTCCTAAAAAAAAGGCAAAAGTAATAATCAACTAAATACAACATGTAACTTATCAGGTGTCTAAAACTATTTGAATGAAAGTTTTTCCTTTTGTCTTCCTGCAGGTTACGTAGCCATCAATTAAGGAATAAGCACTTATGAATATAAATTTACCAAGTCTGGTGACTGTTAGAGAAGCAAGTTAGCATGGCACTTGCTTTAATGCTCCATTTTACTCTGACTTCAAGGAGAACTCAATTAATTTGGCTAAGTACAGCAAGGCTGAATTGATTCAGTCTTTGCTGGTTAGTCTAAATTGCATAGATTAAATGGATATGCAAGTGAACAGGCATTCACTATCAATTCTGGAAATGCAGCCACATGCTTGCAGGAGCCCAGGCCAGAAGCTGGGGGGTGCTACAGCATGCCGCCCTGCTTGATTGGAGCAGACAGCTTAGGCCAAGGGTAGTCTGCCTACCTTGTAAGGAGCAGGGGGAAGTTGTAGGGAAGGTGAAAGCATCCTGGGGTGCTGGGGGACTGTGAGTTAATTTGAATCTGAAAGGGATCTGGGACAGAAGTTCAATAAACCAATTTAACCTAAATCAGTGAAGCCTGATACTACATCCATCCAGATTTATCTTAAACTAGTTTCAGCCATTTTGAAAATGGTTTATATGCACTGAACTTCTGTTATGTTACAGTTCTGAACCAGTTTCCAATCACTTATACTGGTGTATGTATAGTTTCTGTCCCCAGCCTTCATGTCAGGTCACTCTTAATATGTGTTCAGTGCTTTTCCTTCCTTTCTAACTGTTGTTCAGAATTTTGCAGAATCACCCCCCTCATATTTAGGTTTCCACTAAACCAACAATTGCATTCCCAGTTCCCTCCAGTTTTAGTTAACATTATGCATATTCCCAGCTGATCAAATCTCAAGGAACCTGATTCAGCTAACAGCCCTGTTTTGAAAGTTGATTCTGTCAAGAAACAGTAGCCTAAACCATACTCAATTTAATTAAAGCCACATCCCAATAGAGCTTAACATTTTTCTTAAAGTGTCAGAATTGTAAGTTGCTACCCCATTGTTTTATTACTTTCGTTAATAAATGCACTATGCGCTCAGATTTTGAGCTGGTACAAATCATTCGAATGCCACCAACTGCTGTGACACTTTACACCAGCTGCAGAACGGCCCCAAGTTTATGAATACTCTGTACCACAAAGAAGTAACAGAGCAAAAAAAAGATATTCAAAGATATTATTCCATGCCACCATCAACTACGATGTCCGTCATAAAAGTTACCAAGAACCCATAAAGGACTTCTGGCAATGCAGTGTTCCTTTTTGGACCCATACCATCCCAATCCCACATGCATACACTTCCATGGGTAAGGGTACCATAAGTCATGGCTTGGGAAGCACAGAGAGTGTAAAGACATGGCTGTGGCTTCCTTTTCATCATCATCTAACACAGGTTCTGTGGGGTTCTGTTGTACACCAAGGGAAAAGACAAGACAGGAGTAATGACCACTGTCCACATTGTCTCGTGCGCCTCCAAACAAATGGAAAACAGGCAGGTAAGTAATCTATCAGCATTAATGAATCTGGGCTCACCCTCAGCAGGCTGAAAACCCGCTTCACACCTACCTGCAGGGATTCTTGAGGGCAGGCACATCTCCCTCAGCAGCTGAGCTGTTGTGGGAACCAAAGAAAAAGGAGTTTGACTCCAGAATCAGATTGGCCTTGTCACACACACATCCCTCTCACTTACGTGTCGCAAGAGCTGAATTTTTAGTAATTTGACCCCATGGGAAGTCCTACATGGTCAGAAAAACAAAACCCATGCCCCTCTGCAAGATGTGAGATTACTCAAATTATGGAGTAATTGGATATAACATTCATTTCTATGTGCATGTAGATTCACTGATGTTTGTGTGAGAGGCTTTAGTCTTTTTTAAATTGTGCTTTAACTTTCTGAACAGATGGAGCCTAACTAGTCTAGTTGCGTAGTTTGGGATGCATAAAGAAGCAATTCCTAATAATATAAATGTGATTCCTTTTTATATTCTATAATTTAACCATTTTATTCCATTATTTTTCTCTGTTGTTATTCCAAGAACATAAACGGCCTTCTAGTAAACCTCTCAAATCTCACAGCAATCTCTTCTTCACCTCACTAACCTAGAGAGGAAGGTTTTAAACTAGGTTTGCTGTGGGGTAGAGACCAATGTCCTGAGGTACATGGAAAAGTGGGTGACCTGGAGGAAGCACAAGCAGGGTACGATAGGGGCGGCCTTTTCATTCTTCCTGAGGAAGTAGAGAAATCACCTGGTTACCTCAGGTGCCTGTACACAAATGCATGGAGCCTGGGAAACACGCAGGAAGAACTGGAAATCCTCACAGAGTCACAGAGATATGATGTGATTGGAATAACAGAGACTTGGGGGGAGCTCACATGACTACAGCACTGTTATGGATGGGCATAAATTATTCAGGAAGGACAGGCAGGGGAGAAGAGGGGGAGTTGCTTTCAATGTAAAAAAGCTGTATGATTTCTCAGAGCTCTAGTATGAATCTGGAGACAGGCCTGCTGAAAGTCTCTGGGTTAGGGTCAGAGGGGACAGCAACAAGGGAGATGACATGGTGGGTGTCTGCTGTAGTTCATCAGACCAGGAGGATGAGGTGGATGGGGCTTTCTTCAAGCAGCTAGTGGAAGTTTCCCAATCACAGGCCCTGGTTTTCATGGGGGACATCAGCTGGGAGGCCAATACAGTAGTGCACAGGCAATCTAGGAAGTTTTTGGAGAGTGCTGGAGACAACTTCTTCATAAGTGTCGGAGAAGCCAACTATAGGCCATACTCTTCTTGATCTGCTGCTCACAAACAGGGAAGAATTGGTGAGGAATGTAGAAATCCATGGCAACTGGGCAGCAGTGAGCATGAGGTGATTGAGTTCAGTATCCTGTGGGAAGGAAGGAAGGAGAGTAGCAGAATAAGGAGCCTAGACTTCAGAAAAGCAGACTTCAACTCCTTCAGGGAACTGATGGGCAGGATCCCCTGGGAGACCAGTTTGAGAAGGAAAGGAGTCCCAAAGGGCTGGTTGTATTTTAGAGAAAGCTGATAAAACACAAAAAGAAAGCTTACAAGAAGTTGAAGCTTGGACAAATGGCTAGGGACAAGTAAAAATGTTGCTTGGGCATGCAGGGATGAAATCAGGAAGGCCAAAGTGCAATTGGAGGTGCAACTAGCAAGGGACAGGAAGGGTAACAAGAAGGGTTTCTACAAGTATGTCAGCAACAAGAGGAATATCAGGGAAATCGTAGGTCCCTTATGGAATACGGGAGGCAAGGTAGTGATAGATGGTGTACAAAAGGCCAATGTACTCAATGGCCTTTTTACTTCAGTCTTCACAGGCAAGGTCAGCTCCCAGACAACTGCATCTGGCAGCACAGTTTGGGGAGAAGGTGAGCAACCAAGAGCGGAAAAAGAACAGGTTAGGGCAGGGGCAGGCAATTACTTTGGGCAGAGTACCATTAAACGAGTTTTGGCAAGCTGTCAAGGGTCACATGGGTAGCCCCGCCCCTTCACAGGTGCCCCACCCTCTGGTCACCACCTTGTGACCAGAAGTCCCACCCCCTAACCCCTGACCTTTGCCACCAGAAGTCCCTTCCCTTGCCTCCAGAAGTACTCCTTTCAGCAAAGGGTTCTGCCATCTCACAACCAGAAAAATACCAAATTATATTCTAAAAAGTGATCATCTACAGAATTCATTAATTTGATTTCAAAAAATATTTTTGTCCTGATTTACATGTGTTTGTGTAGTGTACACAGAGGTGACTGCACAATAGCTTAAAATGAAGTCTTACTCTTGTATATTGTGAGGGGGTGGATATAGGTTTGTGGGAGCTGTGGGTATGTGGGGTGTGGGTGGGGTTTGTGTATGGCAGTGTGAAGGGAGGCATAGGTGCATATGTATGGATGCATGTGAGACTCACGCTATGAACATATACACACATACATACACACACACACACTCTGTCCCTGTGTCTGCACACATACACACACACGTGCGCACACACATACACTGCCCCGGTGCCTGGAGACACACATGCACACGCACATGTACATACACGCACACGCACACACACAGGCCCAGTGCCCTATGCCTGCAGATACACACACACACACACACACACACACACACATGCCATGCCCCATGCCTGCAGACATGCACATATTCTTCCCCTGTGCCTGCTGACACGCATGGGCACACACATACACACCCCTACCAGCGCGGTCCCATACTCTGAGGTCCAGGGATGCAGCCAGGAGCCACAGCCAGTAGTGCTGGAGCAGGGCGGGACAGGAAAGCAAGGAACTGGCTGGAGGCGGGTGGGGCTGGGCTGCTCAAGACTGCAAGCCTGAGGGCTCCCTCTGAGTCTTACTACCTCTGGCTCCAGCCAGCTTTTACAGGAAGCTGGGGCAAATAAATATTCATTTACGAAATGTTTTAGGGGCTCTGCAGGCTGGATAGAATGCCCGTGGTCCGTATTTTGCCCATCCCTGGGTTAGGGACTACTTAGAAAAGCAGGATGTGTCCACAAGTCCACAGGGCTGGACACAATGCATCTAAGAGTGCCAAGGGAGTTGGCTGATTTGATTGCAGAGATGATGGCCGTAATCTGTGAAAACACCTGGGAATTGGAAAAAGACTCAAATGATTGGAAAGGGGCACATATAGTGCCCATCTTTAAGAAAGGGAAGAAGGAGGATCCAGGGAACTACACTTCAGTCCCTGGAAAAATCGTGGAGCCAGTCGTCCAGGAATCCATTTCTAAGCACTTGCAAGAAAAGAAGCTGATTAGGAACAGTCAGTATAAATTTACAAAGGGCAAGTCATGCCTGACCAACCTGATTTCTTTCTATGATGAGATGATTGCCTCTGTGGACCTGGGAAGACCAGTGGACATGATATACCTCAACTTTAGCAAGCCTTATGATATGGTCGCCTACAACATTCTCACAAACAAGCTAAGGAAGTACTGGTTGCATGAATGGACTCTGAGGTGGATAGAAAGCTGGCTGGATTGTCAGGCTCCAAGAGTAGTAATCAATGAGTCAATGTCTAGTTGGCAGCTGGTATCAAGTGGAGTGCCCCAAGGGTTGGTCCTGGGGTGGGTTTTGTTCAGTATCTTCATCAATGACCTGGCATAGAGTGCATTCTCAGCAAGATGACATCAAGCTGGGGAGAACAGTAGATATGCTGAAGGGTAGGGCTAAAATTCAGAGATACCTTGTCAAATTGGAGGATTGGGCCAAAAGAAATCTCATGAGGTTCAACAAGGACAAATGCAAATCCTGCACTTAAGGCAGAACAATCCCTTGCACAAGTACATGTTGGGGATGGACTGTTTGAACAGCAGCTCTACAAAAAAAACCTGGTGGTTACAGTAAACAGTAAGCTGAATATAAGCCAACAGTGTGCCCTTGTTGCAAAGAAAGCTAATGGCATACTGGGCTCCATCGGTAGGAGCATTGCCACCAGAGTAAGGAAAGTGATTCTTCCCTGTATTTCAAGTTTCATAGTTTCTAAGGTCAGAAGGGACCTGAGTAGATCATCTAGTCCGACCCCCTGCCGTGGCAGGAAAGAGTACTGGGGTCAAATGACCCCAGCAAGGTCTTCATCTAACCTCCTCTTAAAAACCCCCCAGGGTAGGAGCCAGCACCACTTCTCATGGAAGCTGGTTCCAGACCCTAGCCACCCTAACTGTGAAGTAGCGCCTCCTGATATCTAGCCTAAATCTACCCTCTGCCAGCTTGTGACCGTTATTCCTGGTCACTCCTGGTGGTGCTTGAGGGAACAGTGACTCCCCCAATGCCTGCTGATCCCCCCTGACTAGTTTATAACAGGCCACTAGATCCCCCCTCAGCCTTCTCTTCTGGAGGCCGAACAGGTTCAGGTCCCGTAGCCTCTCCTCGTAGGGCCTGCCCTGCTGCCCCCTGATCATGCGAGTGGCCCTCCTCTGGACCCTCTCCATGCTGTCCACATCCCTCTTGAAGTGTGGCGCCCAGAACTGGATGCAGTACTCCAACTGCGGCCTGACCAGTGCCACATAGAGGGGGAGGATCGCCGCTTTGGACCTGCTCGAGATGCATCTGTGGATGCATGAAAAGGTGCGGTTGGCCTTCCTGACTGCCTCCCCACACTGCCGGCCTATGTTCATCTTGGAGTCAATGATCACTCCCAGATCCCTTTCCACCTCTGTGCTGACAAGAGGGGAGTTCCCCAACCTGTAGGTATGGTGCCAGTTGCTCCTCCCCGGGTGCATCACTTTGCACTTGTCTGTGTTGAATCCCATCCTATTCTCATCCGTTCACCCTTGTAACCTGTCTAGGTCTGATTGTAGCCTATTGCTTCCTTCTAGTGTGCCCACATCCCCCCACATCTTAGTGTTATCAGCAAATTTGAACAGGGTGCTTTTTACCCCCTCATCCAAATCGCTGATGAAGATGTTGAACAGTGCAGGCCCGAGGACCGAGCCCTGCAGAACCCCACTGCCCACGTCCTTCCAGGTTGAGAAGGACCCATCCACCACCACTCTCTGGGTGCGGCCCTTCAGCCAGTTGGCGACCCAGTTGACTGTGTGGGTGTCGACACTACAGTCCCCCAGTTTCTTAATGAGAACGGGGTGAGAGACAGTGTCAAAAGCCTTCTGAAAGTCCAGGAAGACTATGTCCCCTGTTACCCCTGCATCTAATGATTGAGTGATCTGATCGTAAAAGGCCACCAGGTTGGTCTGACAGGACCTGCCACTGATGAACCCATGTTGGTTGCCCCTAAGCATGCAGTTCCTTGCTGGCCCCTTGTGGATGTGTGCCACAATAATTTTCTCAAACAGCTTGCCTAGGATCGAGGTAAGACTAACTGGCCTATAGTTTCCCGGGTCCTCCTTCTTCCTCTTTTTGAAGATGGGAACCACGTTGGCCCTCTTCCAGTCCTCCAGCACCACACCTGAGCACCACGAGTGCTCATAAAGCCATGCCAGGGGTCCTGCAATGACCTCGGCGAATTCCTTTAGAACTCTAGGGTGGAGATCGTCTGGGCCGGCTGACTTAAATACGTCCAAGTTGCTCCAGAAGCTCCCTAACTAGTTCTTCACTAACCCTTGGCCCAAGTGTGCCTCCCTGGTACAGGGGAAGCTGCACCTGGAATATAGTGTCCAGTTTGGGGCCCTCTGCTACAGAAAGAATGTGGACAAATTAGAGAGAGTCCAATGAAGGCCAACAAAAATAGTGAGGGGGCTGGGGGACATGATTTAGGAAGGGAGGCTGAGAGAACTGGGCTTGTTTAGTCTGGAGAAGAGACGACTATGAGGGGATCTGATAGCAGTCTTCACCTACCTGAAGTGGGGTTCAAAAGAAGATGGGGCTAAACTGTTTTCAGTGGTGGCAGGTGACAGAACAAGGAGCAATGGTCTCGAGTTGCAGCAAGGGAAGGTTAGGTTAAATATTAGGAAAAACTTTCTCCCTATGAGGGTAGAAAAGCACTGCAACAGGCTATCCAGAGAGGTTATGGAATCTCCATCTTCGGAGGTTTTTAAGACTCAGATACACAAAGCTTTGGTTGGGATGATATAGTTGGGGAGGGTCCTGCTTTGAGCAAGGGGTTGAATTACATGACCTCCTGAAGTACCTTCCAGCCCTGTTTTCTATGATTCTATTATTCTAAACCAAAAAATTAAATGAAAATGCTTACATTAGAAATACATTGAATTCAGTATTATAGTCCTTGCTCAGACAAAACTCTGATTGTCACCCATTTTACACAAGTGTGAATTACAGGACTATCTTCATTATGCATTAAAACTCATTCGTGTCAGGAGTGAGAGTCACCAGCAGGGGCTGGGTGTCCTGAGGGGCACTGGCATGTCTGGCATTTTGGAGTGAGGGGCAACAGCAGGGCAAGGGTGCTGTGGGTCGAGAGTGAGGCAAAATAGTATGGGCAGGGCACTGGCATATCAGGGCTGCTTAGCACTTCAAAGCAGTGGTGGGGGGGGACAACCATAGCTGGACCTGCATCCTAATGAATGAAGGGGGCATGGGGAGCTCTGATTTTCCATGATAAAAAACCCAAAAAATCAAACGCCAAAATGTATAGCTGTTTAAAATTTAGTTTATTATAGTGATTGAGGCACTGGTAGGCTTCCAAATTGCTTTAAAATTGTAAACATGTCAATAAAACATTATGTTTGACTGATACCCACACACACACACACACACACACACTTATATGTTATTGACATATTTACAATTTTAAAGCAATATATATATACTTACATACACACACACACACACACACACACACTAGCCAACTCCCAGTCAAGAAGTGTGTGTGTGTGTGTGTTTTTGTGTGTGTGTGTGTGTGTGTGTGGTGGCATTTAATTTTAATCATGGAAAAACGTGGATGGGGGGGTTAAATAAAAGACTTTACCATTTTTATCAGAGAATTTTCAATTTTTAAAAAGCAAAAACCAGTATCCCTGCTGTTAAGTATGACTACACACTTATATAAGGAAAAGTGCAGTGAAAAAATATTGTTTACAAATTTTCTTTAAGTACTCGGAAGTATTTTTCCTTCAAAGTTCTCAGGAGTTTCACGTTGTTTGTAATCACTATAGCAGGACTATACATATCACTGGTGTAACTAGGGGTGGGAGAGGGGGTCAACTGCCCCAGGCACCAAGTTAGGAGGGGCATCCCAGCCCTGCTGAGTCATGCTCTGATAGCATACCCAAGACGGGTACTCCAAAGCAGTCCCTGGCTGCTGCAGCTTTAGGAGCAACAGCCAGAGCAGGGGATGGCATCAGCAGCTCAGCCCATTTAGGAGCTCCCAGCATGGGTAAGACTGCTATCTCCCCCACCCCGGCAGTTGGAGCCATGCACCCGGCCCTATTCTCAGACCTCACACACCTAACCCTGCTTAGTACCCCCATCCCTGCCTGCTCTTGAACCTGTGCTGTGTCCTATTCTGGGAACCATTGACCCCACCCCTCCCATAGAGTTTGGCTCAGGCATCAACTTTGTCATGCCACTGATACGTATTTTCTACCGTTTTGAAAAAATATACTACAGCAGGCACCCTCAGCAGAGCTAATGCCGAAAAGTCAAGGTCAAACAGAGGCTCAAATCCCTTAGCCTCTTCTGTGGAGTGCAATGAACTGAACCCAAAACACCAACTGAACCCTCAACAGAACCACAGCATTGCAGGGAGTGTAGGATCAAGAAGCTATGGGAAAGCACAAGAGGTGCACACATTCAGAGGGCTTGAAGGTTACTAGAGTCACATAAAGGCCATGTGGGGCTGAGGATATTGTCAAAGGAATCTATGAAGTGTCTCCATTGTCAAGGGAAGGGAGGATTCCCTATTGCTAAGAGATACCTGGCAACAGTGGCACAACTCAGGAACTGGAAGGAGTAGGCAGAGAAAAGAAGGGAAAATTCTGTTAGTGTGTTACCACTTTGCTAGAGAGGCTTTCTAACCCCATACAGTATGCACAACTCATTCATTAATGCTATCTGGTGAAACCATAGCATTAGTACCTTGGTGTCAACATGAGTACCTACCTGAGTGCACATGAGTATGGCACCTTTTCACAATAATCACAATACCTAGTGCCTGGTTTTGAGAGGTTCTGAACTTCTCATAGTCCTAAGAAAAACCAGTGGAAATAAAAGAGTGCCCAGCACCTCTTGGCTGATTTCAGCATTTGGCAGCATTAGGTCCATTGAGCCAATGGGGTTGTCCCAAGACATAGGAAGAAATCTTGGCTCCAGAAGGTATTTGGCCCCTGACTTCAGGGGAGTTGGAATTCCCTAACAGGGTCAGAAATGTGAAGCAATCCAAAGTTAAGCCTATCATAATGGGTGGATTCACCGTGTTTGAATTTTTCAGCCATATTTAAAAAAAATGTTGCTCAGTGTTCTCAGCAACTCCCATTTCACACCATGCCTAAAGGATGCTTGAAGGGAGGATGGGTTAGTGAATGCATTGCAATACAAGATGGAGAAATCTCTTTCTTCCTGAAGAAGGGTGATTATGTAAATATATCATATGGTGTGTTTTGCAAACACTAATTGTTTACCCAATGGACTATCAGAGTTGTTATGGTCAATTATATTAATCCATATCTAGCTACTTTCCAAAGAGTATTTATGACCCCGCTGGACCATATGGTTCCAGTCTTTTATATTATTAGGTAGGATGGGATCACAAGGTCTTTGACCTACAAGCTGTTTAATGTGTTCAATACAAAAGTGACTGTTTTGTGCCCTGCTTGTTTCCCCTCTTGAGATGGATTTGGATTAGAAAAATTAGCCAGAATTTAAGTAGCTTTAAAAATTGATGTACTATATCAAATATTGCCAGTACAGTTCAAGAATTTTCTCCAGCCGGTTTCTCTTAACAGCCTGTTTTAAGTCTGTCAGATTTTTCATTCTCTTTTCATCAACCTAACCTTGCAGAGCACCCAAGGACTGGGTCTTTAACATACCTAAAAGTAATTTCTACAAAGCTTCTAATAGTTTTTCACTATATCTCAAATAACATTTTGTTACCCTTTCCCCAAGTGAGGTAATATGTCCCTCATTTATATATGTCACAATCTTCAATAAGTTTCTTCTTAAAATGCTTCTGCCAGGTAGGCAAGTATTAGCCCAGGGGTGGGCCATTATTTGGGGGTACTCTTAAGAAGGCTGCTCTGAAGGGCCACTTAAGGAGTTTTGGTGAGCTGTTGAGGGCTGGAGGAGGGAGGAGGTACTGACCCAGCCTTGTCCCCCATCTTGGCTGTTTACATGATCCAGCATAGTGGGGAGAGGGGCAGGACCAGAGAAATGCCAACTGAAACCATCCAGCCCTGGACCCAGCCACCCCGCAACCATCACCAGCAGCGCCAGACAGAGCAGGAGGATTCTCCAAGGAGACTGGCCCGGGACCCCCGCAGGCAGGGCACACTCAGCTGAGCAGATGAGAAGGGGCCACAGGTGGGCAGGGAGCAGCACCCAGGAGCAGGATGTGTGGGTGGGGCCAGGGCTATGGCCAAGGCCAGGATTGCAGGGTATTGACAGCGCAGGGATGTATGGGGAGCAGATCACAGCTCTGTCCCAGACCCCAGCCCTGTACTGTCATTGCCCCACGATCCCAGCCCTGGCCTCGCCCACAAATCCCACTCCCAGATGCCATTTCCTTTCCACCCATAACCCCATCCCATCTGTCTAGCCAAACACATCCTGCCTGTGGGAGTCCTGGGCTGGACTTCATGGACATCCCGTCTGCCTGGCCCATCCGGTACCCCTGGCAGTAGGTGCAGGGCAGATGGGCCAAGGTGCCTGGCAATGGGGCTGAGGCTGGCAATGGCAGCAGAGACACTAGCAGTGGCAGCCAGAAGTGTGAGGGCTGAGTCAATCACTGCTGTGCGGGCTGCCAGGAAGTTGAGTCTGGCTGCCACGCTACCTCTGCCCTGCTGCTGCACTGCACAGCCCTGTGGACTACAGCTCCCAGTATGCCCAAGAACCACAGGTGGGGATAGGGTGGTGCAGCAGGACACTACGGTGCCCGCTACTCTCAGAGCAGAGGCAGGAACCCAGGTGCCAGTTGCTATGACAACCGGTTAAGGAGGGAAGTGGCTGCACCTGCACCTGGTCAGCTGACTGGAAGGGGCAGGGCCAGGCTCCCATATGAATCCCAGGCCTGAGGCCAGGAAGGTAGTTTCCTGCTGACAGCCAAGGGGGCCAGTGAGAAGCCCCAGAGCGAGGGGGCAGCAGAGCGCCAGGAAGGCACGGAGCAAGACAGAGGGAGAGAGGCCTGTGGAAAGCCCAGGGAAGACAAGGGGAGGGCCAAATTACAACAAGGTCCAGATCAAACCATGTCAATATCATCTGTGAGGCTTGGGCTGCAGTGTAGGGAAGGAAAAGGCGCCACAGATGATATTGCGGCACCGGGACAAATGGGCAGCCTCCCACTACTTAACACCATTAATTAATTAAGATCAAGGTGTGGCAGGACAGAAGGCAGGTGGTTGGCCCATAACAGGAGGTGGGGGTCACCGATAGACGGACTCCAGAAGAGACACTTCTGTCACAGGTGGGCTGCACTCCCCCCAAGCACCTTTCCATATTTTGCCCTGATTGGTATCTCAGGCACACTTTTAAGCCTGAGGGGATTCAAAGCCACATCTCTCAATCCCAGACCACCCAGTTATAAAATAAAACCCTCCATGCCTCTTGTTGAAACTACATCACTGGGCAATCAAGTATGCAAGAGTCATGGGGCCAAAAGGAGAACAAGGAAGAGGGAATATGGGTTATGGCCACGGGTCCTGGCTTATGTCCCCTAATCTCTGGACTGTTTATGCATTTTACATTAGACAACCATCAGTTAAAAAACAGAAATAACCATGGCAGCAGAGCACCAGTAAGTAGCATGGGCCTCATTATGGCAGGAATTCACAGAAGTATAGAAAACTGAGGTTGGAAGGGACCTCAGGGGGTCATCTAGTTCAACCCCCTGCTCAAAGCAGGACCATCCCCAAGTAGATCATCCGAGCCAGGGCTTTGTCAAGCCAGGCCTTAAAAACCTTCAAGAATGGAGATTCTACAACCTGTCTAGGTAAACCATTCAAAGTTAAACAAAGTCATAGCAAAAGTCCATCCCAGGCCTTTACAGATTATGTATGATCTTGGATTTCTGTACACAACTGCAAAAATAACTTGAGATTGTATTGGTGAACTTCTTCCAACTGTATAATACTTAAAATGGCTAAAAACAGCTGTCTTTACACCTTTACTGCCTAGTCATAGCCCTTGTAAATAAGTTTATTACGGAAATGCTGGCTGAATTTTAAGTATATTTGAAATAATGAGCTGTACTGCAATAGCCTACCCTAGGAGTGATTGTGTGATAGTTGGTTGCAACAGACTAAAAATAGAATGACCGTTCTTGGTATCAGTAGCACTCCCAATGTGCTTTGCTCAAATCTCTCATCATGATGGACAGTTCTGCATTGTACAACCAGGTTGTTTCTTTTCCATATTCAATTGGTGACAGGCCACATTAAGCTAACATTTAGCCTAATTATCGTTACATATTTTGTTCAATTTAGGTAGTTCCCCACGTTTATGCTATCATCAGCATTCTTCCAGGAACAAAGGATTTACCATATCTGATTACACTGACAATCTATATCTGAAACAATCTGGAATCCTTCTCCTGGAAGTGACCCGGAGTGGAGGTTTCAGAGGAAAGCAATTAAGAACCATTAAGCAACAAGGTACTACCACAAAGCCAATACAGAGGTAGCTGTAGGAATTCTCTCCTGACACGCTGCATGTGGTTAGCTTGCACAGTAACCATGTGATTGTTCTTCTGGTTTGTTAAATCGCTATATACTTTATTAAAATGATCTTAAAACTCTTCAGAACTCACTTTCTCCAAAATTCAACCACAGTCTTACTCTTCATGGTCTGCTGCAATGGAGTTTTATGTGTTTGTAATACAGGAGCTAATTCTGCAAGTCAAGGACATAAGGTGACTAGGACCCTTCAAAATTAGAAACAGGAGGCTTAGTTCCTTTTATCTATTCTATACATTTTCCTTACACGGAATATTAATTCTGCTGACTCCTACTTCAGCAAAAGAAAAATGCACAAAACAAAACAAAAATTAAATAAACTTCAAGCTTTTGATTCTCAGTATCATTCTGAGTAATAGGAAAAAAGAAAAAAACTTGGAAGTCAATATGCTGCTGGAATCACTGAAGTCTCTTCTAACTCATCAGATTTCCAGGGAAATGGAAGATGCTTTTACTGCTTGAAAGTGTGTGCCAGAATATGTCCTCGTTAGTACCTGTACAACCCACAGGTATCAGTATGTAGTGGAGATCCTGTCACAAATCTTTTTGTAGTTTGCAAATGTATCTATGATTTTAATTGTTGCCTCTGACTTCGTATTTCATAACTTTCATCTGAAAACCTCAGTTGTATCCCTAAGGTGTTCAGTAATGTTGAGTTTGTTCATTAATTACCAAACTGCAGTGCCAACTTTTTAGAAATTACAGATGGAGAATATGAGGCCAACATCAGGCTATGGAGTCAATCCAACTCCTACTGAAGCAAGTCTATATTGACTTTCCCAAAGTCATGTAGTAAGTCCAAGGTAGTATTAGAACTAGAACACAAATGCAATTCCTACTAGACTACTTGTCAATTATTCAGAGGGGACGTACACAATGCAGAGGACCATTTAGGAAATTTGTTCAATATACCTACTTTGTTAGGAAGGTGGGATTATATAATGTAATATTCACTGACTGAAAGCAAATTTCAGGCTGTTCACAGTTAATTTTGCAAGTTTCCCTCACTTTATGCTGTACATGCATTCCTAGAGAAAGGCGCATAACTCAAATTCACATAAAGGGAACCCACTTTACAACGTAACAAAGAGATACATTCCAAGACCTCAACTATACTGCCCCCAAACCTATTTCTACCACTTTTACATGACAATTTTGGTACTCACCAACAGTACACACAAGCACAGGGTGGTGGTGAATGTTAAGCTAGCGGGATGCTTAGAAGCCATAATGGGGGTGCCAACTACAGAAGCACATGTCACAGATAACAAGTGAAGAACAGATCCACACAGGAGACTATATTGTGGTGTGCATCACTCCCACAATGCACTGCACAAAGCAGCTGACTGCAAGCCTCCACCACACCGAGCACGTAAGAGTGAATTTACCTCACATATAATGTTTTTTTAGTATAAAAAGGGTCATTGCATAAGAGTGAATTTGTACATACAGAATCCGCATAAAGCGCAGGAAACCTGTATTTCATTCACCTTCATTTCCTACTTTCATTCCTACTACAAATATGGGGAATATTTTTAAAAGTGTTATAAAATATTTTAATGGGAATAACTCAGTGGTGGTGAATTAAAAAGCAGGATATAGCACCCTACTGATATTTCACAATAATATAACCCATTTCAAAAAGAAACATCAGACTCCATGACTAAGTACAGACAGTCAAAAAGCTTGAGGCTAAATTGATTCTGTCTTTGCAGGTTAGTCGAAACTGCAGAGATTAAACTGAGAAACAACTGGCCAGACTTTCACTTTTGATTCAGGAAATGCAGGCACAGATCTACAGTGGCTCAAGCCAGAAGTCCGGGGGCGCTAGAGCATGGCTATCTGGTACATAGTAAGCATGGGCTGTGTATTCACTTCTCTCCCTCCTGCCCTCAAGATCTCTGGGATTTGTGGTCCACAGGACTCTGCAGAGTTGCTCATCACGTCCTCTTCCTGCAACCAGGTACCTCTGGGTTTTGTAGTCCACAGTTCCAGCCAGCAGTAAGTTTGTAGCAGGGCAGAGAAGCTCTGCACTTGTGGGAAGGGAAGTTTAATACCCCTCCCTGGCCCAAGCCCCCAGTCCCTAGTCCCCAGCCCCCAGCCAGGGTTTGCCTGGGGGGCAGGCACAGTCCCTGCCTCTCCCTCCACCCTACCACTTCTCTGCTGGAGCAGACAACCCAGCCCAGGGCTGGAAAACATGCTAAGATGCTGGGGGATTGTGATTTAACTTGAACTAGGAAGGGGTCTGGTACAGAAGTTTCATAAACTGGTTTGACCCAAATCAGTTAAGTCTGATACTATGTTTAACCAGGTTTATCTTAAGTCAGTTTCAGCCATTTTGAAACTCATTTATGCGCACTGAATTTCTATGCTGTTACAGAATTAAACCAATTTCTGATTACTTAAACTGGTTTATGAGCAACTTCTGTCCCTAGCCCACAGGAAAAGGACTTGAGCTCCACCCAGTCATGCACCATGCTAAGTACACTCAACTCCCACTGATTTCCTTGGAGTGCAGGGTCTTCTGACTCACTAATACATCTTTCCCAAGCTTAATATTCACATTGCTTTAGAGTGGGTAATTTTTTGTTTCAGGCAATCACTTCTAAGCCAGATGTAAACCACCAACCTAAAAACTTGCATTTATAGAAGCATTTACCTTCCAAACCAGCCTGAAAATATCTGAAATACTTAAGAAGAAAATCAGATGCAACCAAATGGTAACAAGCTGGCAGAGGGCAGGTTTAGGCTAGACATCAGGAGGCGCTACTTCACTGTCAGGGCGGCTAGGATCTGGAACCAACTTCCAAGAGAAATGGTGCTGGCTCCTACCCTGGGGTTTTTTAAAAGGAGACTAGACAAACACCTTGCTGGGGTCATTTGACCCCAGTACTCTTTCCTGCCATGGCAGGGGGTCGGACTTGATGATCTGCTCAGGTACCTTCCAACCCTACAAACTATGAAACTATGAAATAACCCCTTTATCTTGGCTACAATAAACATACCTCTACCTGCCCACCCTGAGTGCAGCCCCAGTCCAGCCTCACTGCCAGGAAGAGACCGGCATAATCTCTGGCCCCAACACCACAGAGGAGAGCCCACCCTTGCCCCACACACAGATCTGAGGGGCACATGCCCCCATGCTTCCCCTGGGGGTGCGCATACCAGCAGGAGCTGCCCCCCCCCCCCGCCCTGAATGAGCTGCCCTACTCTGGCTGGACAGCATTTGTCCCTGCCCCACTTACTCCCTCACCATGGGATCTCAATGTGCCCCCCCATACCTCTTCCCTCCCCCATGCCCCTTCCCTCCCACAGATTTACCAGCCAGATGCTGCTCTCCACACTGCTGGGCTGCATTCCTGGCCACATACATGCAGCAGCTGCACGCATGCATGGGGCATTTATCAGTGACATTATCGGCCACATCAGCCAAAAAAAAACAATTGCCGATAATGTCAATTTTCCTTTTATTGGTGCTGATACAATATAGACCTATTGATTTAGGCTAGATATTGGTGCACCTCTATTGACTGCTACAGATGTAACAGAAAGGCTACATTAAGCATTGCTATTTTTGTAAAATGCTACAGTAGCTTGTAGACAACACAGCTGACATGGGGGCCCCCAAATAGGTACTGGAGAAGAAGACTCTACACTTATAATCTATGCAAAGAGAAATGAACTTACCCAATGTAAATAAGATTCAGTGCACAGGGCAAGGCAACATGCTGCCGTTTTGCAAATATGTTCCCCACAGTTCACTATCTGCCAAAGAGAATTGTTGCAAATGGAAGAAAGGCTGAAGGCAGGTCAATGTGGCACCCGAGAGTAGGCAGTGTGGAACCTTATATACTAACTGGTTCAGAAAAGCATGAGGCTTTTGCCCGAAGGGCCAGCTTGGCAGTGCTGGTCTGTCCACGGGCCAGAACCAGCCAGTGTTCCTGGTTGGGCATGAGCACAATGGGTTACAAGGAGTCAGGGGAACAAGCTGTCCCCAGTGCAGCCCCACAGGGGAAAGGAGCTTGATCCAGCCCCATGGGAAAAGGTGGCATGGCTTGGCCCTGGCAGGGAGAGGGCACAGCCAGACCTAAACTAGCCCTACAAGGGGAAGAAGTTATGGCCCAGCCCCAGCAGGAGGGAAGGGGGCATGACTTGGCCCTGGCATGGCATGGCATCTAATAAAGTAGACTGCAGCTTATGAAAGCTCATTTTTCTCTGAACCAGTTAGCCTGTAACTGAGAAAAATGATTTAGAGAAAAATGGTTCAGAGAAAAATGAGCCACACGACCCTTCCTTCTACCTAACTTTAGACTAATGCAGGTAACTACCTCTCTACAGACAGAAGAAAGTGAAGCTAGAATTCAGGAGTTTCCCACAAATCTTTCACATACTCAGTTTTATATGGAAGTCTGCATACAACCTGAAACAATACTTTGCCCTACTAATATATTAAACCAAAACATTCCTAAAATTATTACAATCTCAGTTCCTTCTATCTCGCCCATCTTCCTGCATTAGGAGAGAACTACATTCCAGAAACATGACACAATGTAAGTCTCTGCCTCAGACAGCACAGAGTAAATATACAAGAGAACTCACAGTTGCAGAAAATGAGAAAATTCAGAACTGCTGATATCCATAATTCTTTATGCTACATGGGAATAATTTGTTGCCTAAATAGTAATTACAATTTTGGAGTAAGAACTTAATTACTAGCTATACCCTTATTATTTGCATAAGCATGGCATGCCTGGTAAACTGTACAACAATTAGTTGAAATATGGCAGTGATCCCTTCCACCTTAACGTCATGGAAAGCAGCTGTGCCAGCGTCTGTCCCTCCACAGTGGGTGCCTTTTGTGCAATTTTCAAGAACTTTGTTTACATCATAAAAATCCAACTGTGGCAAATATGCAGCATGTTGAATAAGCTTATGGTGAGCCTTTGTCCGGAGCTGTACTGGTAACAAGAGTCAGGTGTTGACCCTGAACTAATTATTTACAAAATTTGAATGGTTATATCAGTCACAGATTGAAACTAATTCAGCATGCTGGCCGGTTCCCCAGCGTTCCTTCTATATTGCATTAAATAACAAAGATCATGAATTATCAGAAGCCACATTCAGTAACACAAATGTTCCGAAGAGTGTGAAAGGATTAATAATACATTTAACTTCCAATAACAAAGGTTGTGGCTAATTCTGTGGCTGACCTTAAAACCACGGAACAAATCACAATGATAACTGAAGGCACAATCTAAGATCACGTATCAGCGTTACAGGAAAAGGAAGATGAAGTTGATTACAATTCTTCTATTTCTCAGAGCAAAAATTATTGCTGCATGTTTTAACCTTCCAAATCAATACCAAATGCAAAAATGTCCATGAATCATATTTGCATACTCCAATCATTATTAATATTTTCAAAACAAACTAGACATCTTAAACAAGTTTTAATGTTGCACCTTGTTAGGGCTGTGCTTCAGTTTATATGAAGGACAAGAACCCAATGTTGGATTCCCCTTGAGTGTTATGCTGCTTCCACCTAATCCATGATAAATTAGGTTCATCACATTCTAGTTCATTCCTGAACCTCAAGAGACCCAGCACCTACCTACAAAATTTAGTTTGTATGTCTATGTAGAGATCAAACAATGCATTGGAGGGATGATGCATCTAAGTTTATCATTGACATCACTGCAATTCCACCCAAAGGTTTCAAATCGTACTAGGACCTAACTGTGCTAGTGATGCACAAGCCAATGAAAAGCTTAAAATCTTTAAGAACAAATTGTAGATAAACAATCCCAACATGAAAACAAGTGACATGAGTGATGGAAGCCCATAATATGTTAGTCCCATTTTCTTTTATTTATTCATTTGGGTATTGTAATTTGGGAGAGAGGTTCCCAAGGAAAGGGGGAAATAGCAAGATCTGGTAAGTAAATGCAGAAGGGAAGGAAAGAAAGGTAAGAGAGATATTAAGAGAAGGAAAAGTGGAAAATGGATATGGAGGCAAGGAGAGTCCACAAGAGAGAACTGGGAAGTGAGGAGAACTGGGTCACTCAAACAATCACCAACAAAGGGCAAAATGCGGTATGGGACAGCATGGCTTGTTAGGGGCAGGATCTCCTTCTAATTGACCCAACACATGTGGCTGTAACCAAGAGTTGGGAGAGATCCAGTGGGTCAGGATGCCCTTGAATCATGTTGTCCTCCATTAGACACTCTGTGAATTACTCAGGCTGTAACTAGGAGGATGAATGCGATCTCCCAAGTCAGTAATGTCACTCTGAATGTAGCCTCTCAGCTAAGCACGACTGATCCAGACTGTACTCAAGTTTTTTTTCATTCCTGTGACTTCACTGGAAGCCTGAGGACCTTCAGCACATCCCAAAAATGCTTGCAGCTCCTTACAAGAGGCAGACCTTGACTTACAGAAGCACACACAACAGTAATAGATGTCACTGTGAATGTTCATCACCAATGAGATGGCCACAAAAGTAAAGTTTTAAAATGCAAATCTAGCCCAGCCATCCTAACTAATTAGCCCAGCAACATGATCTCTTCACATGGACACGTCAAGTACTATGTCAGGGAATCCACTGTGTTTGTAATCAAGACAAAAAGCAACCATGTGAACAGTTTCTAAGGACAAAAAACACATGATTCAATCAGCTGCAGAAATGCTGTAAACATTACCATTTTCAGATACATGGTCTTGAGCTCTATCTCACAATGTACTTGAAGAAAATGTGTACAGTACTGCTTATGTTAGGGTTTTTAAAAAGCTTTTATATCAGAAAATCAGTAAGTGAATGAAGCAGTCAGTGGAGGTGACAGAAAAAAATCATATGGGTTATGGAAAGCACCTAGCAATTAAATTCTCTGTAAAAGTAGTATATAAATGGTAAGACAATAAAATACAGCCATTGCCACAGTACATCTTCAAAAAGAGAGAGAAATAGGGAAGTAAGAACAGAGTCAACTACATTTTTTACCAGGATGCTGCAGGATTGACTTTTCATTTTATGTTGGGCTGGAAAAAGCTACTTCAAGTGCGGTATTTATAGTTTACATTTAGACTCTGCTCAGCAGAATGAATGTGCAGAAAACCAGCATAATAACACACAAGAATATTACTTGTTATACTGAGATGCTCCCTAGTAAAAACTTCACTAACTAGAGTAATGTTCCTAACTTCTGTTCGAATTTATGTTTGTCAGCCACCGTATATCTGCCATGCCACTACCAGCCTCTGTGCTCTAAGTACCTTCTTGATATGCTGCTTCCTAATTTTTTTCTAAAATTAAATAACTTATCTCAGTGAATCAAAGCCTTTGCATATGGCAGCTTTAATCTAAACCATTAGAAAATAAGGACTCTGATGTTTTCACTAGGGGTGTACCGATAAAGATTCTTTTGGCAAATAAATACCATTAAGCAGCAATATTGGCCGATACTGATCTGATAGCTGACTTGCAGCCCAGCAGCTTGGAGAGCAGCACCTGGCTGATAAGTCTGTGGGGGAAAGGGGTATGGGCATGGGGACAGGGGGGCAGATTGAGGCTCCCACAATGAGGAACGGAATGGGGCTTGGCAAGGACAGGAGAAGGTGCTGCCCAGCCAGGGCAGGGCAGGGCATGGGGTGGAGCCATGGGCAGGTTGTCTGGAGGGCATGGGGGGGGCATTTCCTCACAAGTATGTGCACCCCTGGGGGAGGCCTTGTGCACAGGGTGAGGGCTGTGGGCTTGGGGCCAGGGGCTACACCAGCCTCTTCCCAGTGGGGGAGCTGGGCTGAGGCTGTGCACAGGGCAGGCAGAGGCAGGATGGGCAGCGAGGATGCTGAGAGGGGGTTTGTGTTGAGGGGGCCTACAGCAAATTTTGGGGTGGCTGTAGCCCACCCCATAGCTCCCCCTCCCTCCTGTGCTGCTGCTACCCACCCCAAGTGCAGCCCTGGCTCAGTCTCTCTACTGGGAAGAAGCTGGCACAGCTTCTTCCGGCCCTGAGCCCAAAGTGGGTAGCCCACGCTTGCCCTGTGCACAAATACAGGGGGCACATGCCCCCTATGCCTCCCCTGGGGGTGTGTACAGTGGCAGGGAGCCACCCTCCTCCCTACCCCCAAGCCCCTGGACAAGCCGCCCACAGCTCTGCCTGCGCCCCACCTGACCCCAGCTGGACAGCGCCTGCCCCTGCCCCTGCCCCAGCCCCAGCCCCACTCCCTCCCTTACCATGGGGACCTCTATCTGCTCCCTTACGCCCATCCACCTCCCCACCCTACCATGAACTTACCATCCAGGCACTGATCTCTAAGCTGCCCAGCTCCATTCCTGGCATTTATCAGTGACATTATCAGCTACACCAGCCAAAAAAGCCGATTGCCAATAATGTCAATTTTCCTTTTATTGGTGCCAATCCTATATGGACTGATTTATCAGTGCACCTCTAGTTTCCATTTCTTATTGAACAGGGACAGAAGCAGCAAGGAGCAGCATGAGAACTCTAGAAGAGACTGAACTTAACTTCTAGGGCAGAAGCCACAGAGGTCAATAGCTTAACTGAGCTAGTCAGTTTCTTAAAGGCAAAAAATGAACTTTTTGCACTCTGCCAACCTTGATCAAACAAAAATAAAAGTAATAGGGTAGAATGTAAGGGGATAGTGGCTAGCTGCCTCAGACTAGAGTGACAGGAGGACTGGAGTTAAACTTCTTGCTGAGTAGGAATCAGGGGAATCTCTTGCTTGATATTGTTCATATTATAGTATCATAGTGCTTAGAGTTGGAAGGGACCTAAATAGATCATCAGGTCTGACCCCCTGCCCCAGGCAGGAATGGGTACCAGGATCATATCACCAAATATCTGTCCAGCTTCCTCTTGAAGACTCCCAAGGTAGGAGAGAGAATTCTTGTTGAATTCTTAATTATTCATTTTCTCATGTTTATTGTACCCCAGGTCCCACCCCCCACCTAATCATCCCTAATCAAATGCTCTTTCTTTTAACTGGATCTCTTGGCTTGTGAGTGGGGAAGTACTGTCCAAAGGCACCGAGATGATGGGATTTAATTTCCCAGATTCCAGGGGCTCAAATTGGCATTAAACATTTTTCTCTCGTGCTCCAAAGCGGGGTTACACATACATTTCACTCTTAAGCAAAAACATCTGTAAACTCTCCTTAAAAATGCACCTCTAATTTACAGTGGCTAGGAAGGCAAAAGCAGTCCCTAATCCAGGTGATCTTGGGAGCTACACACCAGTGAGTCCCACTTCCATCCCTGACACATAGGTGGAATCTATAATAAAGAATAAAATCAGTGTGGACAAATGAGAACTGCTGGGGAAGGGTTAACATGGCATTTGTAAAGGGAAATCCTGCCTTACAAATCCGCTGAAGTTCTCTGAGGGTGTTAACAAGCCCATAGACAAGGGATAGCTAACTGATAATATATGTGGACTTTCAGAAAACATTTGACAAGGTCCCTCACCAAAACCACATTGCCAAAGGTTTGGATTGTAGTTCTTTTCTGGATTAAGAGCTAGTTTAAAGACAGAAAGTAAGGGGTAGGACTAAATGGTCACTTTTCAGTATGGACTGAGGACAAAAGGGGGGTCCCACAGGAGTCTGTACTGTGCCTGATTTTGTTCCACATTTTCATCAGTGACCTGGAAATGGGAGTGCAGAGTGAAATCTCCAAATTATTCTGGGGAGTTAAATCTCAAATGGATGGAGTGGAGCTGCAGAAAGATCTCACCAAGATAAGTAACTGGGCAAAAAAATGACAGATGAACTTCAGTGTTGACAAGTGCAAGGTGATGCACCTAGGGAAAAATAACTTCAACTACTCTATGCATATGCAATGCTGGGTTCTGAAATAGCTGTTAAGACTCTGGAAAGACTTAGAATCAGTATCTCTAAAATATCAGTTCAATCTGCAGTGGCAACTAAACCCCCCCCCAGTAAAATGTGCATCACAGTGACATAAGTATGGCACTTATATTCTTATGAATAAGAAGGGCAATATATATTTGACAAGTAGGTATATTATTTCTGCTGTGTTTCCAGTTTTGGTGGCCATGTTAAATAAAATGCTGGTGAATTGAAAGTGTTCATACAAGAGGTACAAAAAGTTGGCCAAGGTTAAGGGGTAGCTTAGTTATGGCATACAGATATAGAAAAGATTTCTGAGAGTAGAGTTCTTTAATTTGCAGGCAAAGACATGCAGGCTGGAATCTGAAATTAGACAAACACAGATTAGAAATAAGATTACTTTTTAAGACTGAGGGTAATGAACTGTTGAAGCAATGTGCTCAGTGCTGTGGTAGATTCTCTAACCCTTAAGACTTTATATCTTTCCAAAATATATACTCTAGCTGAAAAAGGTCTGTGCATACAGGGTCACTTTAGATGCTCAAAACCATCCCTTCTGGCCTTGTGATCTAAGAATACTAAATCTCAGGCATGTGATGAAGCATAGTCAAACAAAGGCCAAATACTACTAGCCATTTAATAACCTCTCTCAGTTTCAGCAGAAGGTCCTGAAGCAATGTCCGTGAAGGACTGTATTCTAATACTCTACAAATACCTTGGAGATCACTGAATAAAATGCACTGTTCTATAAAAGTGCAGAGAATTATGTAATACATACATAATTTGAGAAAAAATAAAACATAGAACTGACTAAAATATAAAAGTTACTTTAGATAGATCTAAAAACTATTATTCTTCAGATTTAAAAAACAAACAAACAAAAACATCTCTCAGCCGATTTTGAAAATCTCTTTGTACACCATTACAGGGAAGAACAGAACCAAGTTTTCAGCCTCCTTTATGTCGGAGCCAAACAGCACCTTCTTTCAGGTTTCCCAAGACTTGATAGAGAACTGTTTGTTAAAGATGAACTGACAGAAGTCATAGGGAAGCATTTCTTGGACCTTGTCTCCTCAGTAGTATGGCAAGTCACTACCTGTGGCATCTCTCTGCCAACTGTTCAGTCATTTCACAGCTTCAGAGTCCCACTGGACCCCTCACTGCTAAAGAATGACCAAACAGGTAAGACCATCTGTTTAATCTACAGCTTGTCATAAGATTTTTCTTATTTCTAACAGACGCAGAGCAGGCCATGACAACCCATATATTTATGAACTGCAAGGCTCATTATTCTAGAAATGAAGATTCACACCTTGAAATAGTTCTCACTACTTTGATGCCTGTCTGGCTATCACCCGGACCTTTAGTGATGGTTGCAATCAACTGGAACCGGGACGCTGGGTGAGCCTGCAAGTACCGGAGGCAGAATTTCACAGGAGCTGGACGCAGACCATTGAGCAAATGAGAATGACTGCGGATGTCACCATCTTCAAAGCCAAACACAAAACTGATCTCTTTGCTGCGGCATTCCCAAAATAAACACAGTATGGCCACACAGAAATGGTGGCTGTAGAAGGAGGCAGCAAATGACTGATCATCACTGTCCTTTTTAAAAACTGCTTAGGAGGCACTCAGGTGGTAAATCAAAATTTTCTCAGATCTTACCTCCTTCTGCTCCTTGCTTAACATAAACACAAAGCTGTGCATATATTTATTAAGAACCTCCCCTCCCCAATGACAACAGCCCCCCCTATAAAAACACTACAATAATGCTAGCACAATCCTCCCTAGGGGAAAAGATGCGAGAGAGACAGAACCAGATGTGACAGATGTTATTCATGCCATTTAATGTTCTACTCAAAGAAAATCTAAAACTATGGTGATGTGGCTGGTATAAGAAGCTCACCCAGACTGAAGCAGACTGTACTGGAATAGAGCATTATGGAGATGAAGTTATATCAGAACCTAGAGGAACAGATCAAGACTGGGGTGCTCAACCTCTGGTCTGCAAGACAAATGTGGCCTGTGAAGCCACTGGTATCTGGCCCATAGGGCTCCCCATGGATCTATAAATTTGGTGGCAGGGGAGTAGTCACAATAAATATAGTCACTGTCCCCTGTTACTAAATTCCCAAACCCTGAGCCCTATGCAGCAGGTGGGGGTCAGATGTTCCCTCCATCCACCACTGCAGCTAGATAAGTCCAGGCAATGCCTTTCCCCACAGGCTGGAAACAGCAGCACAATGTCCCTTTTCCCCCATGGGACCTGGTTGAGACCAGCTCAGACCCCTTCCCCACCCCTCCCAACATGGCTGGGCAATGCCCCTTTCTCCCAACAGAGCTGGGGTGGGGCTGGGCCATGCCCCTTTTTCCTGGCTGGGCCCCCCCACGCCATACCCTCTCCCCATCACAGGGCCAGGTTGGTGCCTCCTGGCCCCCTCCACACAGCTGGATAGGGCCCTGCCATGACCACCCCATGCCAGATTGGGATGATCAGATGGATGGTTTGCTGTCTAAGATGGATTTTTAGAGAAAAACTTGCCTCTTGTATCTGCTGAGTCCAAAGTTTCACTGAATACTCAAGTTAAGAAATATAAACCTGCATAAAGTGGCATTGATGCAAGATTGAAAAAAATTTAATAGGATAAAAACAGAGTACCCGACTATCATCTTGTGCTCTGTGTTTTCCTGCTCCATCTCCAGTCTCCTTTTACTTTCTTTTTGTAAAATTCCTTTCTATGCTAGTTTTATAAACAAGAAGATTAAAAAAAGACAAATAAGTGGTTGAGCAATGAAATGTCAGAGTGTACTGGATCTCTGGTTGTATAGGCATAAATATAAACTATTTTTTTAAAGTGTGAATAGAAGCCAGATGCATGAATGATTCATTCTGTCATGTAAATATGCATGGAGGCAATGTTTTTTTAAAATATAGATCATTCACCCAGATTGGGTAATGCATATTTTGGCATGAGACTTACTTCACAGTCAGCATGCATGCTGCCAGCCACACGAGGGAAATCGGTACAGATGCTTTGATTTTGCTGGATGTCACTACTCACTTGAAAGGGTAAATCATCTACACTCCATGATTCATACTGTCTTTTGTCCAAGATTAACCACTGCAAGTGGTTAAAATCAGAGGTGAGCTCATCAATTTTAATTAAAATCAAAATTTTCAGTGATGTATACATGGGGAGATGTGCGCATGAAGACACCCTGACTGTGCAGAAGCTCAGCATTCAAATGTCTGTTCAGGGGTCTCTGGGTAAGTTTTCTATCTTGAAAACAAACACAAGAGAATTCTCCCAGCACATTTAAGTATGCATATTCAGTCTCACTTTTAGTCCTTACCTTAAACACACCAGTCCTAAGTGATATTTCTTCCTTTGAAAATGAAAACTTAAAGTTGTCTAGATTTCTAAAAAAAATCTTGTAAGACTTTAGACTGTCAAATTTAAGACAGTCAAACCACTTAAACAGAATTCATTTGGGCAGGGACTATACATGGAATTTTAGCCTGAAGCAAATTTCCACCACAGGGTTTTAAACACACATTCTTTCAGAGCTTCGGCTACACTCCCATGTTTTATTCGTATGTGAGAGTCTGACTTCAGCTACTCTAGTTAACAAGATAAGTTCACTTTCTTCTTGTGCTCCCTTTAAATTGCAGAACTGGGTTTTTTAATGCATAGGAGATCTGAGAGTATCAGGAGTCATATCTAGAAATAATTCTAGACCCTTGAATCTTAAAGCCTGAATCTGTTCCTGCTAAAGTCAGTGGAAGTAAAATTAGATATTAACTCAGCATGAGTCTATGTTTCACCCCAGCTTTTATTAGGACTTCCCTTTTGTTCCTGGAGAAGCTGCCACTTGAGGGTCTCGGTCCCAGATGACACGCATGAATCTGCTGGATGACAGTTTTTAGGCACAAATAACTAGGTTCAAAAACTTCTTCTCAAATTTGGCCTCATCATATACCTTCCTCAGGAAGTTGGATCCATAACGTGGGAATCCAAATCTTTACCTGACAACCAAACTCTGATGGCTTCTGTTTGTAAATTCTCCCCATTCAGCATCATTTCTGAAGCACAAGTTCCTACTTCATTTTTGGTTTCATTTTTTTCAATTTCTTGAGTACTGTCATCCTTGGATGAAATGTCCAGGTTCGACTTAATCTAGAAATGACCAAAAGTTGTTGCCATCAACTGAGTGCCTATGCAAAAAGAAGCTGGCTGGCTGTTTCACCCCAATAACTTATAGAACAGCATCCATCACACAAATCATTGAAAGATCTACTCAGAGTTGAACCCCATTATTTGTGGTGTGGGGAAGTCCAACTGCTTTTCAGTGTGCACTTGATTTGTGACCGAAGAACTATATTCACCATGGGTACACTATTGGCACTTAATGTGTACATCATCTGGGGAAAATAATTAATTGTATCGAAGGCAAACAGACCTTATCATGGCCTCTCTATTTAATTTTCCATTGGGAATTTGCAACCTTCCCCCCTGAAAAAATCTAAATGCCTTCTGATGTCCCGACTCCATGGATTAAGTCACTATTTCTGTTATTCTGTTCTTTCGCAGAGATCAAAATCAAACCAATTAAGGTGTATATGTCTAAGTTGATCAGCATCTATTCCATTCCTGTAATTACCCATTTATATTTTGTAAGTGTATAGAATAGTTTAATAGCATGTATACTTTCCCCTGCCTATGTAAGATACTGTAAATGTATGTGGAAATGAACACCTGGCTGTGATTGAGGAGGCTCAGACAATAACATATGGAGTTGCAAATTTATCCAGTTGCAAATTTAAATTGCTTTTTTTTTTAAATGCACTAAATTATGCATCACAAGACAGTAGGAAGAAGAGTCACTACTAATCCTAGCAGTGCTAATTTATGTACTGTGTCTTTAGAGAACAAAAAGACAGTCATGATAATCATCCTAACCAAATTACTTTTACTGTCTCTACATGAACAAGTTTGGGACCTGATCCTGTTGCAATAAAGGTAATGGTCCAACTGATTTCCCTGGAATTCCCTAAATATACAAGGCAATTGTTCTGGGAAAACTGAGAGAACCCTTTGATAATGCAAGTTACTAAAACTTTACTCCTTTAGCTGGGTTTTTCAAAGGGCCCTGGAAGAAATAAACATGACACATCAATGGGTACCTAATTTGCATTGGCTAGGGAGAGACATTCAAAAAGCCTGAGCCTTAATTGATTCAATCTTTACAGCTTAATCTAATCTGAATAGGCTGAACTGGTTTGTAACCATACAGACATCCACTCTGGACAGAAGAAATGCAGGCACATGCCTGCAGTGGTTCGGGCTAGAAGCTGGGGAGCACGAGAGCAGCCCTCCCTTCCCTTCCACATGGCTAAGCTGAGGTGGGGAGGCATGGCCAGGCCCTGGCAGGATGCTCTGATTAGGGTGGGGTCCCTCTCGCCCCCCAATCCCGCTCCTGACCAGCAAGGAAACCAGCAGGAATTTACATAGTAGGGAGTTACACAGCATTTATCAGCACATAAGCAAAACAAAACCCCCTCTCATTAGTTCAAGGTCTTCTTAAACAAGTTTTTCCAAGGAAGGAACAGAGCAACATTACCAGGTGAGCTGTTGATTAGCTCCAAAAAGCCCTAAGCGAACACTGTCTTTTCTGCCTATGTCCTGTCTGCCTTACACAGACACCTCTGAGCATTAGTTAGCATAGCATATGCTGGCTACCATCCATGCTGTGGTAGAGTGGAAGGAGGGATCCCTGCTTGAGCAGCAAGTGGTGAGAGGCGGATGGGGCAGGGGAAAGCCAGGCAGACGCTCTTATACCTGCTGTCTCTTTTGGAGCTCCAGTGAGGGAGCAGAGGGGAGGGGCCAGCCCAGCTCTTTAGAGCAGAGAGCCCTGCCCTGGGCTGCAAAGCGTCCGGGATGCTGGGGGACTCTGGTTTAAGTTAAACCAGGAAGGAGTCTGGGACAGACACTGAATAAACTGGTTTGATTCAAATCAGTTAAGTCTGATACTACATTCAACCAGGTTTATCTCAGACCAGTGTCAGCCATTTTCAAACTGATTTATGTGCACCGAATGTCTGTTCTGTTACAGGTTTAAACCAGTTTCTGATCACTTAAACTGGTTTATGTGTAATGTCTGTCCCTAGCCATAGGTTCTTCTGAAAATCCTTACCTTAGTGTGTTTTTGTGCAGACCTACAGCATTTCACTACCCTACAAATAAGTCCTTATAATGCTGTGATAGATAAAAATTAAGGCTAACATTTTTGAACATGTCCAGTACATTGGGGTTATACCATACTTGGGAATGTGTTTTTCAGGATTCATTATTATTCATTATTATGCATTCACAACTTCAACAACTGAAATCAGTGGTTGTGTTAAGCATCTACAGGTTAAATGTAATATGAGCTGAACAACCCAAATTACTGGTTCTTTTTAAACTTTGTACCACAAGACCTAATTTTTAGAGATGCTGAGCACAACTTCAGCTGAGGTCAGTACAAGCTACAAGTGCTCAGATTTTTCAGGCCCTACGCTGGTACCCAAAAACCTGAAGAACCCAGAGTTACACTGAAGACCGCTGAGCAACTACTGCAACCTGCTGCAGAAACTTTTTTTTGAGATGGCTGAAGGAGCCTCATGGTGATTTTGCCTTTTACTTGGGTAGATCTTCCTGATATGAAAATAGTGCTCATAGCTCAGAAAGGCCTATGGTCTTTGTCCTAATTCCTATAACATAATATTTTGCCTTTTCTCCAGAATAACTGTCTTTGATCCTAGGTTAACTTGATCCTATATCTATGTAATCTGTGTTAGCTGATAGTGGACCCCACTATTATCACTACACAGTCTGTAAGCACCGGCATTTGAAATCCCAAAAATGTGTTCAAGGATGATGTCTTTCATATGCAAGACCTACCTCCATGTATTTCTGAAGGGGCTATTACCCTAATATAGTGATTCTTAGCCAGGGTGCTACAGCACCTTGAGATCTTTTCAAGGGTGTCACACAATGTTATCACTGTTAGATTTACAAACACAATTCACAAGATAAACCCAGATATCTCAAATAGAAACCCAGTTATGATGTTTCTGAGTTCTCTGCAACATAAAAACTACTTTATCATTTTTTGTAGTAAAAAAATAGTGTGAAAACTAAGAGCTGGCATTTTCTGAGGAATGCCTCGAGTCTATCCAGGGGTATCTCCGGTCTATAAGGGTCGAGAACCACCTCCCTAGTATCTGTGCTGCCTCTGGTTTAGTTTTTAAAAGCAAACCTGACAAGAGACAGTGTGAATTCGTGGGGAGT
This sequence comes from Crocodylus siamensis, assembly GCF_052110815.1. Taxonomy (NCBI): domain Eukaryota; kingdom Metazoa; phylum Chordata; order Crocodylia; family Crocodylidae; genus Crocodylus; species Crocodylus siamensis. The sequence goes on along the minus strand of NC_143398.1, from coordinate 20,775,001 downwards.
GCAAACAATTACATGTTACTGTTTTACTCCTAGATAATGTAATTAAAACACCAGCCTCCAGCAAATGCTTTATTATTTTTTCCCAGCTGTTAACACATAGTGACTTGACTCTGAGCTCAGTCTTTGGTAGTGGTTACTCCCATCAGTCATGGTGCAATACTACATCCTTCTAAAGTACAGGTATGCTATACTACTTTTTTTTTAAATTTAAAGTTGCTAGAATATCAAACATTGGCTGTGGATTTGAGCTGGAACAGAGCTGGAATAACATCATTTTTGCCACTTTTATAGAGGGAGGAATAAAAATTAAAATAAAAATGAGTTATGGCACTTACATGGTTAATTTCTTGTTTCCTCACTGAATTCTTGATGGCTATAAACTGAAATATTTTTTGTGGAATCTGGAGATTGGAAACAGGAATCTGAATCTGGAAACAGGAATCTGGAGATTGATTCAATCCAGGATTCAACCTTCAGTCTTCCAGAGGGGGAAGTGGACCGGGATGCCCTCTCTCCCTACTGCTCTTCAGACTGGGCACTCTGATAAATAGTAACTCAGAAATATAAGACATAAATAGAGAGTGGGCAGAAAATGAAATTGTTTTTCCTGGAGGTGACATCCTGCTATGTACCAAAACCAACTAACTCAGTGCCTTTTATTCAGTACAAAAATTCAGCCTATCTTCTGACTGCAAAATAAACATTATTATAACAGAAACCACAACCAAGCAATGAACACACTGAAGACTCTGTAAATGTAGTAGAGAAGGCATTTGGTATCTTGTTATACATCTGAGCAAAGTACACCTAAAACTTGTTCTCAGATTCATAAAGCCAGAACAATGCAACTTACCAGTCAAGCCAAGTTTTGACTGAAAGCAATTTTGTTCCAAAGGCTGTTCAAGACCAAAACCCAGCTCAACCTGTATATATCTTTGAACTGTTTAAACTTGTAACCAATTCCTCTTACCCTAACATGCTAAAGACATGCAAACAAATGGTCTACCTAGATACTAGCAACAAACTGGGCATAATGCTTCTACATATTTTGAAATAAAGAGAAAGAATGAGCACTCGTGGTGCTCTGGCGAGGTGCCGGAGGACTGGAAGAGGGCCAATGTGGTCCCTATCTTCAAAAAGGGAAAAAAAGAGGACCCGGGAAATTACAGGCCAGTTAGTCTGACCTCAATCCCGGGTAAGCTCTTTGAAAAAATTATCCTGGCACACATCCAGGAGGGCCTTGCGGGGGAATGCATGCTCAGGGGCAACCAACATGGGTTTATCAGTGGCAGGTCTTGTCAGACCAACCTGGTGGCCTTTTACGATCAGGTCACCAAATCATTAGACGCAGGGGTTGCTGTGGATGTAGTCTTTTTGGACTTCCGGAAGGCTTTCGACACTGTCTCTCACCCTGTCCTCATCAAAAAGCTGGGAGACTGTGGTGTCGATGCCCACACGGTCAAATGGGTCGCCAACTGGTTGGAGGGCCGCACCCAGAGGGTGGTAGTGGATGGGTTCTTCTCGACCTGGAAGGATGTGGGCAGTGGGGTTCCGCAGGGCTCGGTCCTCGGGCCTGCACTGTTCAACATCTTCATCAGTGACTTGGATGAGGGGGTAGAAAGCACCCTGTTCAAGTTTGCTGATGACACTAAGATGTGGGGGGGTGTGGGTGCACTAGAAGGGTGCAATAGGCTACAAGCTGACCTTGACAGGTTGCAACGGTGGGCGGATGAGAATAGGATGGGGTTTAACACTGATAAGTGCAAGGTGTTGCACATGGGGAGGAAGAACCGGCACCACACTTACAGGTTGGGGAACTCCCCTCTTGCCAGCACGGAGACGGAAAAGGATCTTGGAGTCATCATTGACTCCACGATGAACATGGGCCGGCAGTGTGGGGAGGCAGTCAAGAAGGCCAATCATACCCTGTCATGCATCCACAGATGCATCTCGAGCAGGTCCAGGGAGGTGATCCTCCCCCTCTATGCGGCACTGGTCAGGCCGCAGCTGGAGTACTGCGTCCAGTTCTGGGCGCCACACTTCAAGAGGGACGTGGACAATATGGAAAGAGTTCAGAGGAGGGCCACTCGTATGATCAGGGGTCAGCAGGGCAGGCCTTATGAGGATAGGCTACGGGACCTGAACCTGTTTAGCCTCCACAAGAGAAGGCTAAGGGGGGACCTTGTGGCCTGCTACAAACTGGTCAGGGGGGATCAGCAGGTATTGGGGGAGTCCCTGTTCCCCCGTGCGCTGCCAGGAGTGACCAGGAATAACGGTCACAAACTGGCGGAGGGTAAGTTTAGAATAGATATTAGGAGGCGCTACTTCACAGTCAGGGTGGCTAGGGCCTGGAACCAGCTTCCAGGGGAAGTGGTGCAGGCTCCTAGCCTGGGGATTTTTAAAAGGAAGTTAGATGAGCACGTTGCCGGGGTCATCTGACCCCGGTGCTCTTTCCTGCTAAGGCAGGGGGTCGGACTAGATGATCTACCTAGGTCCCTTCCGACTCTAGCTACTATGAAACTATGAAACTATAAGAATAGAATCATGCACAAGTTTCTAATTGAGAGCCAAGAGAACAGACTAGCTTTCCTAAACTTCAGTTGCCTAAAAGATCAAATGAATCCAACAGCAGATCTCATGCACAAAGCAGAAACCCAAAAACATATGCATGTAAAAATGTCCTATTTTGGAAGCACATAAAATAATAAATTGATGATTATAACTTCCTTTTCAAACCTTCAACTATATGCAGCCTCTAAAACTTTGCCCTCGGCTTGTATTATGCTATTGCATGCAGATGGAAACAAATGAGATTTCTCACCTACCAGTTTCCGATTTGAAATATTTTGAGCAATTCACCCAGCAACAAAAGTCAGGAGAAAAATCCTATCTCACTGAAATCAATGGTAAAATTCCTATTGACAGCAGCAGATCAGGATTTGACTTCAGATTTTTATAACTACTTTCCTTTACATTTCATCTACAGCAGAATGAACTGGACAAACACACAGTCATGTATGAAAATAAAATAAGAAATACAGAAGGGTAGGAAAATGTAACGGAGAAACGGACTTCCTATAGATCTTATACAAGGTGAGTATACAACATTGGCTTGTACCCCTAACTTCTGGTGTAAAGGAGGGAGTTACGTTTTCTGGAACTGTCCCAGTTCTAAATACTTGGTCACACAAGGGAGTTTTACACATGTAAGCGCCTCAGCGCTAGGCGCTTTGAAAAGAGCCACAGTGCTGCGATGCTTACAGTTGTATAAAAAGTGAAATGTGCATCAGTGCTAAGAAAATGGCAGTGGCACACTTTTGAACTAAAACACATTGGAGGTGCTTTAGTTCAAAAGCTCACTGGCACCATTTTCTGCACGCTGACATGCATTTTGCCGCTTATACAGCTGCATGCGGCACAGCACAATGTGCATCAGCTCCCGAGCAGAGAAGACTCCATTAATCAAGTCTGATCCAAAGTGGTGGATCTCCGATGCATCACGGGATGAAAAATTATGTGTATAAATGACCACACATTGTAAGCCACTAAAAGAAACCTTCGTCATATGCTTTGATAAAAAGACAGAAATAATATATTTCTCATGGTTCTCCCACATCTCTGCCAAAAACAGAGATTTAGTTAGAAAATTAATAATAGTGACTAAAAATGTATCAACAGAGAAAAAGAAGTCTGTAATTACAACGTTGCTAAAGAATACAAAGCATGGTACAGATCAAAGCTTGGTGTAGGTTTAGAATGTTATGTTGAGCTGGATAGAAAAAATATCTCAAACTGGAGAATAACATGCTCAAACAACAATGAGAAAAAATAAGCCTAAACTTTACGTCTTATATGCTCAAAAAACAATGAGAAAAAATAAGCCTAAACTTTACGTCTTATATAGGACTTGATTCAAAGCACTGAAGATATGTAAGTTTTGTTGTTGGCTTCAGTATTGAATGACCAAGTCAACAGTGAAAAACCTAATAAAAATGAATCTAGGTACTGACATGTTGCTCATCGCTGTAGCACCCAAATGCACCAGAATCATCAATGACTTTACACTCACAATGTACTTCTGAGGAAAGAAAGTATTCATTTGGTAAAGTTTTATTAATACACTTTATTGATAAGGACAGAGGCCAAGAGCCACAAAGGATTTAAGCATCCAGGAGTGACATTTGCAAATTAAGTACTCAAGATCGGTACAGGACTGAATTGAGTCCAGCTATCCTGAGTGCTTTAACTATAAATCTTTTTCCCAAGTACCAGAAATCTGAACCAGATGACTAATCCATGCACAAAACCCACTAATAATTACTTGTGGACAAATTAGTGTAAAACAAGCACTGTGCCAAACACCTGTGTATATAATGTCATATAGCAGTGGTGCCCAACCTTTATGATAATATGTCTATTTATATTAAATTATAAGCTCACCAAAGTTGGGAACTTCTTATATTTCCATGTCCCTTAAGTTCAGCAAAATATGCTAAATATGAAGAAGTATAGTTACCAAACAAAATACGTAAATTTAAAAGAGCCAGCTATAAATCTCTCACAAATGTTACCAGAAGTGATTTGTATAAAAGCTTAAAATAAAAAGAGATTCCTTAAGGGGAAAAATATTAAAAGATCATCTACATAAACATCCTGCATTGTTTCCAAATCTGATATTACTTCATGTGCTTAAACATGACAATTTGAGCTCAGCTGAAAATTGTATTCCTAATTCATTGAAGTGACCTTTCCCAATAAAAGCACACACCAATCTGTTTTCCTATGGTACAGTTTTGGATTTTTCTCTATGCATTAGAGAATCCTGAACTATAATATCTGATTAGGCACCACCATGCTGAATTTAATAATTTAGCCTAGGATTTTCAAAGGATCTTGGCACTCAAATCTTGTTAACATGGAAGTCAGGCACCTAACTCCCTTAGACTCCTTTCAAAATCCAAGTCTCATTCAGAGAGAATATATACAGGATCGGCTTTTTATGCTGTAAGCTGCTTGAGGCAGAAACTCCCTGTACCCAAACAGCATTGAGCATGCTGCCAGCATGCAGTAAGACATAATAATGGTCTGTATTCTGTTTTCAAATACACCATTCTGCATCCAGCATAACCTCAAAGGACTCAAGAGAATTACCCTGCATTACCACCGAGGTAGCACAACAGCATTATAATGACACAATGACAATAGCATCCCCTAAAGCCTGGGGCAGAATCACTGCAAGTTACAGTGGTTACTCTAAGTGCTCTAGGTTAGATCAGGAGCAAACACAACACACATTCACTTTTTGGTCGGAGGGACAAGCAGCTGCTCGTACTGGCCCAGGCCACCATACTGGGGACGCTCCCGTATGCCTCCCAGCAGTCTCCCCAGGCTGCTGGACACTGCTGAGTGCAGCCAAGCACAGCCAAGCAGCTGGGCCCCCCTGACTGCCTGCCCAGTGAGCACGGCTCCCCCCGCTACTGCATCATCTGTCAGCCACTGGCATCTGTCAACTGCAAGCAGCCAGTGGAAGAAGGCACGCTCGCCTTCAGGTTCCAGCTCTGTGGGGCTGTCCCCGCTCCCGGTGGCATTTTTCCAGGGTGCAAATGTAGGGGTCCACCCCAGGCAGGACACAGGCGGGGATGGGGGAGCAGGGGGAGGCTCTCATGCTGCCAGGTTGAGGAGTGGTGCACCCTGCATTCCCAGCCCAGGTCAGCAGGGCACGGCGTCCCTCCCGTGTCCCAGTTCCTTCCGAGCCCGGACCCGTGTGCTGGAGTGGCTCTGGGAAGGACTCGGAGGATTTTCACCTCCCCCTACAGCCAGCGCTGAGTTCCTGGGTGAAGTCCCTTGCTCTGCAGTCATGGAGCTCCAATCTCTGGGGAGGGCGAGGGCGTGCAGCCATGCCCTTGTGGCTACTGCTTCTGGCAGGGGTGATTCTAGCACTGAGATGGGGAGCGGGGTAGCTGATCCCTGTTCAACAATGCACCAGGCTGACACTGGTCCCCCACCCCTCCAGAAAGTGGTGACACAGACAGTGTCTGTGCAGAGCAGAAGGGCAGAAGGGAGGTTGGCAAAGACAAAGGAGGATTCGCAGCTGTGTCCAGCTGGGCAAGTCCAGGGGGAAGAGCCAGATTGCGGTGCTGGGGCCAGCAAAAGATCCCAGGAAAGGCTCTGGCACATGTACATGCATGCACACTCATTGCATGTGCCCCAGATCAGGGCCCTGGCTCAGAGTTTTGGTTTTCACTCAGAAATTTGTGACTTCTGTTGATGCGCCCTAGTGCTACAGTGACTTAGTTACTCATGTAAGAGTTCACCAAATCCCTTTGCTTCTTCCAATTAAATAAAACGGGAGGTACAGAGAGTCTTCTTGTAAGGCCTACTTCCTCTGCCATGTTAAGCCAACTCCTTGAATATGTTATATGTGGTATGAAAAGAAACGTCTGGTAGGATATATAGTTGGGAAAGGAGTAATGTTTGGTAATGCTACTGATATACTACTACCACTACAGTAATAGTCTACTAGGATAGGCTAATAAACACCACATATCCCTTTTGGCAATTCAGTGCAATTTATTCTCCCCTGTGTTCCACTCCTAGTTCTGTGGTCCCTTTCCCACTTAAATCAGTTTTCCTCTCTCCTCACCTCTCTTTGCTACCCAAGGCAGCTCTTTGTGGTAATAGAAGCAGTTCTTTAAGGGAATATCCTACTACCCCTTCTTAAAACCACATCCTACCAACATTTTCTGCAATTTAACTACCAGCACAAAGACAAGATCAAGAAACGGACATTGTCCGTGAACAGGTCTAAAAGGAAAAAAAACAAATATATGTTTTCATAAAAAGCCTGAAATATACATGTCTTGAATATTCAGCATACTGAAACAATGAATAAAGTCAGTTGACAATTCCCTACAATAAAACCATAAAATAACTCGTGCTATATTAGGCACTTGATAATACTTGTGTAAAACTGCACTGGGTAGTTTATACTGGCACAGAAAAATAAAGTAAAACTCACTGGGACATAGGAATTATGTATTTCCACTGTATTTTGAAGCAGTATGGCATAAATCAGCATGGGTGTGTAATTCTTGGCTGCCTTACTTGATGTGGGTGAAATGCTGTGTTGTTGCAGGTGCTCTGCAAGCGAACACAAGGCCTTAGCTGATTGTTCATAAAGACAGACTTATGGAAGTTGAAAGGAACATCAGTTAAAGGAAGAAAACATACTGCAAACTGAAGAATAAAAAATACCAGGAGACAACAGGTATGACTTTTCCTGGGACAGTGCAGTCATAAGCAACTGCATTATTTGAACACTACATAATGCAGCCAGTATCCAAGGGCATTTACACATGTGCTCTGGTAATAGGGGAGAGGGGAGGAGATGCTTTAATTAAAGTGCCTGGAGCATCTTATGTATCAGCATTGAAAGAGCTTTACTTAAAGTGCCCCACCATTATTTTTCAGCATGGGGATGCTGATACACAAATGCTGGAGTCTGCTGGAGCACAGTAATTACCACACTCTAGGAGACTCAATTAATCAAGTCTGCTCCAATGCACTGTAACTACAGACTGCCAGAGCAGCCTCACTGCTTGTATATAAGCACCCCAAGACATTGCCCCACAGAATCAGAGACTTTCTGGTGCTGACAGCTTTGCTTCTGGGCTAGTTACTCTGCACCTCCATATGGCAACTCCATGAAGCTAACACAATTTATGAAATTACTTAGTCAGTATAAGTCACAATACCTGCATTAGCTTTCTTAGGGGCTATACCATAAAGGCATTAACCACGTGCATGCTTTCAAGCAGCTTACTGTATTTACTAAACTCCAAGGCAAGGGTTTTTCCCCCTCCCCAAACAGCATAGTGGGGAAAAAGGTCTTTCCTCAGATTAGAGTACTGGCCTGGGCTAGACAGCGACTCAGCTCCAGCTTTGGCCCTGGGCCCAAGGTTGAAGCTGGAAATGAGTCGATGCCTGCCCTAGGCTGGAAATGTCTGTTTGGTGGGGGAGATGGTACACAGCATGGGGAACATGGGGAGACTGTGCAATGTGTGTTGGGGGGGGAATAGCTGCAGCCTGCTGCCACACCCTTGCCTCCTATGCTTGCCCCCCACTCCCTGCTCCTCCCCATCTACCCCCTCCTCTCCTTACCTTTTCCTCCAGCTCTGGCTCTGAGGCCAAGCTGGGACACCACCGCAGCTGCCAGCTGGGAGTCAGAGCAGAGCTGCAGCAGAAGGTAAGGGCAGAGTGGGCAGGGAGTGGGGGGATCAGGCACAAGCACATGGGTGCAGGGAGTGGGGGGACAGGCTGCAGGGTGAAACAGGGATGGGGGACACGGGAGGGGCAGGCACAGGGTGCAAGCAGTGTGGGGGCAGACACAGGCATGAAGGGGCAAATGCTAGAGAGGCACATGGTAGAGGGGCAGGCAATAGGGGGCAGGCACTGGTGGGATTAGCCCTTGCCCCCTCCTGCTGCTTTCTCTGCCACAACAGTGTGGGGGACAAATTTAAGATGGCCTTCCACTGATTGCATTCTATACACAGAAAATTATAACACCTTTCTAATTTTCCACGTGTAGAATCTAATTCCTGGGAGGTGGGCTTAAATTTGAAATCATCTTGGATTTAGGTAAATACATTAGTTTGCCAAGTTTACAAATCCAAGGGGAGTTTCTGTTACACGATGCCCCAAATGCCCTGCACGCTGGATAGACAAATAACAAAAAGTCCTTGCCCAAAGAGCTTTGGAGCTATATTTTAGACAGAATGCAGCAAACAAAAGCAAACAGCTCTTGAGGGCTGCAGATTAAAGTAGCATGGGAAATAGAAGAGTTGAGATGCAAATTTGCCATTTGTAAAGAGTAATCTCTAATCCTTAATAGAATTGCTGATTGTCTGTTTAATTAGAAAGAAAGTACTAAACTCACCAGGCCTGCTTTGAAAAGAAAACACAGTAACTGAGAAATAAAACATAAGAGAAACTTCTCAGACTGAAGGCTTGAGTGAAATATTTTCCTTCTTTAAAACGTTGTATGCTGTTCCTCTGAGAGTGACTTCTGTAACCTGTACATGGCACATCTACACTCCCTAATTCTGAGCTGCTCTCAAGAAGCAGCAGCCTCCATAGCTGGCCGCCTACAAAATCTCTCAGGCTATGAAGCTACAGAGGCTGTTGTGTGCAGAAACTGCCTCTCATCCAAATGTTGAATTAAGGCAAAATATGAGTAAATATGTGCATAAACTTTTGACTTGCAGCTATGTCATGCGAGTGTTGTGATTTATTAGATCCCAGAAGACAAACAGGACAAGATGGGGTCAGTTCTTGGTGGAAAGGCCTCCAGCCATCAAATGAAAGCTGCAAGGAGTTAGTGATGTTGACTGAGGAAGTGATAGCCTTGCCTAAGCATCACTGCTGAACCAGTGACCCAGCAGTGTAGTAAAGGATATAATGCTCTTTCAGAAGAGACTGAATAAGGCTGGAGAGAAAAAAAAGATTATGTTTCATAAACAAAAAAAAAGGTTTTTAATAATGGTTTCATTCTGCAATGGAACAAAACTGAAACCTTTCGGACTTATCTATGTATATTGTAAAAAATTCCTGAGTAGCTCTCCTGCTGAACTTGCCTGGTCATTATGACTAAGGACAGAAGTTACACATAAACTGGTTTAAGTGATCAGAAACTGGTTTAAACCTGTAACAGAACAGAAGTTCAGTGCACATAAATCTCTTTCAAAATGACCAGAACCGGTTGAAGAGAAACCTGGTTGGACATAGGATCAGACTAAACTGATTTAGATCAAACTGGTTTATGGAACTTCTGCCCCAGATCTCTTCCTGGTTCAAATTAACTCTCAGTCCCCCAGCATCCCAGGATGCTTAGCAGCCCTGGGCTAGGCTGCCTGCTCCTGTGGAGCAGGGACTGCCTCACCCCTTTACTCCGTAGCCTGCTTTCTGCCTGTGTCCTTCAGCCCATTGGGACGGGGGATAGGGAACAGACCCCCACCCGCCTTAGCCAGGGTCTACACAGCCCATGGGTGGAAGGAAAGCCCCTGTGATAGGGGCATTTCAGACCCTGGCAGCCCTCTCTCCTTCCCCTCCCCTTCCCAGCTACTGATTGTTTCAGTAGCTGCACAGGAGGGAGGCAGAAGAAGTCCTCCGGGCTGGGTGCTTGCCCATGCAGCCCAGCATGGGGATACTGGGGAGCTCCTGCCTTGGGGGGCTCTGCCCCCCAGCCCAGGGTAGCCCTAGGGAGCTGAGGGGAATTCTTTTGCTTCCAAGCCCCAAAGCTGCTTGCGAGTCTCAGGCAGCTTGAGGGAGCAGTGGGAAATTCTCCTGCTCCTCCACCACTGGCCTTGCCTTAGCTACTGTGAGTCTGAGGCAAAACTAATGCAATGGAGCAGAAGTATTGTCCCCCCCTCCCCACTCCCTGGGATATCCCTGAGACTCGAAGCAGCTAAGGCAAAGGGTTCAGGAGAGGAGTAATTCCCTTCAGCTCCCTGGGGCTTCCCTGGGATGAGAGACCCTGGGTTGGGGCATGGGAAAGCCCCCCACGGTGGCTGGGCTGCACAGGCAGGCACCCCAGCCAGGAGGACTTCTCCCCCCCCCCCTTCTGCTGCAGTGGCTGAAGCAGCCCCCAGCTGGGAAGGGGAGGAGAGAATTCCCCTCAGCTCCCCAGGGCTGGGGAACCCAGGCCAGGGGGAACCTCCTGCGGGGGCTCCCCCAAGGTGGGCCAGCACCCAGACAGGGGGCTCCTTAACCCCTTGTGGGGGGACAGAAGGGGTTTGGGGACACTTGGCTAGGCTGGCAATGGCCAGCAGGCTGGGAGATGTGCTCTAGCACCCTCTCCCCCCACCCTGGCCACTGGCCTGGGTCAGTGCAGGCCTCCCCCTCTCTTTCCCAAATGAAAACCGAACATTAGTTCAGCTGGTTATCAGTTCAACCTATGCAGCTTAGAGGAAGCTGCCTATATTGAATCAAGTCAACCTCAGGCTTTTTGACTGTCTGTGCTTAGCCTATGAGACTATCGGGCTCTTCACAGGAGTAGAGTATTAGATCTAGTGCACTGGCCTAATTCCAGCCCAGGTAATTACCTCCTGCCTAGCTAAATTCAGCTATAATGTTGACTGAATAAAGTACCATGCATTTTCTGTACTAAATCATGGTGTAGCAAGCATTGCTATCCGCTGCTAAAGAGCTACCTTGTTTCAGGCAAGAGATTCCTGCTTTACAGAATTTCAGAGATTGCAGGAAAAACTCTGAATTAGCCCCCAGTCCTGAAACTGCGCTTGTCTGTGCAGAGTCTCATTGAAGCTAATAATGTTTCAGGGGCAAGGTCAAAGCTTGTTTGCTGTATAATGTGAATGAGGTTGAAGGGTTGTATGGTACTGCCTGGTACCCTGAGGTAGGTAGAAAAAGCCTTTAAAGCTATGCTATGTCTGAATTGCTGAATCATTCTGAATTTCTCCAGTTCGATTCAGAGAGATTAAAGGGTCTCTTGATTCGATCCCAAATCAGGCCGAATCTCCACCAAATTGAATCAGGGACTAAAGCTTCATACAGCCCTATTACTTACCTGTCAAATGAAAATACGCAATTTCTTCTCTCTCCTACTGTGTATAATCCTGACACTACATCGTGCCACTTAAGTTTAAAATATATGGCATTAGTAGAGGAAGCAATCCTGTGTGTATTGTACAAAAGGAATATTATTGTTCTGAAAAAAAAAATTATTTCAAAGGACAAACATGCAAACACTTGACCTGGGCATCCACTGGGATTGCAGAACCTCAAAGGGATTTAATGAATGTTATGCAACCTTTCTCATGAAACAGCATACTGATCCAGTCATACTGAGGAACAACTACTTTTTGTTGTCTTTTCAGCTCCAAAAACCCTGCACAGCCCTGAATCTTGAATAGGATGTTTACACTCCAGTGCCTTGAACACAGCCTTACACAGAGCTTCATGTATGAGAAGAAAGTAACCAATGTAGGGATGTCTGCTAAAACACTAGTTCAAAGGAAGTGTTACCTGTCCCATGCATCTCCAGAACAGGGAGTCCGGTGCCAAGAACTGACAGTTCTTCAACAAAGAACTGCTGTAAGAGTAAAAAGTGAAGTTCACCTTAACCACTCACTCAGGCAGATGCACCCCAGGACTTCTTTTTGGGGGCCTCCTTTCTTCTATCCCAACCTCTACAGGAGGACAGGATCCCCACTGCTGCTCTTAGTGTCCTGTGAGAAATGCAGCGCTCCTGCTCTTCCTACTGGAAGAAGAGGACCCCATACTTGGAAGGGAAGTGCAACAGCTGCTAGTCTAGGTGGGGGTGGGACTGAGTCACAGAGATTGCTCCGGGGAAGTGTGGCCACGCATCAGGGTAGGCTGACGATGCAGGCAGACTAGACAGTTTTAGTTAGATGGGCAGACCAGAACCAGATGCTGTTCAACAGTGAGAAGTATAAAGCGCCCCATCTGGAACAAATTTACAGGCTTGGTGGTGCTACGCTAGTTAGTACCACATCCAAAAGGGACCCGGGGGTCATAATTGACCATAACATGAATATGAACCACCAGTGTGATGCTACAGTTAGCACAGCAAACAATACACTGGCATGCATCAACCGATGCATCTCAAGCAAAATTAAGGAAGTTATTCTCCCACACTACTCAGTGTTGGTGAGGCCACAGCTGGAACACTGTGTCCAGTTCTGGGTACTGCAGTTCAAGAAGGATGTGGAGAAGCTTGAGAGAGTCCAGAGAAGAGCCACTCATGTGGTTAGAGGCCTGAAGAGCAAGCTATACAAGGAACAGCTGACAAATATGGGACTGTTCAGCCTAGAAAAGAGAAGACTTCAGGGAGATTTGGTGGCAGCTTATAAATATATCAGGGAAGAGCATCAGGGGCTAGGCAAACAACTATTCACCAAAGCGCCCCAGGGGAAAACCAGAAGCAACGGTTATAAACTCCTAGAAGGTTTCAGACTGGATATAAGGAAAAACTTCTTCATGGTTCATAGATTCATAGATTCATAGATGCTAGGGTCGGAAGGGACCTCAATAGATCATCGAGTCTGACCCCCTGCATAAGCAGGAAAGAGTGCTGGGCCTACATTACCCCAGCTAGATACACATCCAACCTTCTCTTGAATACCCCCAGGGTAGGGGAGAGCACCACCTCCCTTGGGAGCCCGTTCCAGACCTTGGCCACTCGAACTGTGAAGAAGTTCCTCCTAATATCTAATCTAAATCTGCTCTCCTCCAGCTTGTGGCCATTATTTCTTGTAACCCCCGGGGGCGCCTTGGTGAATAAATACTCACCAATTCCCTTCTGTGCCCCCCTGACGAACTTATAGGCAGCCACCAGGTCGCCTCTCAACCTTCTCTTGCGGAGGCTGAAAAGGTCCAGTTTCTCTAATCTCTCCTCATAGGGCTTGGCCTGCAGGCCCTTAACCATACGAGTGGCCCTTCTCTGGACCCTCTCCAGGTTATCCACATCTTTCTTGAAGTGCGGCGCCCAGAATTGCACGCAGTACTCCAGCTGCGGTCTGACCAGCGCCCGATAGAGGGGAAGTATCACCTCCTTGGACCTATTTGTCATGCATCTGCTGATGCACGATAAAGTGCCATTGGCTTTTCTGATGGTTTCGTCACACTGCCGACTCATGTTCATCTTGGAGTCCACTAGGACTCCAAGATCCCTTTCCACTTCCGTGCCACCCAGCAGGTCATTTCCTAGGCTGTAGGTGTGCTGGACATTTTTCCTCCCTAGATGCAGCACTTTGCATTTCTCCTTGTTGAACTGCATTCTGTTGTTTTCTGCCCACTTGTCTAACCTGTCCAGGTCTGCTTGCAGCTGTTCCCTGCCCTCCGGCGTGTCCACTTCGCCCCATAGCTTAGTGTCATCTGCAAACTTGGACAGAGTACATTTCACCCCCTCGTCCAAGTCGCTGATGAAGACATTAAAGAGTATCGGTCCAAGCACCGAGCCCTGCGGGACCCCACTGCCCACACTCTTCCAGGTCGAAACCGACCCATCCACCACAACTCTCTGGGTGCGACCCTCCAGCCAATTCTCCACCCACCGGACTGTGCAGTCATCCAAGTCACAGCCCCTTAACTTGTTCACCAGTATGGGGTGGGATACCGTGTCAAAGGCCTTCCTGAAGTCCAAGTATACGACATCCACCCCTCCTCCTGCGTCGAGGCGTTTTGTGACCTGGTCATAAAAAGAGACTAGATTGGTCAGGCACGATCTACCTGCCACGAACCCGTGCTGGTTTCCCCTCAGCATAATTTGTCCTGCCGGGCTCTCACAAATGTGAGCCTTGATAATTTTCTCAAAGATTTTGCCAAGGATGGAGGTGAGACTGACTGGCCTATAGTTACCCGGGTCCTCCTTCCTCCCCTTCTTGAAAATGGGAACCACATTGGCCCTTTTCCAGTCCTCCGGGACTTGACCCGTGCGCCACGAGCGTTCAAATATTCCCGCCAGTGGCTCTGCAATGATGTCGGCCAGTGCCTTCAGTACCCTCGGATGGAGCTCATCCGGGCCTGCCGACTTAAAGGCATCCAGTTCCTCTAAGTGACCCTGCACCACCTCAGGGTCCACGCATGGAAGTCTGGTGCCTTGCTGCTGCCTCCCTACACTCCCAGTGAGAGACTTGTCATGCCTCTCGCTTAGGAACACTGAGGCGAAGAACTCGTTGAGGAGTTCAGCCTTGTCCCCTCTGTCCGTCACCAATTGTTTCTGCCCATTTAGCAGGGGTCCTATTCCTCCCTGGGCCTTCCTTTTACTCCCTATATATCTAAAAAACAATTTCTTATTGTCTTTTACTTGGGTTGCCATCCTCAGCTCCATGGTAGCTTTGGCCTGTCTAACTGCCTCCCTACAAGCACGAGCAGAAGAGGTATATTCCTCTTTGGTGATCTCTCCCTGTTTCCACTTTTTATGTGCTCCCCTTTTGGCCCTTAGTCTGCCCAGGATTTCTCTGGTCAGCCAGGGAAGCCTCCTGGCCCCTTTCCCTCTTTTACCTCGCACGGGGATCGTCTCGCTTTGTGCGAGAAGGATAGCTTCCTTAAGGCACAGCCACCCTTCTTGGGCTCCCATCATTTCAAAACTACTACTCTGCAGTGCATCCTTCACTAATCGCCTGAGTTCGCTGAAATCAGCTTTCCTAAAGTCCAGCACGTTCACCCTACTGGTTACCTTACCCACTCGACGCCTTATGTTGAATTGTACTTTTAGGTGATCACTGTCCCCCAGATGGCTACCGATCTGTAGGTCCCCTACTATGTCATCCCCCGTTGCCAATACCAGATCCAGTAAGGCATTCCCCCTAGTGGGACCATGTACCTCCTGCGTCAGGTGGAGGTCCTGTACACAGGTTAGAAACCTGCGTGAGCGGTGGGACTTTGCTGTCTGTGTCTCCCAGCAGATGTCCGGGTAGTTTAGGTCCCCCATGACCACCGCCTCTTTAGCTTTTATGGTCTCTGAGAGTTGCCTCAGGAGCCCCAAATCTATTTCTTCCCCTTGATGTGGGGGTCTGTAGCAGACCCCTACCACCAAATCCTTTTCTCCTTGCCCCCCATGTAGCCTAACCCACAGTCCTTCTACTTCCTCATCCTTTGATTCTGTCTTGATGAGGGTTGATGTATATTGCTCCTTAACATAGAGCGCAACCCCTCCCCCCCTTTTCCCCACTCTGTCCTTTCTGTACAATCTATAGCCCTCAATATGTACCGCCCAGTCGTGGGATGGATCCCACCAGGTTTCCGTCAGCCCCACTAAGTCGTAGTCGTTTAGTGCAACCAAGAGTGCTAGTTCATCCTGCTTGTTCCCCATGCTCCTAGCATTAGTATATAGGCACTTGAGCCCTGTGACTGGTGCTTTTGCTACCCCCTCGCTCCAAGTCCTAAAGGGCTTTTTGTCTCTAACCTTCCCATTCCTTACCTGTGCCGTATTGCTGTCCACCCCCTGCCTTTCACGTTCCCAAAGCTCTCTTTCTTCAGGCTGGGCTGTCCTTGTGGGTGCCACCTGGTTTGGTGGTCCACAGCCTCCCCCACCCTCATCTTCCCCTCCCCCCGACGTTCATGTGACCAGACTCTGGAATAGACTCCAGTGGGGTGGTGCAGGCACCACCACCAGCAGGAGACTGGACACACACTTTGCTGGGGTTACCTGGCAGTCTTTCCTGAGGTTACCTGGCAGTCTTTCCTGCCCAAAGCAGGCAGGCTGGATCCGATGATCTCATGAGGTCCCTTCCAGCCCCAAACTTCTGTGAATAAATCATCTCGGTGTGCCTAGAGCCCTAGATTAATGAAATTCAGGCCTGCCTGTTGTATTTTGTAAAGCTGTTCATACTTCCAAAATAAACAGTCAAAGAAAAAAATCAGGTTACCATGCAGTCTCCATTTATCAGACTACTTAAATAGCTCAGTAGAAGTAAAATAACTACATTTAATGACGGTATATTTTATTTTTCCATTCAACACTAAAAACAAACACAAACAATCTCATTAAACTATATGTTTACATTACCTTGGACTCCTATACTTTACAGTCAACAATATATTTCTATATATTGCAATTTATATGAGAAAAGAAATTCTAGAGCACACACTATGCTCTACAAGTCCTTGCATGAGGATCCTGATTTGTTATTGACAAAGCTTTTGGTTTACAAGGGAAGTGAATTATACCTGGAATTTATCACTGAATGGGAAAGATTAAAATTCATCATCTATAAAAATCTTTATTTGGCAGTTAGTAAGATTCCTGGTGACCTCAGAAATGCAGCCTTTTCTTCAGAGATTCAAGGCCCAACCATAGGTTTATTCCTGTGGAGGGAACCTCCTTTGAACAAGAGCACAATTTGGTCCTCAGCCCTTAGGGACCAAGGAAAGAGTCTGAACATAAATCCAAATCAGATTTAAAGTAATTCTCAACCATATAAGCAGGGTGGGGGGCAAGTAGGGCACTAGCTCCAGGCCCTGATTTAAGGGGATGCCAGCAGCATCACTCAGCATTCAACATCCCGACTCCCTTGCACTTGACTGTATCTTTGCCCAGGGCACCAAAATTGCTAGTTATACCCCTGCTGATTTTATTTACAAAAGGGAAACAGTGTGTAGGAGTCCAGAGACAGGGTCCTCCTCTTGGCTCTGTCACTGCCAAGCCATTTTTCCCCTTCCACCACATGTCTGTCTTGTTTATTTGCACTGCGGGTGTCAACAATATGGCCCATGGGCTAGATCCAGCTTGTGGAGCCCTTATGACTCAGCCCATGAGTCTCAAACTGACCCTGTGTGCCACAGGCAGCATATGCCAGCCCCAGCCCTGTGTTTTGCATGTAGCATATGGATTCAGTCTGGCACATGCTGCATGAAGGAAGCAGGGATGGACTAAGCACCCCAAGTGCTGCACAGGGCACCAGGAGTCAATTCCAGGGTGCATGCTGCATGTGGCATTTGCATTGGATTGGCACTGGGTGCTGGCATCGGGGCCAGTCTGGATTAAGTCCACAGACCGTCCCCATGCACTGGAGCCAGTGTGCAGAGTCAGCCTGGTACGGGCACCTCATGCAGCACAGGCCCCATAGTAATTTAAATTCTTCAGGCCAAAGACTGTCCCACATTACATATATTTTAAGTGACCAGTGCAAGTGGACCTGATTTCACTAAGGGTTTCTAAATGTTACTGCAATTCACTGATAATATGAATGCTCTCAGACATGATGCCATTTATTTGAAGAAATGAAAGAGAATAAACAAATACACTGCAGAAGTCTGATAATAATTCTAATGATAACAGTGGGCAATTAGACAGGTACTTGTATCTCAGAAAGCTTAACAGGTTTAAAATGATACACAAGGAGTCAGCAACATTTTTGGGCAGACTGCCAAGAACACCTGCAACTTCAACTTGTAAGACTTTGGTGTGCCAGGAGCAGATGGCGAGGGAGCCAAAAGTGGCCAAATCCTTGTTGTTGCTGTGTAGCCCTGGCCCCTTCCCTGCCATCCACCCAGAGGCAAGCGTGCTAAGCAAAATGCCTTCGAGTGCCACACTCGGGCACCCATGCCAGGGGTTGCCTACCACTGTGATACCCAGACAACATACCTCAACCTCAAGCAATTATCCACGATCAAAATGCAGTCCCTTCTGTTGTGAAAAAACGTAGTTTATTACCACCTCTTAGGAACAACAAAGACGACATTAGGTAAGGAAGTGAAGAAGACCATATGAAACTCCAGGGAGTGTTAGTGAGGCACAGACTGATTGCCTGGATTGACATGGAATGGAATTTGGCCATGACACAAAGGTTAATATTCTACGGAAGTAGAAGACTTCACCTTGTGTAGGATTTTCAGAATAGGAAAGGTGTTCAAATATTATAAGGTGCTTATACTCAAAAAGTACATTAGGAGCAGCTACAAAGACAAATGTGAAGACCTCTTTTTATATCACTGCAAAACACCTTCCCTAGTACCACGACCCAAAGCATCCTGCTGGCAATAACACAGAATAGATTCAGAAGCAAGAATGCCACCTGCTGCTTACCACTAACAGTTCCTACAATAATTAGGTGTTTGGTTGTCTTCATCTGACTCCTGAGTAGGCCAAGCTACTTGACCTGCAAGATAACCTACAAAAACAGCACAGCCTGATATTGTTTTGCTCACAGGCAGGAGGGTCTTTGTTTCTTTGAGTATGAGCACATGAAAGTTCCTTTTTTCCTCAAACTCTTATATTCATACCCATAAATACTGCTACCATTCACCCCTACTCCATCCCCCCTCCCAAAAAGAACAGTTATTATGCTTCATTAAGTCCAAAGTAGATTTCTGGAACACAGAAGTCTCCAGTATCCCCAACAGATATTGAAAGGCAGAATTAAAAAAAAAGGGTGTGGGGGGTATGTTGCTCTGATTGAATGAAAGCTATTTCAGTACTTTGGTGCTCCAGGAAAAAAGGCAAAACTTAAATGTAAATCCAAATCCACGAGACATCACTGAAATCTTAAGAAAAAAAAATAGCTAGACTTCCCTTTATTTTCACAACAAAGTCTCCATTGCTATGTTATATACTTTCCCTAAATCTTTTACATGATTTTTACTGGAAGATAACCAGAACAGAGTGACTGTTGTAAAAACTCTTTGTATTGGCTTATCAGACATTCCTACAATTTCCCTCTCTACATTTTAAAAGTTTAGAGAAGGAAAATACCTTTTCACAAGTCAATGAAGTAGATAAAAAAGACAGAGGAAAAACTGAACCTTTCAGGAAATACATATTTAGATACATTATAGAGAAGGTTTATTCAAACAGGCTGCACCTTCAGTAGTAATATGCATAGCTTCTGGTAGCAGTGGTGGAAGCTACTGTTTAGAAAGGACTTAGTTGGGGGTTTTTTTGCCTTGATAATTTAATGCCAAAATTCTGTCTACATAACAGTTCCTCCCCAGTAATCCACACTTCACATGAGTTAGCTACACAATTTGACAGGGTACATAAGGCTAAAGTAATACAGAACGTCCCATGTTTAAAAACATGTTTCTTTAAAAAACTGTGTCAGGGTCTATATGGTACTCTTTTTCTGTTGTGATTTTATATTGCCTTAAGATCTAGAGACTAAAAAGGAACTGTTATGCTAGCTGTAAAATAAAAAAGTAGTAAGAAGGCAGTATCTGCTATGTAAAGGCAATCCTTGTGCATAATGAGGGACAGCACATGAATGCAGCAAATGAGTACAAAGAGGAAGGAAAGGTGTTAGTAAAATGATTATAGTTAATATAACACAGCAGTCAAAGAACACCAGTGTGCCAACACTGTCAAGTGCATTGTTGGCATTATGGCAGCGGTGAGTTTTAAGGAGGATTAGCAAGAGGATAACGTAGAAGCTTGCAGGTCATTATTTGGATAATGCACTATGCCCAACACCCCACTGACAGTTGAAATGGGTAAAGTGTTGTTCACTTCCTGTCCTAATCTTCTGTGATGTATTAGACAACTATTTTTTGTTTCACTCCACAAGGATTGAACTTAAATTGTTTGGGGGTATAAGGTACAGACCTGTTATGCTCTAAAACAAAAGATGCTACTAGGTAGCCCTATAAAAGTATAATGACAAAGGAAGAAAATTAACTGATTCTTATCTAAACAAGGGTACTAACTTAGCAATGTTAAATAAGTGAGGTATGAGTTTCATGTACACTGATATGCTATAAATAGAATATAATCATAGTATGTAAAAAAATGTTTTTACATTCAGCTGATGTAGGTGGATGCAGCTATGCCCTGGTCAAAAGTGGTAACCCAATTAACATCCTCTGGCTTAATGAGCGTAAGATGTGTTCATATGCTTTGATATATTCAAGATAAGGTCTATATAGCCTACCTCCTCCTCAAACAGCAGTCTGAGTGCAAAAGAGGACAAAACAAAAATCTCTGTATTATAGAAACTTATATCTGATGAAAAGAGGCTCCACTTGTTTTGTTTTGTTTCTTCATTTGCTCCTCAGTTTATGCAGAAGGAAGAGAGATGAGTTTCATAAACAGTTCTGTACCCAAGAAACAGAAATGTTTTTATTACAAGGAAATGTGCAGATTAATTATTTTAGGAAATCCATTTTTCAACCAATTTCCAAAAAATGTAAAGAATGTTTCCTAATGCTTCCCCACATTCCACAAAGCTAGAGGGATTTTCTTTTGCGAAAAAACGCACTGAAAAAATGTGTAATTTACTTAAGGATACTCTGCTGTTTAATCCAATCAACAACAATTAGGTGCTCAGATTAAGAGATTATGAGTGTGATATAAATAATAGGGTATATGAAAGGCAACTGGTAACTTTTCTACTAATTCTTATATATTACACCAGAATTTCCAATCTATGGGTGTTTTTACATGTTCTCCAGGAGCAGCGGGAGGCATTTAAATTAGAGTGTCTCTGAGAGCCACTCTAATTACAGCACCCAGAGCATCTCATGTATCAGTGTCCCCACACTTCAAAATGGTGGTGGGGGTGCTTTATCTAAAGCTTTATCTAAAGCACCCCCACTGCCATTTAGAAATGTGGGGATGCTGATACACGAGATGTGGAGGCTGACTGGAGCGCGGTAATTACCACGTTCCAGCGGACTCAATTAGTCTGTAATTACAGCGCATCAGAGCAACCTCCCAGCTAGTCTATAGGCACCTATAATACCAATTTTATACCAACATGGCTTAATTAACTTTAACACAGCTACATAATTTAACATGATGCTTTTTTGGAATGAAGAATCTGGCCATACCTGTTATCATTTTTCCAGTTATCTAATAAATTAAAGCAAAGTACCTCTATTCAGATCAGAAAAATATAGTTTGCCTCCTTTGTTATCAGACTGAAGGTGCTGAGCTACTCTTTTTATGTATTTGTGAGCTCTGTTCAGAAACAAGAAAAAAACTGACTAGTTTAGACTGCTGAGGCCAGAGAAATAACCATCTTGTTTATCAGTTTCCTGACTTACAGACAGCCAGTGGAAAATTCTCATCCCACTGTGACAATTTGAGGAATCTTTGTAATTTATGACTTCTGATTGATTTTATGAAATTGCTGTGGGAACGGTTGTGGAGTCAGCTATATGCTGTCAGGTCTGTGCCACAATCCCCAGACTGGGGATAACAGAGGACTGTTAAATCCTCATGACTGCTATTTGAAAAAAACCAGCAACATTTTGGGACAATGCTATACCTATATCCAAGGTGAAAACATGTTTTCTGGAACTCCTCTGCCAAGGCCTAGAGTCTGAAAAGTAGAAAAATCCCCAAACAGAACAAAGAGATCAGGTGGGGACTTAAAAACCAACAGTGCCTGAAACACTCAAGCAGCTTGAGCAAGTGAGAAGAGAGAGATCCTGTTAATTGTGGCTGGGGGGCGCTAGAGCAGCCCCCCTTTCCCTTCCGCAAAACTGACCCGGGGGTGGCCAGACCCTGGCAAGATGCTTTGGTTAGCCCAGCAGGGACTTGATCACAGTGTTTATCACCCCCTAACACAGTGTTTATCACCCCATTAAGAAAACAACAGAGGGACATTATCAGCTACCTGTTGATTCTACCCATTGATTCAGCATGACTGTAGCCAGCATGTGGTCTGCTAGCTAATACACAGACACCTCTCCACAAGGCAGATGGGAGGGGGGAATTTCTGCTTAGCAGGGGATGGTGAAGGGAAATGGGGGACCAGCCTGCACTCTGTGCTGGACCTCCAGCTAGGGAGCAGGGGGAGAAGGGAAGACGAGAGTAGCCCTGCTGTTTGACAGAGAGCCCACCCAGGCCAGAAAGCATGCCGGGATGTTGGAGGTGTCTGGTTGATCTTAAACCAGCAAGGGGTCTGGGACAGACATTGCAGAAACCAGTTTGAGCCAAATCAATTAAGTCTAATACTACATTCAACCAAGTTTATCTCAAACTGGTTTCAGACATTTTCAAACCAGTTTATGTGCACCGAACATCTGTTCTGTTACAGGTTTAAACCAGTTTCTGATCACTTAAACCGGTTTATGTGTAACGTCTGTCCCTAGCCTGTGAGACCAACTATGAAAGAAAGAAGCTGGCTGAGAAGACCCCATGATTTGTAGAGCAGGCCGTCTGTAGATGGGAGGATCTGGAATCCTTGGAGCCTTCTGACCTAAGTTAAAAGAATACTCAAGCATAATAAAGAAAATGAAGCAAGAAAATATGCATAGATATTTGCTGTATGTGTCTTGTGCTAGGAAATTGTTTTGTGTCTGTCTGCTTCACTCTCAGAGAGCCCTGAAGAGCTCACTATAAATCCAGAGCACAAGTGATTGAAGCTCTGGGAAAGGGCGTGTTTAAGCTCCTGAGAAGTCTGAAGGTCAGCATAGTCATGGGAGCATAGGACAGATGGGATGTGAGGTCTCATTTCGGTGAAGAGCTGGTGCCTATATGTGTGCCTATACCAAAGAAGCAAATGCAAATGCAATTAAATGCTACAAGCTACTTACAGCAATGGAAACTAAGGCAAACAAAGTTCTAGCATGCTGGGGCCAAAAAAGAGCAAACTGGTAAGCATTTATTTAGAGAAGCACTGTCAAGGGTGAGTCACATTCACATTACCCGTGCATGTTTTCCCTGAGACCATTTGTCAAAACATGGAGTATTCCCTCCTACTTTAGCGGAGACTTAGGTCAAAAAATTGGCCACTTAAGAACACACGTCTTGTTAGACAACTGCAATAAAAAGGAAAGAAATGTGGGAAACGGAAAGAGAACTAGCACATGATCTGCACATCACTTAAACAATATTTGCAGATATAAGAGAGACTTAACAAGTGCACCCTCCTTGTGTTGGCCCTCTCCCGAGAGCTGTATCGTACCAGAACTTGCTTGGACCTGGCAATCTCTGTGATACCTGAAGTAGAAAGGCCGGTATCAGCATAATAGAACAATCCCTTCATTTTATTTTGCTAGGATTTTATTTATACTTTCTTGCTTTACTTTCTATTTTTTTTCACCATCTTATTTCATTTCCCTTGTGCTCAACCATCATGGAAATAATCAGAGAACTCTGAGACATCAGAAAGAACATATCTGAGGCCAACAGAGTGAAAGTAAAAGTACGACTCGTGTACTGCAGGATTAACCAGAATCTGGCCAAGAATGAAAAGGTATTTTGGAGTGTTACTTTGGCAGCAACACTCTTTTTGATAAAACTGTTGTTTGGGTCCAAGCAATCTGCATGTAGTGCTGAGCTATAGTTCAGAAAGAAAGCATTTGTAATTCATTTACACATTGTTAAAAATAAATGCATGGCAGATTTATACAAACAACATCCTTATGTCAAACAAGCTTCTAGTGAAGGTTCCAAATTACAGATTTGAGGTTTAAATATTTTGTCCAATAACAAGAATTTTATGCTAATTTCATAAGGAAATTAAGATAAAAGTACTGTTTAAAAGATTATCATTTAGTATTACGAGTTGTGCCTAGTTAGCAACTGCTGGATCAGACTCCTTTCTGGTTGAAAGCCCTTCGCCCTCTTCCTTTTCAGTTGCTTCTACCTGCTATTCCATACTCCTTTTGTGGTGTTTCAATTAAAGTGGCTTTTATACATAGTATGGCAATTGTATGAATATCTTGCCATACAGTTATACTGCTTTATAGGAGGCACTTGTATGACAGGGAAAACTGAAATGCTTGAGCTGTAGAGGTGGTTATACTGGAAATAAAAGGCCAAACTACTATTAGCAGAGGAAGCTCCACTGAAGTCTGTAGAGTTGTATCAAGACAAAGTTGGGCCAATAATCAAACTAGTCTGAATAGATGGATGCCATATCTTTACAACAGAATGATCCACATGTAGGCAAGGTGGGAAAAGGATGGTACTGTGGGTAGGGGGCTGAATATAGAGACCAAGGTTCAGTTTCCTACTTTGCCACTGTGTAAATGTAGATTAAGTTATTTATGGCCAGATTTTTAAAGTATCCAGTAACCTACAGACACAGGTAGGCATGTTGGCATTGGCATCCTGTCCAAATCAATAAAAATCCCAGTAGGTACCTATCTGCATCCTTAAAAGCTTGAATACTTTTAAAATCTGGCCTTTAGTCTACCCTAGCCCCTGTTCCCTACATTTAAAATGGGATTGGCAGAATTTCACACAGGTTATACGAGGGTAAATATATTGCTCTGGTGGTCTATGGATGACACATAAGTGCCTTAAATAAATGCATCCAAACTTGCCTAGCCGGTGCTCTGGACTGGAAAGGGAGCTCACAGAGAGTCCACGACCAGATATTCCAAGAACAAAGCGGCATCTTCCACTCACTGAACACGTAGCTGGGCTCTCCCATTCACTGCTCCCCAGTCTGCTCCAAGCATATTCTAGTCATGTACCCTACTCTACTCTTAAAAGGACCTTACTCATTAACTGAAAAATAAAAGACACACCAATTGTTAAGACATGACTTAACTCATTATTTGTGGTGTTTAGCAATTTTAAGTAATTTCAACGGCAAGTTAGAGTCCTAATTTTGAATAGAACGAAGCCCTGTACACACACACATATGAAACAATCTTCATAGAGTCGTTTCTCCTTTACACTAAATTTTCACCAACATTAAACCATCAGACTTAATTGTGCTTTCCCCACCTTAGTTAGAAGTGAAACGAGAATCATGTCCCTTGAGCTCTAAACAAGACGTCTTGCCAAGTCTGCACGTCAGCAATCTCATCCTGAGCAAAGTACTTAAACAAAGATTAAGTTCCCTGGTTCTTCTCAAGTAGCTTCTTCTGAGAAGTGTGAGGAGAGGGATTTTTTTCCCTGCTCAAAGCATTAAGTATAAACAGAAAGTACTGGCTGTTCCAAGTCATTTCCCAAGTCATTGCCCTGAGGCCTCTTGCAATAAAAAGCGATCCCCTCAGCTTTCATCAGATCATACTACCATGGAAAAGAATCAGAACCCAAAGGGTGCATCCAGACAAGCACGCCTATGAGATACGAAGTGCTTGCCTACATGTCTGTGCTGTTGTACACCGCACACGCCCCCACACACTGCACACACCGCACACACTGCACATGCAGACATTGGCTGTGCTGCTAATTTGTAGAGGGGGGTGGGGGAGGGTTGTCACCAGGAGATAACAGTGTCAATAAAAAACAGCATTAGAAAAAAAAAAAGTGGCACACATGGCAGCAGCATGCGCTGCTCAAAACCACAGCCTAGCCAGCCAGAGCCACGCTCCAGCTGCTGGACAGGCTCTCTGCTGCCAGATCACCGCTGCTGGAGCCCCAGGAGGCCACCAGGACCCAAAGTAAGGCTGCTAGTGCCAGCCTAGGTGCTGGCCCCAGCCTCCCTTACCCCAGCCAGGTCAACTTACCACACACCAGAGCACACATGCACAGGCATTCCCCAGGGACATGCAGTAGTGGAACAACTATGTGCCACTGCTATTTGTCCCTGACGAAACACAGATGCGTACTTGTCTGGATGCACCCGATGTCTCAGTTTCTATTACAGCCAACACCTGTGCTTTCTTCCATTGCACCCTTTTGCTGAGCCACAAAGACATGCCTCCTCCTGAAGACCCACTTTCCTATGGTGCATACAAGAAACTAGATTAGTCATCTCATGAATGAGCTGTCCTTATGGAGGGAGCCAAATGATGGACAGAAGAGACTCAGGGACACTGGAGCTAAAACTGGGAATTGGCAGCTCTCTAAGAGCTACTGAAATAAGAGTTAGAAGTTATACAGTATCTGAAATAAGTCAAGCCCAAATATGCTTTCACTTACACTAGCATAATTTCATTTGACATCAATAGGAGTGACAGTTTCACCAGCATAACTGAGAGCAGAACTTAGCAGGCTGTAATATAACAAGCAAAGAGCAGTATCATTTTTTATTTTTTCTGTGGAAATGACCCACTGACATGAAAATCATGGGCTTATATTAAATGACACTCTAAGACCACTGAGAAGCAGAGAAAAGTGTTCCACTTATGTGCACATGCTGCATTTCTACATAGAGTTCCTGGCATGCAGCAGGATCAGTTCCTGCAGAGGAAGTAGTTGTCAAAATATCACCCATAGGAACCAGGAGCGTTGATAGATTTTGAACTGAGGTGAAAGGATGGCATAAGGGATAAGAACAAAAGAAAATGAATTTAACTGCCAGCATTTGCTTAGGTCAACAACATCATAATTTTAAAAAAGACCAGACTAATAGTTTTGAAGTATCACTTTCCAATGTATAATGAATCTTTTTTTTTCAAACCTAGTAAAAATCTTAACGTACCATATTTTTTTCCAGAGAATATATATGTGCATTATTGACACAGTACATGCTAGTTCAACAGCAATGCACAGAAACATTCATGTTTTCTGCTAAAGATACAGACCTGTTACTTTACCAGCAAAATGAAAGAGAAAATCAATTTAATTAGTGGGTCACATAAAAATATTACTTTTTATGTATGAACGGAAATTGGATTTCAGTTGTCATATTTAAAAAGGCAATACACATGGATATACAGGAAGAAATTACGTCAAGGTTAAAGTGTATTCACACAATAATTCCATGATTATAAAAACACTCTTTCTTAAATGTTGAAATAGCCAAAGAATTAATTTTAAAAACTCTTCAGATTACCAAACTGAAAGAATAATAGAATAACAGGGGGAAAAAATAGTCCAAGAAAATATTAAATATTAAAGTGGAAGATCTACGTGCAACACAACATACAGAAGATTTTGTTTTGGAAGTTCAGAAAACTACTGCTAATGGTTTTATAGAGAAGTCTGTTATGGGTTCTTAAACACTAGTCAGAGATGTAACCTCAGGTTCAGGCTATCCCTAAACCTGTGACTGCTGCCCATGGGTAAACCTAGGATTTTGAAAAAGAAGGGGAAAGAGGATAGGTGGGAGGAGAGTGTAGCATATCACCACCTATAACGTGCCACATATTCTTCTCTAGTTAAAGAGAAACTAGAAGCTTTATTAATATACTAATTACGCTACAATCCCCAGTTTAAGATCAAAGTGCAATCAAATATAACTATTGGAATGTGCATTAATTTGCTAGATTATATATAAAAGTTTAAAAACAACAAATGCAACAAACGAGGCAAAATCAATCAAAAGAGTTTGTCATTACTCCTGTAGTCGTTATTGCTGTCATAGCAGCTTACCACTGTATCAGAGGACTGCATCAGGAGTTCGATGAACCGCTCTTCACTAGGGCACCCCTGGGGAAGACCGGGACCAATGTATGCAAACTCCTGGAAGGCTGCTTCAGGCTTAATACCGGGAAAAACTCCTTCAGTCAGGGTGTCCAGATTGTGGAATAAACTCCCTCCAGAGGTGGTGCAGTCACTTACCCTGGAGGTTTTCAAGAGGAGACTGGACAGTCACCTCGCTGGGGTCACTTGACCCTAGTTGTCTTCATGCCTAGACTGGGGGGGCTGGATCCAATGATTATGCAAGGTCCCTTCCAGCCCCTAACAATCTATTCAAATCCATAAATTATAGTTAAATGCACATCTCTTATTCAAATTCATAAAGCAAAATCTAGCCCTCTTGAGCATCTTGACAGTGCCTCCAGTTCTTCACTGTCAGTAACATCTACACCTGAGTTAATACTACCACACCTGAGTTACGGTTTTTAGCTCGACCTGAAAACAGTCTGCAGGATTGTGAAACAGAAGAGAGACATTACTCAGAATGGCTAACCGCCAACAAAATTGCAGAAGAAAGAATCGTTTGAATAGTGGAATATCAAAATCATTAAAAAGAAGAGAGGTTTGTTAATATCTGTGGAGTGGAGAAAGACCAGCAGGAACTAGGGAGATGATAATGAGTTGTGAAGTCAATTGAGTCTTTCAGCACTGCCTGAACAGAAATGCCACTGCCTCTTCTAAGCAGCTTGTTTTAAAGTTTGGGTAGAGCAAAAATAAAAGGCAGGTGCACTCCCTCCTCCCTCCCCCCTGCCCCCCGCTCCAATCTGCCCCTGCTCTTGTCCCTGGGCAGAGAGAGGTGGTTAGCCATGTTAATCTGAAGTCAGGCAGGTGCATCTCTACCCTGCCTTCTATGGCTGCTGGTAACTGGGAGGATCTGACGAGGTATAGATGATTCTACACACATGCCCTTTTTTTTTAATTCTTCCTCTAAAGCAGGGAATGAGGCTCGGAAAACAATACGACCTGGAGGCTGGACCCAGCTCACGAAACCTCTCTACCCAGCCTGCCAGGCTACTGGAAGTTGGGGATCATGATCTGCCACAGAATTCAAGACCCTTCAGCCCCACTGGCCAGCAGTGGCATGGCTCACCACCATGGCTTCCCCTCAAACTCTCTGCCCCTGCTGAACCCCCAGACACCTTGCACCCAAGGACTCCTGCTGAAGCCAGATCCCTTGTGCCAGCAGCATGGTGAGCTCCTTCAGTGGCTGGGGCGGGCTGTGGGGAGGGAAGCATGCAGACCACCAGAGAGCAGTGAGGGGAGAGAGTTTTACCTGGCCCTGCTCTCTGCACTCAGGCTGCTGCTGTAATAAGATGGACTTGGGCTGCTTCCTCTGGGGATCAAACTCACTGCATACCAGCTGCACCAGCCCCAGTGTGGGTTCCTGGAAGCCGCCCTCAATGCTCTGTTCACTCCCCATCCCTGCCCACATATGCTACAGGGCCCAGGGCTGAAACTGCCATGACAAAGACTCCCTCTCCTGGGGGAGATGCAATCCCGCTTGTCCCCTGCTCCCTACCCCTTACATCACTGGGGAAGTAGCTGTGCCTGCCTGGCTCCTATGGCCAGGCAGCATGGGGCTATTCCTGCCATAAAAATGATTCCTGGGATGGAGAAGGTGCAATGCAGGAGCCCCCTCAAAGAAGGTGCCCAGAACTGGTGCTCTGCTCAATCAAATTAGTTATGCTATTGCCTCCTGTCACCAGCACACCCCTGATCTCAGACCCACTGCTACCTCTGGATGCATTTCCACCACCTCAGAACCCACCTCTGCTATATCCTTTGCCACAGCTGCCACTGCTGTGGTGGCCACAGAAGCTGGCCCCATACCTCAGGCTCAATCAAGCCCACAAGGATCCCACTGATCTGAATCTGGCCTCAGGCCTGGGTGAGTTTGAAATCCCTTCTCTAAAGTACCTGTTACTTCCCGGTGTTAGAGATAGGTCTATTTGTTACACGGTGATAGTGGGCCTAGGTCCCCCACGAACAACAACTTCCACTTAGTGGTTAAAGGGAAGTTACTAAATGTATAACAGTTACATTCTTGGTATAAGGGATGATGAAGGAAGAGCAGGAGTGCAGGTTGCAGGTTAATAACTATGATGTCAAGGGAGCAGAGAACTCCAGCTGGCAGACACTGCTCCTTAAACATATCTAAGGAGACTGTGGACTATTGTCCAGTGAAACTCTGTCCAGAGGTGTGCACAGACAAGGGAAAACAAGGCAGTCCCACAGTCACCCATGTTCCCCCCTGCTAGCACCTCCTTCCTGGTCTGTTAGATAAGATACCCTGACCACAACCATGAGGAGGATAAGCTGGCACTTTGTGGGGCCATGGATGGGGTGCACATAAAATAAAAGATGTAGGGAAAAGTGCAGCCAGAACGCGAATAAGAGGGTCTTGCAGAGCCAGCACAGGTCTGGGGCTTGGCACTCTCAAGGTTAGCAAGAACCAGGTGGATCTTTGGTCTCACTTAATACAGCAGACACAGACATTAAAAAAAAAAAATCTGACCTTTCCTATTACAAATAATAACTTTTAACAACTAAGGCCGTGATTCAGGAAAGTATTCAAAACATACTTAAGTCCATCCCTCATAAGCAAAGCATTTTGGCCCTGTGTAGATGAAATCAGAGGTATGTGTGCACGATGCTTTTGCACCACTTTAATGATGTTGGCGTTTACACGCCTTGGCATCATATTGCATATTAATTCTAGCTGCTGTAGGAAATTCGGTGCCGTAATGCACCTTAAATGACTGGGGCCACAGCGAATTACAACTCCTTCGAGGAGTTTTAGTATGCTGCCCTACAGCCGTGGAGCAAAGCAGTGGGCTCCGTGCAGCTCCACGGCTCTGCAGGAAGGCCTCCAGGCAGCCTGGCAGCAGCCCGGGAAAGCAGCTCCACCCAAGAAAAGCAACAAGTCTGATCTTTTTTTTCCTACCCCCTTGGAGCCTGCCTGCCTGCCTGAGCTGTGTGGGGGCCTGGTGCTTCCCTCTGCAGCTGTGATGCCCCTTGGGATCTCCCAAGCTGGATGCCTGCAGGTGAGTGCCACCTGTGGGGGGGGGGGCACCACTGCCACGGAGGAGAGCACCAACCCTCCTCGTCCCCCGCCACAGCCCAGGGACCACTCCACCTACTGGCAGCTCACACTCCCCTCCCCACTGGAGAGGCAGGTAAGTCAGCAGGGTGCGTGCACAGCATGGGGGTTTGATCAGCCCTAAGTTGAAGCAGTGTTTATTAAAACCCACCGCTTCAGTTTAGGGCCCCTGTTTCATCTACACATGCCCTTTAACACATACTTACTTAACTTTATGCAGGTGATTAAGTCCTGACTACAACTAGATTTTAAGCTGTATTTTAACAATCAATATGATAGTTCAGGAGCAAAATGGAAGATAAAAAAATTCATGCCTGTATTAAGCACCAAATGTACTCATTTAATAAAACCCCAGGTTTAACAAATGAATCATTTAACTGATAAGCCCAGTGATAACTGGTTATAGCCTATTGTTATAATTTAGCATGAGGCAGGGTGCAGTCCAGAAGGGAAGCAAAGCCACACAGTGCCCCAGCAGGAACTGGAAGGTGGCAGCGCAGGCGGGAGGGAGGGAGGAGCGAGGAGAAGGGGAGGAGAGACTAGTACCAACAGCTAGGCTCTGTAGAGGAGCCTGTCATGAGGAGCCAGGGCTCTGGGCAGGCACCATGGAGCCCAGCAGGCAGCAAGGAGGCTGCAAATGGCTGTGCCATGGAGCCTAGCTACTGGGGGTTGCTGTATCAATTAATCTTTTTACCGTTGTAATTACAACAGGTTAAACAGATATTTTTTGAAATCAGTGTTTATGTCTTGTGAGTGAGTTTCTGTGCGTGTATTTATTTATATATATAGAAATGCATATTTTTGTAAAATAAATCCTTGTGGTATGTTCCCTCAGCATGTTTGCCCAATATGGGCCATGTACTTTACAGTCATGCTCAGTGTTGGCTGCATGTAATCAACTTCAGAGCTGGTTTCCATTACTGAGCACATGATGCTTTTAGACACAGTTGAGGGATAAACGATACATTTAATGTAGTTTCCTTGTATGCAAATGTAAGACAAGGGTGGGGGGGGAATTCATCTTGTATTCAAATAAATATGGTATTTTAAATTGCATCTATGTGCCTAGGAATAATGCATTAGCAAGGCCACACTTCATATACATACACAGTCAAGTTCAAGAAGCAGTGTTTCTTATTTTCTTGTAAAATACTAGGATTATTCCACATGTGACAGTCACTCTACAATCAACATCAAAGAGTCACCTGTTGGACTAGCATGGCAAAGGCAGTTTCAGTAGCCAATGGCATGCAAGGAAACGATGCGCCCAGCATGACATCCAGCTACCTTTGACTCTCCAGGCCAAGTAGGCCGGTACCCACTTACAGGTGAGTAAACTGTGGGTGGCCGTTAGCATGAGTACACAGCCAAAAGCTACACCCAGTTGACCCAGCTGTTAGAAGTTTGTAATTCAGAGCAAGTCAAATAGATTGAATTAATAGTTCTGTTACAATTCAAAGTCCTTCCTCTGAAAGAAAATTATCTCAAACATCTATGGGACATTAATCCTATCATATCCTGTTCTTTTCCTACTGATATGAATGGGAGTTTTGCCATTCACTTAAGTGAAGCCAGGATTTTACTGAATATATTGTTAATGGAATTGCTGTGGTTCTTCTATCAAAGCCATAGTGGTGGGAGGGGCTTCCACAAAAAGTAGCCTCCAAGAAATGCTTACAGTACAGATTGTTAATAGGATTAATCATGATGATAGCTATTACACCAAAATATTCCTTATGTTATCTCTACTGTACCAAGCCCAGACAGTAATGAGGTACATTACAATCCTGATGGATTGAGTACCACCCCTCTATATTCAACATAACATCCCATGACTTCTCACTGGTTTCCCATGACTGGTCTGCTGATGATATGTAGCAACTGTGAATGAATGTGACCATGTTTTTTGTGTTAACATTTGATTCCCAGCTTGTATAGCAGTAAAATTCCTTTGGTCTTTTTGGACCAAAAGTATTGAACCTCATAATGCGATAAAAGCTTGGCTTTTTTAATATTTCAGAACTGGGTGTAACAAAGCACAACACAGAATCACAGAAAAGCAAGACTGGAAGGGACCGGAGGAGGTCATCTAGTCCAGCCCCTTCCCTCTACTCCCCACTCAAAGGGGGGATAGCATCTGCTCAAAGCAGGGTAGCAAGAAGAGGTCGTTCACTGTAAATCAGTACAGTATTACTGCCTTTCTGTAATTCCAAAACAGTTAAGCTACGTCTTGTCAAACTGAATTAAGCCACATATTGATGTAATCCAACAGTGAATTTTGATTGCTGAATTATGAAAACTTTCAAACAACAGAAATGCTCAAAGACACGTAAGTATTATATTATAAATAGGAAGCTCTACCCTCACATCCCTCACTCTGATTTCACTCTAAGACAGCACTTACTCTGAAAGAGAAGCCAGAGTCACATGGTCCATTCAAGGTCATGCGATTTTAATTAACTGTGTGCAGTGAAAAATTTAGAGAGTTACCATTGATAAATTATGCAGAAATGATGATAATGGTCTCATTAACCTTGTTCCAGCACACTAAAGGTGTTTTATAATTAAAAGAGAACAACATTACAAAAATATATAAGGAACATTATTGCCCATCTTTTTTTCTCAGTATACTATTGAAAAATACTGTTGGAAAAAGTAATCTTTTAATTGAAAGCAATCTTAATATATAGTGCTTATGCTCTTTAACCAAGAACTACAGGTATTAGACCAAATCTTGCATGGTACAATATAGACAAGAAGGACCTTTTTAGTAGAGAGGCCAAAACATACAAGTCACTCCGTTTGGCAGAACTGCCTGATAAAGAGGATAGTATAGAACAGGGAATGACCTTGGAGAAAGATTTCCAACTGGAAAGTCACTCTTAGACCAAGGATCTGGGTAGGCAGTTGAAACTTCAAAGCATATGAAGTTATCCATCTCATGTGTTTAGGAGCCACTCCTAAATGTAGCACATGGACAGACTGCAGTGAAACTCTCAATGAGCATAATCAGTCTAGAACCCAGAACTCAGCTTCTGTATCCCAAGAAACTGGAGCCCTGACTAATGTCCCCAGGTCATTAATGGCAGCTATAAATGGCACACAAACTAGTAGTTCGCTTATGGCCATTTCAACCACCAAAAAAGTTTTAAGGACAGAAAACTGTTTCATATTCTCTTATGAAAAATTAACTGAAAGCAAATGGACACTGAAATGAATACAGAGAATTGTTCCTATTCTGTAAAGAAGGAGACAACAGTATTTTCAGTCAGGGAAAAAACAAAAATGTGTTTACTTACACTGTTATCTTTTTGACCCTTAGCATCATTGAGAAATACTTCCCCCCCCCCCGCCCACCTGCTTCCTGAAATCACTACAAACCAGTCAAGATAAACCAAAGTCACATTTAGCAGCTGAAACAATGTGGCAGGTTTGCCAGCATTCAGGTGCCCAGAGCTGACCATATGCACTTTAACAAGGGAGAAGTGATTCAGCTCTTTTCCCATTCTGATCTTCACTGACTGCATAAAATATTACATCACTGTACGTCTGTCCATCAAAATGTGACCTATTCTTTGCTGTATTCTTCAGCTAACCCATGTGCGAATGTAATGTACCAATGAACAAATCCCAGAGCAGGTCAACTGTTTGGAGATGCGAGTTCATGGAGGTAACTTGAAGATACTAGGAGGTCCTGACTCGCATGAGGAGGCTTTCCATTGCCTTTAGGAGCCACTTCAGTGAGCCCGAGGATCTGCATAGCTTTTCACAGCTCAAAGATTTCATGGAAACCATTGTTAAAAAATAAGCTACTGATTAAAAGGATAAGGCTGGATATATTGGAGAAATCTCTAGGCATCCACTGGCGCAATCAGTAATGCCTCCAAAGGCATATCTGTTAGAATACTTTTGACATAGTACGAGGCATCTTTCCAGTATTAATACAGATTTGAAATGCCCCATGTTAAAAATACACAGAAGCTAGGACCAGACGTTACATTTGTCCCGGGCCCTGTGTTTGTCCCAGGACAGAAAAATTCTGAGCCTGGCGTGTCCACGCATCGCCTCTGCAAGCAGGGTTTAGCCAGCCACTGGAAGCACCGCCGCTGTCCTGCCATCAGTCAAAGGAAGCAGTCCCTTCGCCATGTGGCAGGACAAACTTCTTCTCCTGCGAACTTTTCTTAGGCTTTGTCCTCAGACAACAGCCACAAACTCCCGAACGGTCGCACTTTGTCCGGGGAGAAGATAACTTCTCCGGGGACGACCATGAGGTCTGTCTGGAGTCAGCATCCAAGCTCCGCTCCTCAAGCCGGCCCAGGAGAGCTTCTCCAGCGGCAGGAGCCTTCCCTGTGCCAACTCTCATGTGAACATGGGGGGGGGTTACATTACATCCACACCCGCGCACCCCGGGCCCACCAACCCCCTCCCACTACACACACCTTCTCCCAACTCTTGGAGCCGGTCTAAATAAAAGACATCACATTTACCCCCTTGCCTGCTGGCATCGAAACACTACAGTGCTGTGGCTGGGAAATGCTGCCATGCCTTGCTTCGACACGCAGGGCTTTCTCTGCACTTGCCGGCTGGGGCGTGTGCGTGTGCGTGTGCGTGTGAGTGTGTGCGCGCAGCGGGGAGGCAGCCCAGGGGGCTCCGGCATCCTCTCCCCCATCCCTCCCTCCGCCGGCCGAGCCGAAGTTTGTCCCCGCGTCGGCCCCGCGTACCTTGCTTGACACACTTGAGGCGCAGCGGGTCCTTGCAGTGCTTGATGACGGCCAGCACGTCCCGCAGCGTGAGCCCGGCCACGGGGGTCTCGTTGACCTCCAGCAGCAGCTCCTCGGGCACCAGGCGGCTGCCGCCCTCGTAGGCCACCTGGCCCGGCCGCACGTCGCCCAGGTAGGGGAACTGCCCGTTCTCGGCGCCGCCGCGCAGCTCGAAGCCCAGCCGCCCCTCGGCGCTCCTGCCCAGCACGATCTCGTGCACGCGGCTCGTCCAGTGGCTTTTCTTCTTCAAGCCCTTGGACATGGCAGTGCGGGGCGCGGGGCAGGGGCGACCCTGCGGGCTGAGCCTCCCTCCCTCCCTCCCGCCCGCCCGCCCGGCCGGCGCTCGGCTCAGCGGCTGCCCATGGCCGCGGGGCGCCGCCGGAGCAGGAGGAGGGATGCCCGGGCGCTGCGCTGCAGCCTGACCCGGTAGTGAAGACGGAGAGGGAGGCTGGCTGGCTGGCGAGGCGCGGGGAAGGCGGGGAGCGCCGGGCGGGGGGGAGGCGCACACCGCCGCTGCCCCGCGGCTCCGGGCCGCCCCCGCGGGGCCCGCGCCGCCCGCCCGCCCGGCGACGGCACCCGCCGCCCAGCCCGGCCCTGCCCTGCCCGGCGGGCGGCAAGCCGGCCTCTCTTCGTCGCACGCTTGCCAGCGCTTTTTGCTGAGCGAGCTTGCGGGCGGAAAAAGCCTTCGTGGGGCTGGCGGGCATCGGCGGGGCGCCCCGAGCCGCCCCCGCCCAGGCGTCAGCGGGGAGTGTGAGCGGCCCCCGCCGCCGCTGGCCCCCGCCGACACCGCTGGTGCCACAGGCCACCCCCAGCCCCTCACTATTGACACCACTGGGGGCATCTGTGGGCAGTCCCCCGCCGCCGCTGGCCCCCGCCGACACCGCTGGTGCCACCCCCAGCCCCCCACTACTGACACTGTCGGTGGCATCTGTGGGAAGTCCCCGATTGCCGCCGGCCCCTGCCGACACCGCTGGTGCCACAAGCCACCCCCAGCCCCCGCTACTGACACGGCCAGTGGCATCTGTGGGCAGTCCCCCATCGCCGCTGGCCCCCACCGACACCGCTGGTGCCACCCCCAGCCCCCCGCTACTGACACGGCCAGTGGCATCTGTGGGAAGTCCCCGATTGCCGCCGGCCCCTGCCGACACCGCTGGTGCCACAAGCCACCCCCAGCCCCCGCTACTGACACGGCCAGTGGCATCTGTGGGCAGTCCCCCATCGCCGCTGGCCCCCACCGACACCGCTGGTGCCACCCCCAGCCCCCGCTACTGACAAGGCCGGTGGCATCTGTGGGCATTCCCCGTCGCCACTGGCCCCCGCCAACACCGCTGGTGCCACCCCCAGCCCCCTGCTTCTGACACTGTCGGTGGCATCTGTGGGCAGTCCCCCATTGCCGCTGGCCCCCGCCAACACCGCTGGTGCCACAAGCCACCCCCAGCCCCCGCTACTGACAAGGCCGGTGGCATCTGTGGGCAGTCCCCCATTGCCGCTGGCCCCCACCAACACCGCTGGTGCCACCCCCAGCCCCCCGCTACTGACACGGCCAGTGGCATCTGTGGGAAGTCCCCGATTGCCGCCGGCCCCTGCCGACACCGCTGGTGCCACAAGCCACCCCCAGCCCCCGCTACTGACAAGGCCGGTGGCATCTGTGGGCAGTCCCCCATCGCCGCTGGCCCCCACCGACACCGCTGGTGCCACCCCCAGCCCCCTGCTTCTGACACTGTCGGTGGCATCTGTGGGCAGTCCCCCATTGCCGCTGGCCCCCGCCAACACCGCTGGTGCCACAAGCCACCCCCAGCCCCCGCTACTGACACGGCCAGTGGCATCTGTGGGCAGTCCCCCATCGCCGCTGGCCCCCACCGACACCGCTGGTGCCACCCCCAGCCCCCGCTACTGACAAGGCCGGTGGCATCTGTGGGCAGTCCCCCATTGCCGCTGGCCCCCGCCAACACCGCTGGTGCCACCCCCAGCCCCCCGCTACTGACACGGCCAGTGGCATCTGTGGGAAGTCCCCGATTGCCGCCGGCCCCTGCCGACACCGCTGGTGCCACAAGCCACCCCCAGCCCCCGCTACTGACACGGCCAGTGGCATCTGTGGGCAGTCCCCCATCGCCGCTGGCCCCCACCGACACCGCTGGTGCCACCCCCAGCCCCCTGCTTCTGACACTGTCGGTGGCATCTGTGGGCAGTCCCCCATTGCCGCTGGCCCCCGCCAACACCGCTGGTGCCACAAGCCACCCCCAGCCCCCGCTACTGACACGGCCAGTGGCATCTGTGGGCAGTCCCCCATCGCCGCTGGCCCCCACCGACACCGCTGGTGTCACCCCCAGCCCCCGCTACTGACAAGGCCGGTGGCATCTGTGGGCATTCCCCGTCGCCACTGGCCCCCGCCAACACCGCTGGTGCCACCCCCAGCCCCCTGCTTCTGACACTGTCGGTGGCATCTGTGGGCAGTCCCCCATTGCCGCTGGCCCCCGCCAACACCGCTGGTGCCACAAGCCACCCCCAGCCCCTCACTACTGACACCGCCAGTGGCATCTGTGGGCAGTCCCCGATTGCCATTGGCCACTACCAACACCGTTGGTGCCACATGCCACCCCCAGCCCCTCACTATTGACACCACCGGGGGTATCTGTGGGCAGTCCCCCATCACCGCTGGCTGCTGCCAACACCACCGCCGGTGTCTGTGGGGTGATTGTCAACTGCTGGTCGGCGCTCGCCTTCCCCCACAACCCGCCGTCAACACCACACGGCTGCCTGTGGGGGCTCCCCACTTGCTCCGCTCGCCCCACTGCCAACAGCGCTGCGGATGCCTGCAGGAGCTTGCTGACAATGACGTGCCCCTGCCGCCAATGCCTGCAGGTGGTCGCCGTGCCCCCACAGCCTGCAGGGGCACACATTGTTCGTGAGGCTGAGGAAGCATCTGCCGTTGGTGTGTGCGCTCTTCCTGGATGCAATTCATGTCTGTGAGAAGGTCGAGGCTCTTACTCCTCTCCCGCCACCCCACGGGCAGGAAAGACAGAGGCCAGGGCAGGCTCTCAGCAGCCAAAGTCGAGGGCAAAAAGGGGACAGGGCAGTGGAGAAGCTGCCTCCTGCAGCAGTCCTGTCTCCTGTGGCTTGCTGGTCTATATAGTCCCATGTCCTTATTCTCAGCAGCCTGTCCCTGGGGGAAGTGGGGTAGTGGGAGCCTGGCCCAAGGGGTTGGGGTGTCATTGTGGAGGCCTGGGGTCAGTTCCCTGCTTTGCTGCAGGATCCCTGGGGCATGTCCCCGTGGGGATTCTTGAAGGCTCAGATCAAATGTAGTCTGTGCTTGCCTGGCAAGGGAAATACCATGACGATGGAAGAAATCTTCCTAGCCGCACCAGGGAAGACCACCCTTCTGGCACAGGGATAGTACCTGCCAAGGTAATGTATAGTAAACCTCCCACTTAGCTGCTGGAGTGGGAAGGTCTTGGCTCTAAGCCCACTTTATGGAAATGGGAGACTCCTTCCTGGCTTGTCACTGGGGCCTTACAGCTGAGGGCAAACAAAACTTGGGAGCACCCGAACCCCAATCCTCTGCACTTGGGCCTGCAAATAGGATGCCTGCCAAAGATTTGGAAACATCTGAAGCCACAGATGGGGGTGGAGTATATTTGCTGGTAATTTGTCTGGACTGACTATTGGATTTGGAATTTGTTTTGGCTAATTTGGCTTCGTATATGGAAAATTAAAAAAAAAAAAAAAAAGGCCCTGTGGGGTTTCCTTACTTAGGCGCTCAGAGTCACAGAAAAGGAGGTTTGGAAAGGACCTCAGGAGGTCTTAATGCAGAATATGAAAGGCCTCAGTCCTGGTGTGTT
Organism: Crocodylus siamensis; assembly: GCF_052110815.1. Classification (NCBI taxonomy): domain Eukaryota; kingdom Metazoa; phylum Chordata; order Crocodylia; family Crocodylidae; genus Crocodylus; species Crocodylus siamensis. The sequence goes on along the minus strand of NC_143398.1, from coordinate 20,735,557 downwards.
TCTCACGGGCACAGTCCTGTATCCACGGGATTCTGCATGAATGCAGGGATCCATTCACAGAGACCAGATGAAGAATCGCAGAATCATAGAAAATGAGGGTGGGAAGGGACCTCAGGAGGTCACATTTAGTCCCACCCCCTACTCAAAGCAAGACCAGCCCCAACTAGATCATCCCTGCCTGAGTTTTGTCTAGCCAGGTCTTAAAAACCTCTAAGGATGGAGAGTCTACCACCTCTCTGGGTAATCTGTCCCAGTGCTTTACTGCCCTCCTCAGTACTCCTTGTCCCGTCATCTGCCTCAGTGAAAACGGTCTAGCTCCATCCATAACTTATATCTCACATCTTTATTTATATTTATTTATTGATTTGATTTGATTTGATTTGTATGCTGCCCTTCCCAGAGGAGCCTCTGGCAGCTTACAGTAAAAAGCAAAATAATTTATAAAAGCAGATAAAATATTAAATAAGATATATCCTTACAGAACAAAACTTTCTGAAATGATACCTAACATAAGTGAGCTTTTGCCCATGCTGCTATCCAAGGTGTAATTACTGCGGGTACTACCTGAGCTAACTTTAGCTGGGTAGGATATGGATATCAATATAGCCATAGCATTTAGTTAGGATTATACCATGGCATTTTGTCAGACTGGGCTTTGCAGCCCACCCTGAATCCCATGCTGTCATAGCTACAGTGAGTGCTAGAGCCAGCTGGTTTCAAGCTATCTTAGATATGTGGACATGGACTCCAGTCACTTTTAGGTTACAGTAAAGAGACCATTAGCGCTTGGTAAGATGGGGATAATATCCATCTAGAAAGGTGCACGCTGAGGATAGATGTATTAAAGACTGGGATGCTCAAATAATGTAATGGAAGCCATATAAATTTGGTGGATGGGATCCATGAATGGACTGGTAGATGCAATTATGAAACAGGAAATTTTAGGTCTAGGCAAGCAAGAAAAAGAAGTGACAACTATGAATTCATCTATTACTGTTAGTTAACATTGGATCCCTATTGATGGATGCAAAGAGAAATATTTCCCCATCCCCATCCTCATTAAAAAACTAGGCAACTGTGGCATCGATGCCTACACAGTTAGATGGATTGCAAATTGGCTGAAGGGTCATACTCAGAGGGTGGTGGTGAATGGGTCGTATTCGACCTGGGGAGAAGTGGGCAGCGCAGTCCCCCAGGGCTCGGTCCTCGAGCCCACAGGGTTCAATTTCTTTATTAGTAATTTGGACAATGGGGTGAAAAGCAACCTGTTTAAATTTGCTGATGATACCAAAAGTTGGGGTGAGGTGAGCACTCTAGTAGGGAGGGAAAGACTGCAGCAAGACCTGGACAGGTTACAGGAGTGGGCTAACAAAAACAGGATGTGTTTCAATACTGACAAGTGCAGGGTGCTGCACTTGGGCAGTAGTAACCAGCAGCACACTTATAAGATGGGAAATGCCCTTCTTGAGAGCATGGAGGCAGAAAGGGATCTTGGAGTCATTACTGACCCCAAGATGAACATGGGCCGACAATGCGAGGTCACGGTTGGCAGGGCTAACCGGACCTTGTCGTGCATCCACAGATGCATCTCTGGCAGGGACAAGGAGGCGATCCTCCCCCTCTATGCAACACTGGTCAGGCCACAGCTGGAGTACTGCATCCAGTTCTGGCCCCTGCACTTCAAGAGGGATGTGGACAACATTGAGAGGGTCCAGAGGAGGGCCACCCGCGTGATCCAGGGACAACAGGGCAGACCCTACAATGAGGGACTGCGGGACCTGAACCTACAAGAGGAGGCTGAGGGGGGACCTGGTGACTGTCTATAAACTCACTAGGGGGGACCAGAAGGTTTTGGGTGAGACCTTTCCCCGAGCACCCCCTGGCATAACAAGGAATAACAGCCACAAGTTGTTGGAGAGGAGGTTTAGATTAGACATCTGCAAGAACTACTTCACTGTCAGGGCGGCTAGGAGCTGGAACCAACTTCCAAGGGAAGTGGTGCTGGCTTCTACCCTGGGGGTCTTTAAGAAGAGGCTTGATGCCTACCTGGCTAGAGTCATCTGAGCCCAGTTTTTCTCCCGCCCAGGCGGGGGTCGGACTTGAAGATCTTCAAGGTCCCTTCGACCCGACTTCTATGATTCTATGATTGTGAATACGTATAGAGCCTTGGGTTGATGACCTGTTCAGTGGTTGGTCACTGTGACCACAGAGGATCTGATGCTTGCCTCTCATCTGAGTAAAGGTGGCTCATGAGTGATTAGGAGTATGTGGGGATGGGCTGCAACTTTGAGAAGAACACGGAGAACCAAACAAGGAGAATTGAGAAGAACAAGGAGAAAAATAAGGAAATGAACAGCTGATGAATCCAGATTCACTAGCACCTACCTGCCTTTAGGCACCCATCAGCAACTGTCTGGATGGCCCAAGTTGCCCATCACTCTCTAATCTCGATCTCCCTAACTCTTAAAAAACTGTGGGTTTTTTTGCGGGGGCACCAAACCCTAGCTAATTAAGATTGGTTTTTCCAATAGCTCCTTCTCCACAGCTAACAGAATTTCCTCATATGTAAATGTAGAAGCCCATTCCTCCGGTTTATGATCTCTTATAGTAAAATTCCAGCTCCTGAAGAGCTGGGTTTTCTCTGAGAGGGAGTCTTACCAAAGATTAGCTGGAAAACGTCTGCATTTAGGGAGGATTATCTGCCCACCTAGCCTATCAAAGGAAAGGGGAGGGGATCTCGGAATGGATCTACAGGGACATGAATATGTGCAGAATATATGAATGAAAATTAGGGGGAGAGCAGGTGTGTAGAATAATTTGTGTACTGCTTAGAACTGATAATATATATGCATATTTTTAATATGAATGAAAAAAAAACATTTTGCAGTGAAATTGCTCACAAAACATTGTTGCCTTTTTTGTCCCACTCCATTGTAGCAACAGGTTGGTGTACGTGAAGGAAAAGCAAAGACAAAGCTCTGACTCTAAGTTGTTTCCTACAGATGAAGCCATCCTGATTTTAATGGGACTCCATGTGGGTGCAGAGGTTTGCTTCCAAGGAGCATTATGCAGGATTGGGAGCAAAGTAAGGCAAAGTACAAAGATAACATGGAAGCAGAGAAAACTGAAATAGAAACCCACAGAGAAGATAATGACATTGGATTTGGAGTCTGCCTGATTAAAAGAGCACTAAAAGCTGAGAGATTTTCACAAATAAGGCAGAAAATGCAGCAATAGCCTGCTTTCCAATAGACTTCAGTGGGAATTTCAGGTATTCATATCCTGTGAAATTCAGTGCATAAAACAGGCTAGCACTGAGAAAAGGCAGTAAAAGGGACAGGAGATAAATAGGGCTTTTTTTTCCTTCCCCATCCCTGTAGTTTGTCTCCTACCTTAGCATGAAAGTTGTAAGGAAGGGAAAGGAGGTGGAGGGGCTGAGAACAAGAAGTAAGAATATGTCATTCCTTATGTCAGCCTCTGACGTAAAAACACACCTTGGTGAGGCATCTGCCGTACTAAATTCTTCTGATAGTCTTCAGCTTCTGATAATTAAGAATTAACTTATAAATAACATAATTGTCACTAGAAGACACACAACTGAAAGATTCCAGGGCTACAGTTCATTAAAGGAATTTCTCCTGGAAAAATAGCCTCTTATTGACCATAAGAAACACTTCTAGGAGATGAGAAAGGGCGCCTTGTTTTATTTCCCAAGTCCATAAGGCCCTCAATTGCTTTAATTTAGCCCGGTTTATCAGTATTATTCAAGGTTTCCAGTATTAGTTAAAATCAGGCTGACATTAATCATAGGAAACTATTATGCTAAATATCCTGTGGTACAAAATTCTACTTAAGAGAGTCTGTAGTTTAAAGTGTTTCTATTTTAAAACATATCAGCAGCAAAATGAATCTGCATGAGAAGTTCATTTGTAACAGGTACAGTGCTGTAGCTGATTGTAGTCCTTTATCTACAGATGGAAAGTTGCTAAGCAAGTAGTGTCCAGAGTGAGGTTGGAGGTAGGTTGCAATACCTTTCCCATTGTGGGGGAGCAATATATTGTTCAGTCCACATTGTATTACTCAGTTCTTCATCCCTGCAGAGTAAGCACTGGTTATAGGAAAAGGGGTCCAGGATTCTCCACAGCAGTGTCTTGACACAAAGGCTCTTTACCAATCTGTATAGCAGGAAGAAATAGGCTATACATAGATTTAGAAAGAATGGATAATGTCAAGTGGAATTTGCAACATACCTCCAGCTGAACATGTTAAGATCATGGTGGAAGTGCATGTGTTATGATCAAAACAGGAGAGTATTATTCTTCTATAGCAGGGGGATCTCTCTGGAGAATGGGGCTGTATGAGTAGGTTCATGGTGGGTGACCCCTGGTATCATAGCCTTACTCTGCACAACTACAGTAGAAGGAGTTGCTCTGCCAGGGAGCAGGAAAGTAAGGATAAATCCAGAGATGCGCAGTCAGTTTTGGCAACGTAAGGCCCACCGACTGGTTATGGCCAATGGAGCTGCTGGATCCAGCCTGAGAAACTAGAGGGCTTTGCTTGTGGCCACACCTGTGCCTACCCCAGGGCTGGCCAGCTTCCAGATATGCCCATACCATTGCCACTTCTCTCGCCCTTCCCAGCTCTGGTCTGAAGTGGGCCAGAGGGTTTCAGCATCAACATGTCAGTGGGAGGGGGCTTTGCCTGTGCCCACACTGGGGCCAGGCAGCTGGGAGCTGCTTCTGCACTGCTGCCACTTCCCCCAGCTGTGTGCTCCCCAGCTGCAGTTTAGGGACAGCTTCCAGCCAGTATGGAGCTGTGTCACAGCTGGACAGCTGCAAACTTCATCTGTATTGCTGCCCCTTCCTGCCACAACGCGTCATGGGTGCATCTTCAAGCTGGTGGGGAGCTGCGCTGGGGCTGGGCAGCTTTCAGCTGTGCCAGCACTACTACAAAGTGGAGGGATAGGGGGAGTGCAGGGAAGCAGTGGACATCGTTTGCAGATGCCTGGTCCCAGTGCAACTCCCCACTGGCTAGAACCTGCTCCTGTGCCTGCAGCCAAGGAGTAGGGAACTGGGAAAAGCAATACTGACACAGCTCTCACCTGCCTGGCTCAGGTATAGGTGCTGGGAAAGACCTCTGATGCTGATGCGAGTCAAAGCCACCCAGCTTGCATTGGACCAGAGCTGGGTTGTTCCAGCTTATGGCATGTAAAAGGTTACCAGGCTTTGCTCCAAACCCCACAAGATTGGGGAGAAGTCAGCATAGAGAAACTCAAAGAGATTTTCCTATTAAACCAGTCCAATGGGTTTTCCCAGAGGACGGTATGACCACATCCTGTAGTACAGCAAGACTGCTTTTCATAGGGCTTTCATGCAAATGCAAGAAGCAAATACAAACACAGAAGGAAGCATATTTAGCAAACAGAACACAGTTGCTATTTATTGTCAGCAAGAGTCTAAGCCTGCAATTACAAAAATGTATATGTATAATAAGCCCATAAGTAAGGGATCATAGAACTGGGGCTTTTGCAAATAAAAATGGGCTTGACACTTGGCAAGTTATTTCATTCCTCCTGTCCCCTCATGGATTTCATAAAAGGGAACCAAAGGTCAACCTTTTGGGGGGGATCTAAATCTTTTGATAATTCTTTCCAGCCCCACGTGCTGCCAAATGTTGCTATATTATTAGCCTTCTGGATTAATCTAATTGGCAAAATACTTCTGTATTGGAAGATGTATTCTCCCTGGAAAAGGAAGGAATACTATCAGGCAACACTTAGGTATGTCGGAGTGAAATCCCATTATGTTGTAAAGAAGGATAGATTTGTGATAAGACATTGGACTTGTAGTCAGATTTAGTTTGGTCTCTTCTGCACCTAAATGAGATAAAGTAGCACCAGGGGTAAGGCTTAGTGATCACGGCTCTGTAGCCCACTGATAAGTGCTACTGCCTGGGAGTGGGGGACCCTGTGTTATGGCATCTTCTGCCTGCATTACACGTAATGACATTAATTGGCAAGAAGGAGTAACCCGGGCAATAGGGGCTGGAATCCAGGGCTTCTTTTCTTAGATAGTGCTATGACTATGAACCTCTTGTTCACTCTTCTTCTGGACCCTTTATACTTTCACTCCAGGCTGCCCAGGAGAATGGAGGCAGCCCTCACCTACACCCTTCTTCAGCACGGTGGTTGTGGCACTGTCCTGCTAAATGGAGCATAGGTGCATTGAGAAATGAGGTCTCCCAATTCCTGCATGAGGGCTCCAATCATAAGGCCCTTGGACAAAGAGTGGGCATCACTACCACCAGGATGAGCCTATCCTCAAAAGTGGGACTTAGTATTGCAAAGTGCAAGTGAAATGAGGTGCCCAGTCTGCAGCATGAGTGAAAAGCCTAAGCTCCTGAGAGGGGCTGGAGTTCAGATACAGCTTTGTCCTGAATTTTTCCTCAAGATGCCTCCTGAATTCCCTTATGGAGATACCTACCCCTGTCTGCTCTTTGTGTAGGGAACCTATGTGCCTAGGCCTGAATTGCTTTATAGAGGTGCTTCCCCTGGCTGCATATACTTCATAGCTAAATTGAGCTGCCCACCTGGGCAAGACATCCAAGTACAAAAGAACTTGGATCATTTTCATCTGGGTGGTTCACAAGCCACTACATTTTCAGTGGCATGCAGAATTAAAAACAAGCCATTCAGTTGTTTGCTGCAGTTTTTCCTTCAAAGGGTGCCATTTCTCTGATCAGAGCAGCTCATGACTCTTGTGCAGTAAGCTGTCATGACTTGATTTACCCCAAGATACTTCAGAAACACTCATCTCCATAACAAGGTTAAGGAACCTACTATATAAGCATCTACTGAACCTATCTGAATCTGGACCTAGGACTCAGGAGATCTGGTGAGGGTTCCCATCTCTTCCACAGACTTCCTGTAGACAAGTGTTTTAGGTTCTTTCACCCTCATTCACCTTATGTAGGAAGGACAAAATAACGTTCCTTTCCCCTTTGTAAATTCTTCAGGGTAATAATAGACAGGATGTGGCCCCATTCTTAGATAGGGCCTATGGATTGAGCCATGCCATTATTAATAATACTATTCTTTCCACTTACTTCTGGAGTCAGAATTTAAGAAGTCCTGCTACAGAAGGGTGAAAAGCTAAAACTATTGATCCCAAACCCTCTTTTCCTCAATCCTCTACATCCCAGAAGTTTTGATACAATGGCATTCACATTAAAACCGTCTCTAATTGTATTTTATTCCAAAGCCAGAAACTGAGTTAAGAGGGGTTTTTTGTGGCGAGGGGAGGGTTTTAAATATTTAACCAAAACCACCATTGCTTTGCCCATCCATGGTTTAAATGACTTTTTGTAATAGTAGGTTTCTAAGCCATATAGAAATGTACCGTTGGTTTGAGCTGAAAGTAAAGGAAATGCTCAGCATTCTTAGGCCTTTACATTATTACTGGTAATTGTTCCTCCAAAGGGTTAAGCTGGTCTCTTCTGGATGGGAATAAAACAGTTTCAAAATAAACAACTCATCAAAAAGTACGTATAAAAGTTGGGAAGTAAAGGGCAGATTAAAGACAGAAGTTGGTCTAAATAATATGGTTTAAAGTACAATGAACATAAAACCTATTCCAGAACATATCCTCCCCCCCACCCATATTTGGTTTTGTTTTAAATGTGATTCTCCTCCGCCCCATTATCCTGCATTCCCTGACTATTAAACAGTGGGATTATACACGTCTTGTGCTGCTCTAGCAAGCTGTTCAGAGCTGATTAAGGTGATACGAGGGAAACTTGTTGGAGGTTAAAAACTTCCCCAGTGAGAAAATCCTAGGAGAGAAGCTGTCAAAACATATTTTGCAAGAATAGTTAAAATAAACAAATACATGGGTTTCTTTCACAAAAAACAGAGGTTTAGAATTGCATCCCCACAGATATTCTCAAAGGACTACAGATACAAAAAAAAAAAAAGACTATCCTGTTAGAAAACCATCCTTTGTACTAAGTCTGACATTCTAAAGGTAACAAACCCCTCAAACCTCTGTATTGAGACTAGATAAAAAAGTGCCAGGCTTACAGTTTACAGTATGAATTACAGCTGCTGGAATTGCGATACCATACCATGCACTGGAGGCTGGGTCCTCCGAAGAATACCAAATGAAGCAGCAAGATAAGTGCCTGGATCCAGACTGGCTGTCCTCGCTCATGCCCGTGGAGCCTGGATTTTTTGATTCTGACCAAAATTACCCTGCACTGCCTGGTAAACCTCTGCTGGAAGCACTACAATGTTTTTGCACTGGGGAATATTACAGGGTTATATGGTACATGCATTCAGCTGAAGTTTTTTTCAGTCTATATACTCCAAGATAACATTTCCTATTAAAGGAGGTATTTGCTGACAAAAAACATAAATAAATAACACTGTGGAAACAATTATCTGTCACACAACAACATCAGAAATTTCTTTAATATCTAATTTACTTTTTACCTTTCAAGTTGTTTACATTTCAAACTGGTTTTGCTCTGGTTGTGGTCAGTTTTATTTTCCAGTTTTCAACCAGGAGCACAGAGCTGAGGTTTTGTTTCATACCACTGCACAGAAACAAGGACATTTTCTTTAAATATATATATTTCAGAAAATCCAAAGAAAACAATTCATATTGTGGAGGTATTGTTCTTTATTGTGCAGTTATAGTTATGTCCATTCAAAACTTTATTTTCGAAGCTTCTGCATCTTTTCACAGAATCACCTTACAGTATCAAAATGTTTGCACTTAAAGTAGTAGCAGTGTTGTATTCCTTGTTTAAGAAGATAAAATAAATACTTTGACAAGGAGAGACAGCTTAAGCTCACCACTTAGAATATTTCCACCAAAATGGCATAGATTTTTGGCCCCCTTAAACTTTGTAACAAGTCACATGTCTGTACATGCGCTTCCACAGACCTTAATGGGTAATATCATGTAGATTTTAGGGGAAATGGCTTTAAATAGTGTCTATAAGCAATATTTGTCACTGTTGATAAGTTCAGCATGAGCCAAATTGTCTATGAAAGATTCATACCTCAGTCAATTTAGCGCTTCAATGATTAGAGTAGTTCTGAAGCACTAAACTGGCTGAGTTTTCAGCGTGTTTACCTCTGCAAGCCTGAAACTTTACAACACTGAGTAAGGTCAGGGAGGATTACTTGCTTCAATTGCTCTGCTAAACTGTTGAAATCAATAGAATTTCTGGCTACTTCTGATGTGTTTCACCACCCTGCAGACTTCCTAAGATGCTTTGGCCAGAGATACCTTGAGAGGCAAGGGACCTGATGGCAAGGAGGATTATCACAAACTAATGAAGACATGTGATCAGGAGCAGCTGAGTTATCTAAAAGCCAGGCCGCAGATCCTTTTCCGCACCTAACTGACAGAACTGAAAACAGAATTTCTAAAACTGGTTCTGCTAGAATGGATTATCTGATGATGAATGAATATTGGGATAAAATGTTGTATCCCTTACAGTAAATAGCAAGACTTCCTTTGAATTTAGTGGGATCGGGATTTCAGTCTGGACGTTCACAATAAGAGTAATAGCTCTGTGAATGGGAATTTTGAAAATGGAAGACTTAAAATTCCACCTTTTTTTATACTTTGGATACCTCTAACCCTAATCTCTTACACAGTGGTTAAAAATCAAATGATGCCTTCAGTTGTTCAGTCCTGAGGTTAGAAAATGTCATGTTTTGCCTTTTGGTCTGACAGTTTGACTGTGTTTCTTTCAGAGGACAGCACAATATCCATCGTTCTACATCTGACAGGGCAATGGCTGGCTGCATTTCTACCATTTCTAAAATAAAATTCAAGTTTAGTGAACAAATGACTAATTTCGGCATTGTTTCTGAATTCATGTACACGTGCTTGTAGGCATGTGATAGGCTATTTTTTGGAACTAGAATAATAAATTAAACAAAAGTACATTCAAAAGCTTCAATGGCAGTATTGTGTAGTTTTGGCTGCACTATCACAACATGTATTCTATGAACAGAGTCAAGTCCCTATTGTACATTTGACTCACACAAGAGCTCTTCTTCACAGGTGCCTTCTGTCAACAAAGACTTATATGTTTATATTCAACTGCATCACAAGGTTATAGAAACCAGTCAGAACTGGTTTGTCAGAAATTCAGCTGGTGTAAATGGACATAAATTTATCATCTTGAACTCACAAAGATTTGTCATGATTTAAACCAGCATGACAGGCCCAGAATCTTTTCAAAAGCACACAGGACTGGATCGTGTAACCTTGTTCACACCAGACAACACTTAGATGTTAAGTCACACTAAACTCAAAGGAAATAATGTTCTTGAGTAAGCTTACCTGTGAGTAATGGTTGTGTAATCTAGTTATTATTTAATCAAAGGGAATCTTTGGAGATTATTTGTGGAATATTAAATAGATTAAAGTTTTAAAAGTCAAATCAATAGCCTGCTAGCTTTCCTTTGGAAGACTAGCATGAATACATGCATAGGAAAAAGCATCTTCCTTTATCATTGCCTTGTTATATGATAGCTGGAAACAAAAGAAATACTACCCCTTGCTAGGTCAGAATAAATGTTGAATTTTTATCACCACTTTTTTATCACCACTCATTGTGTAAAGGTTTCTGCTGATCAATTGTATAGATATAAACATGCATGAGAAGGCATTAGGTTCTTTTGTAAATATTTTGCAGATTATTTAACTTGTTCTGAGATATTCCATGCAAGGTTGAGCATTTTGATTTTCTTCATATTTCAGTAATGCTGGAGGTCTTGTAACCGTCATGATAGAAATAGTACCTTGCAGTTATATAGATTCTTTCATCCCAAAATACCTTTGGAAATTATTAGCAATCTAAGCCTTGGTTGTTCTCAGCATGGTCAAGATCATGCTTCCAGTGTCTGAAGACAGTGACACTTCACGTTTTGCCTCTTCTAGCTAAGTTCTTGATTTATATGGTGGCGTCTCCAGTATGTGGTTATTCTTCTAGCAGAAGGGAATTGTCTCCAGAGACTTTTGAGATACTAACTAAACAGCAAATACTGCATGTCCTTCAACCTCCTTCTCTCCCTCCTCCTCCTGCACACATACATTGTAAGGGATGGTGCCTACCCTGCAGAGTGCACAGTCTAAATCGACATGACAGACAAAGCAGGTAAGGAAGGGGAAGGAGGACTGAGGAAAGGTAAAATGCCTTCTATGCTCATAGTGATGGTTAGTAACAGAGCTAATAATAGAAACCAGATCTCTAGTTCAGTGCTTGATCTGTTGGACTACACTATATCTCTAGTACATTGGTTCAACACAAACCACTTAGTGATGCATTCATTAAGGTTCAATTGTGAAAACATTGACCTGGAGCAGTACCTCCTTATGTGCATAGTCCCACTGACTTATATCTCAGTTTGACTTGTGATATACACCTTGAGCAGTAGTTGGTTTATTAATATATGTGGTATGATTTAAGATTTATCAGTGCCAACATCTTGCTTCCAAATGTGAATTAATTTCTTTTTGACATCTCCAAACTCTCAGATCTTGGAGATCTAAATGAAAACTCTGTTAACGTTTTGGCACTCAAAGAGTAATGAGGTGGGTGCATTTGGCATTAGTTCAGCTACAGTCAGTTTCAACGTAATCTGCACTAGAGACAAGGGAAATACAGAAATATTGCTCATCAGATAGACTTTTGACTCTTGCCAGAGAGTCATCCCAAAGAGGTATAGTAAATCAACTGAAATATATGGCCTATAGAGATGTGCCAATAATGACCTAATCACCACATTTTTTGAAGAAGCCTTCAGTCAGGTGCCAATTAGTCTTCAGTGACTCCAGCTCAATTGCCATGTTTAATGTAGTCACAACTGATTATATTTATTTTATGTGTTATAAAAGCTACTCCTTACTCTACAAGAGCACCTCCCCGAGCAAAACCCCGAGCATAGGGCTTCTATATGGAGAAAAGTATGACCTTTTGAGTCACTATATTTTCTGTACCCTTTTGTCTTCTCTTGAAGTCTCTTGTCTAAACACTTTCGAGGTCTGAGCCTGTTTGGTTGTGGGATTTTCCCAGAATCTCGGCCTAAAGTTTTACAGCTACACATACTGTCTAAAGATGGAGCTATCAAAAGTGCTCAATGTTGTTTCTGCACTGCTCCCAGTGAAATCAAATGGAGTTTTATGTTATCTTGAATGGGAGCATTTAAAAAAAATTCTACCCTGGAGGCAGAAACATTCTTGAAAGTTATTCGTGTTTGGTTGTCCTAGGGATGGAGTATTGCTGTAGCCATAAAAACCGGCATTTGATACCCGAAAGCTTTGCCGGTATCTCTTTTAACTATACTATTGGTCCAACAAAAGTTATTGCAAACAATTTTTGCCTTCTGTTTAGCTTAGTTTCTTAACAATCTCAAAACATGAATTTAAAAATTGGAATCTTCTGAATTTAACCAAGAATCATTTGGGACACGCACAATCCACAGCAACCAAGACACAAGGGCTGATTTTCTCCTGCAGTTTTAAGACAATGGACTAGAACTATGGTAGGAAGAATATGTTTTCAGTCACTTCAAAGGAATATGGAGTCACCTTGTTTGTTTGACAGGGATAATCAAAATAATAGAAAAATAGGTCAAGCATTATATTAAGATATTTGAGTCCTTTTTGAGTATAGGGGTTTTCAACACTTCTGGAAAATATGTAAAGCTTGTGCTTTAGAAAAAGCAAGACTTTCCCATCCAGAAAATCTAATAAAAACAACTTCCATTTTTTCTTTCTGTGAAGATGTGAATAGGTATAATAGTTGTCTCCAGAGGAGCGATTTGTGCAGTATAGATGTTGTAGTTAATAACAGAGAATGAATACAGTGGTTATATTAAAGGTCTCACTTAAGCCCAAAATATTGAAATTCAAACTTGAATCTGAACCTCCAACCTTAAACTATTATATTTTATACATTTCATAGACATCAGGGCTGGAAGGGACCTCGAGAGATCATCGAGTCCAGCCCCCTGCCCAAAGGGCAGGAAGTCAGCTGGGGTCATAGGATCCCAGCAAGATAAGCATCCAATTTACTCCTGAAGGTGTTCAATGTAGGTGCTTGAACCACCTCTGCTGGCAGACTGTTCCAGACCTTGGGGGCTCGGACAGTAAAGAAAGTCTTCCTTATGGCCAGCCTGAAACGGTCTTGCAGGAGTTTGTGACCGTTCGACCTCGTCATCCCTTGGGGCGCTCTGGTGAACGAACGTTCCCCCAGATCCTGGTGGTCACCCCTGAGAAACTTATAGGTGGCCATCAGATCACCCCTGAGCCTACGCTTTTCCAGGCTAAAGAGTCCCATGTCTCTCAGCCTATCATCGTAAGATCTGTTTTCCTGACCTCTGATCATGCATGTGGCTCTCCTCTGGACTCTCTCAAGCTTCTCCACATCCTTTTTGAATTGTGGAGCCCAAAACTGGACGCAGTACTCCAGCTGCGGCCTCACCAAGGCCGAGTACAATGGGAGAATGATGTCCTGGGATTTGCTCGAGAAGCATCTATGGATGCAAGCCAGCGTTTTGGTTGCTTTATTAGCCACAGCATTGCATTGCAGGCTTATGTTCATCTTCTGGTCAATGATGACCCCCAAGTCTCTTTCTTCTGTAGTGCTAACCAACGTAGCACTGCCGAGCCTATAAGGGTGCCACAGGTTTTTCCTCCCAAGGTGGAGAACCTTGCATTTTTCAGTGTTAAACACCATTAGGTTCTCGTCTGCCCATTTGCTGAGCTTGTCCAGGTCATCCTGGATCACCCGCCTGTCTTCTGGCGTGGATGCTTTGCCCCAATGTTTGGTGTCATCGGCGAACTTGGCCAGTCCACTCCTGACTTCAATGTCCACATCGTTAATGAAGATGTTGAACAGTATGGGTCCCAGGACAGAGCCTTGAGGGACCTCACTGGTCACAGGGCACCACGATGAGTGACTGCCATCAATTACAACCCTCTGGGTCCGACCACGGAGCCAATTTCCCAGCCAGTGGATCGTGGTGGAGCCATGACCTTCTACCATATGCACTAAGAATTTATTTCCATCACCTGGTTTGTCTTTAGTTTGAACCAATTTGTTGGTGATTATAATACCTATTTGAAAAAAATATGATTTTATAGGCTGAATGCCAAAGTTGTCTGAGGCATCTTGTAAATTTGGATTAACATTAGTTATTTGACCAAGAATTAACTATATGAGTCTTTTTATTCTGAATTAGAGACAATTCTCCTTTAGATTTCAAAATGATTCATCATAAATCATTCATAGTAGCTGATGACTATTCTGTACAAGCTCAATCCTTTCATCAGAAACATGACACTTTGTAATCCTTGTTACTACTAGCACTTAGCTTTTAACAGTAAGCAAGGGAAGGTAGTAGGCAGGTGTTAGGCTGTGATTACTACTTACCATGAAACATTTGCTCCTTATTTTATCCTTTCCCCTTCCATCTGTTAGTCACTGTTGTCTGTGGCCAGAAATCAGGTTAGTAAACTCTTTTGGAGGAAGGGATTTTTATTTTTTATTTTTACGTACTGTCTTAGAGAGTATAGCACAAAGGATCTTGATCCCCATCAGTGGGATACCATGCTCTCTCATTTTCTCCCTCTCTCAGTATACACATAGTAAACAGATAGACAGACACTGAATTATGAACTATTGTTATATTATGTATAATACATATGAAATAACATGTAACACACACACAATAAAACAATAGTTCATAACTGAATTCTTTAAAATACCATTTGCAAAAATTGTACAGTCAAACAAGCATGTGCAAGTGCCCTGACTCCATTAAGCAAATAGGAAGTGTTGCTTCCTTTCTTCCTAACTGGATTAATACCTTTGGTAACACAGGATTTAACTTAGTCATGAGGTTTAACAATCAGTAAAGCATTTCTCCATCAACTAATTTAACCAACTCGATTTATTTAACATAAAGAGTTTGCAAGTCATAACTACTAACATTAAAATCTCTTTCAAATTAATTAACATGTTTTCTTTATGGAATGCAAATTTCTAGTTAACATTTTTCCAAAATAATATGTGCTCTCTTTAACAATGATTTCTCCTATGTTGAAAAGGCAATATAAGATCATATCTTTTCCACAGTTGCTTCACTCTAGTACAAAGGCTTAAGCTAATTTCAGCACAGCATTTAGTGCTGATTTAAACCTTGATCCCACAAACATTTATGCACTGAAGTTTCGATATTGAGTTGTTCCACTGACATCAGGGGGAGATAACTGATACTGATAAAATTATGCATATACCTTGTTAAGATCAGTCAGCACCTTCCAAGGTAAACACTTACTTTGACTTGGAAAATAGAGCTGCAGATATGCAAGATGTGTCTTAGGTGCAGGTTCTTAAGTTCCATCATTTTCTTCATGCAGACACTAAAATGCTATCTGCATCCTCATTCAGGAAGGCTTTTACATTCAGGAAGGCATGGCTGCTGTGCCCCTGCAAGGCAGACCCCTTCTGGGTTCCATGCAGGTGACTGGCCATGTCCCTTCCCCTGCTGCTCGAGGGCTGAGCACGGAAATGCCTGGAAGGGGCTGCTTTCCTCCTCCCCCTCCAGGCACACCCCAGCTGTGTAAACCCCTCCCCAGTCATATTCAGTGGCCTGCCCGGGCCTCGCTAGCCTCCCTCTCCCATCCCCCAGCTCAAGCCGGTAGAAGGAAAAAGCTTGGAGGGCTTCTCTCCCAGCTTCTCTCCAGCCTTTGTGCCACTGCCAAAGGGAAGGGAGGCTTACATTAGTATCCCCCAGCTTCTGGTCTGAGCAACTGCAGGCATGTGCCTGCATTTCTGGAATCAAATGTGAATGTCTGTTTGCTTGCTTCTCAGTTCAGTCTATGCAGTTTAGACTATCCTGCAAAGACTGAATTGATTCACAGTCAGGCTTTTCGAATGTCTGTACTTAGCTTGTGTGTTCAGACCTGTCTAAGGAAGGGATGGAGTGGGCTGGGGCCAAGAAGCTGAGGTCTGAGACAGTGGGCCAGGGCTGAGGGCCTCAGCTGGAGGAAAGGGGCCAAAGCTGGGAAGGCTGAAGCCTGAACAAAGGTTTGAGGCCTGAAGGGCTGAATTGGTTGGTTGGGCCAGGGAGCCTCATGGATTGCAGATAAGTAATACCACCTGCAAGGCATAGGTGTGGGTATGGGGGTGGCTAGGGACCATGATTAAGCTTTTGCAGCACACTGAGGGTCAGGCAGTTGGGCTTAGGGGCATTAAGGCATTAAGGCATCTAAGCAAGAGAGGCTCTAGAGCTGGACAGACTGTGTGGGGGTGGAGTAGCCCTGAGAGATTATTTAAAAGAAAGCCGTCGGGGGAGCTGCTCTCTCTTAGGGGCAGCTTCCCAGGTGGTATTTATCACCAAGGCATGGCAGGTGAGAGGAAGGAGGTTAGGAGAGCTGAGGAGTGTGGCAGGGTAAGTAGTCACTAGGGGATGTCATGGCTAGCCTTGGGAGTGGGGTCCTGCCCCCCCCAGTGCTGGTCACGCTGACTTGAAACATAGACCTGGATTAAAGTACTTAACATTAAGCAGGTCATAAAAGCTTAGAATTAGATCATACAACAGGGGTCTACTTAAATGGACTACTTATCCATGCACTCTCTTGTGTAAGATTAGCTGCTACAGTGTAATTCTTTTATTTGTTTAGTATTGTTTAAATTGAAGAATTGCTCCAAAAAATCATTGTTATAGAAAATGACACAGAAGCAAGTTTTGAAAATTATAGCTGTTGTAGAAGTTAAAATATGTTGCCTACTGTATTTGGATAATTATTAGAAATCTAAGGATTGTAACATTTGGAGCTTTTGTTGGAAAATGCTTTCCCCCGATTTCTGCTTTTGCACCAATATAAAAGTCTGCATGATACCTACTTCACCCTTGAATATTTTATATATCTGTTAATAGGTGAATATATGCACACAGTTTCAAACAGACCTGATACATATGGTAAAATCATAGAATCATAGAATAGGACTGGAAGGGACCTGTAAGATCATCGAGTCTGGTCCTCTGCCAGGGGCAACTGGGCTCAAATGAGCTCAACGAGGTGCCTTTCCAGCCTCTTCTTGAAAACCTCCAAGGATGGTGTCTGCACTACCTCTGCTGGGAGCGTTGTTCCAGATTCTAGGTACCCTTACAGAAAAACAGTTTTTCCTTATGTCCAACCTAAATTTTTCCCCAACTAGCTTGTGTCTATTGGACATCATCCTCCCAAGGGGTGCCTTTCTGAAGAGTTTCTCCCCTAGATTTTGGTGTTCGCCCCTGACATACTTGTAGGTAGCTATCAGGTCACCTGTCAGTCTTCTCTTACTCAGGCTGTGCAAAGTAGAACACATTAACCAGATGTAAATGTCAGACAAAGTTTAATACCCTTATTATGACATTAAATGCATCTGGGACTCTTATTTCAAACAACTTGTCTAAGATTCTCCGCACTGGGTTGGTAGGTTAATCAGCACCTCCAACACAGTCCTGTGCATCAACTCTCCCTGCTGAAGCCAGTGGCAGTTAGCACTCAGGAAAACTGGATCTTCAGATTTGCTTGTCACCTGGGGGGGCCTACTTAAACTCTCTACTGTAAGAGCTCTCAGGAGTAGCCCAGCGTTGGCAGAGGGAGAAGACAGAAATTGGAGCAGATGTGTGACACTGAGAGAGCTCTGGTACCTGCGACGTTTCATCACTTCTGCTTCCACTTTCTGACCTAGCATGTCTAACTGTCCTTTCCCACTTTCCCTCCTACAGATCATATCATGTGGCTAAATAAAAATATCTTCAAACACTTCAGATGCTTAAGGCCATGGGTAAGTGGGGTCCCAGTAAAGCTGTGGGCCCCTATTTATGTTGCAATAAGAAGAAAATCATGACTTAAAGTGATATGCTGCCTGCTACTCAGCCTTTGTTTTATCAACAAGGTCATAGAGCAGAAGACGGATAGGAGGCAAATTATCAAACTCCTGTAAAATGCATTTGAACATGCCTTGCTAACACCCACACTCATGAGCCAAACCTGGAAATGTGGTACCTAAATATTTGCCTAAATATGGCTTTTAGATTCTGTGAAATATAAAAATGCTAACACAGCTCAGTGGAGAACCAGATTCTGGGTTGGCATGGAAAATGAGCATTGTATCTCCTACTGTCTTTCAAAACCACATTTTTTTTAAAGCAGTGGATGGCATAAGGCAATTGAAAATGTTTCTGTCTAGCAAGTACAACTTCCATGCATAGACAGCGTTTAGTTTAGGACCTTAAAGTGCTGCTGGGAGGGGAGAGGGAAGAGGGTTATTTTGGTGACAGACATGGCAAACAGTCTGTAAGCTAGTTGTGGACCACTGGACTATAACCCAGAAACTTCTGGGTACCCTCCCCACCAACCTAAAAGTAATTCCTATTGACAATGCGGCAATAAACAGTGGGATAACTGAGGTCTTAAGTCACAGAAGTGATCTCCTTGGGTTTTCTTCTTTCTAAAAGTAGGGTTAAGAATACCTACCTTGCAAGGATACAGGAAAGAATCTGAAATGATGTCTGTAAAGAATTCTGAAGATTAAATATGCTAAATATCATTACTGTTCTTTTTTTAAAAAGCTGCTTTCCTGAGTGAATGTCAACAGAGGTGAGAATATATAAACCCTTATTTATGAGAGATCTTTATGTGAATCTGAAAATGAATGCCTGAGGTTCTGGAAAATCCCTTATCAGATATGTTGAAAGACATTGGCATTAGAAACTGGGAAAGACAACTATACATTGACTGGCTTAGTTAAATAAAAACTGCTCTAATTTATATTTATGAAACAACACTGCAGCCAGTAGGATGTGTGATTGCTGAAGAGATTGGAATTTAGCTCTATAGTTCTCTGGGGGCCATTTCACTTCTTGATATGGAGGAGGGGAAGGGTTTCTACAGTCAGAAAAATAGGATATAAATGAGAAATTGAACCTGAAGCAAGATTTAAATTGTGTCATCACTGATGCAAGATTCATTTTTTCTACAAATCATTAATTAAAGTAATTATTAAAGACTCCACATTCTATTCCTACAAATTGACTAAGACTCCTAAGGCAAGTTCTTGGTTCTACAAGCCCTTTCCAAATGGTATTTGTCTGAACATGGAACTGTACTGCCTGCAGTACAATTTGCAGGATTTTTCTGGATCATTTGGGCATTAGCAGTATACAACAGAGCCAGTCCTGAAGCCTGATTGGCACTCTGTACAGCATGATAATCTGCTATACTGCATGCTGATATTATAAGACACTAGTTGCTGTAAGTCTTTACAGATGCCATTGAAACAAGTCCCTGAGTATTGAAAATGTGACTCAGACACATCATATTGCATGGAAGTGTGAAATCCCTATTTGTCCGAAAGCCCAGTTCAGATCCCAGATACTCTGCCTAAAGGACTGTAACAAATCCATGTGCTACAGACAACAGACAAAATGGTTAGGGCCAAGATTTCAAATTCAGGATCCTTTAGGTAGGCTCAGTGAGTTTTGAAAATCACTTTACTTAGGGGCTGAATCCTTAAAATATCTGAAGTGTCACAGCACTGAGCATTGCAGCATGTAACTTTTTAGCCCCAAGTGGAGTCCATAGCCTGGAGTTAGGTGCTTAGGCTCCCTATACACTGCATAGGGATAGGGCAGGCGTTAAGACCTTTTCCTCTTCCCGTCTTCAGGCACCTAACTCTGGGCTACAGTGAGGTGTCTTTCTCTGGTTGGGATTCACAAGCTGGAACTCGCCTCTGCAGTTTTATTTGTAAAACATGGCTAGAAGAAGACCTGGTGTCTCCTATGCTTATTCAGTAGCTTAATGTTTAGAGCAGTCAACTGGGTTTTGCTTGATGCCAGTCCCAAGCCTGAATAAAGGGGGAAGTAAGTAGTGGAGGTTAGTTTGGAGAACTTGGTTGTGGAAATGCTTAAAGAAAGATAATAAAGTCTAGATGGCATGTGCTGAGAACCTCAGGGCTGAGCCTGCTGTCGGGGCTACAGTGCTGAAGTTAAATGTGCTTTGTGCAACTTCCCTGCTTATGACAGGATTCAATCAAAGGCTGCAAAGGATAGTGTCTGATACTGAGGATAATAAAGCTGTAGCAAGCAGGTCTTAATGATCCAAGGAAGAAATCTCTCTAGGCTTAAATACTGGGCTGCTCAAGATGTGCATATTGTGAATTCTGTTCTATTCAGTCAATAAGGTCAGCATTTGAAGCTAATTAACTTTTGAAGTGAAATGTTGGAGATGGTTGCTTGCAGTCAGCTGGGAGCAGAAATAAGATGATTGGAAAAAGTTGCAGTAGGAAAGAGACTGTCACCGATGTTGTAATGAAGAGGAAGCTCTAGCTGTTTGGGCACCTCTGCTGGATGCAGGATGGCTATCTGCTAAGGGCTGCTCTCTCTTAGCCTGGTAGAGGGCAAGCAGACCAAGAAGCAGATAATGTGGGAACAGTAGCAGAGGTTTAACTGCCAATATGCGAGGCAGAGCACAATGAGGAGTTAAAATTCAACACATGGCTGGTCCCTGAGGACAGGGAAAGGAACTGAGGCTTCTGTTGTAACACAAGACCAACAGAATGCTCCTCAATTAAAAAAAAAAAAAGGAAAAAACTGTTTAGAAGGTTTTGCAGAGCATAGCAAATAAGTTGTTAAAAGGTGATATAAGGGACTAATAAAAGGTTCATATATAAGGGAAATGTCAAAACAGTGTAAAGGAAGGTGAAATGTCAGGAAAAACTTCAAGCTGGGACAGAAAAAGATGACAGCTGAGGTTAAATCACCTGCTAAGCTTGATATCTTGGACTGTTTTAGAGACAACAGCATCCTTTTTTGCCACAACACAAGAAAATTGCCTAGGTAATCCCTGCTGATCCTTTTGGTTCAAATTGATAGTATTGCTTCTCTGTCTGTAGTAACCATTAAGGGCTGATACGAAGACCTGCTCAGTGTTAGCCAGTTCTAAAGTACAACATGGTCCTACAACACCCAGGAATTATGCTATGTATTTCTGAGCTCAGTTTACTTGTAGTGTATTAACTAACTGCATCTGTACCAAAAAGAAACAGCTCATATATATTTCCCCTTAATACTTCAGACAGTTCAGGGAACAGAAAGCTTAGATGAATAAGTAAAAGACTACTGCATAGAATTGTTAACCCTCAGGTTACTAGTTCAGATCTAATCCAGTTAAGCAGTGACCCAAACCATCCTCAGATGTATACCTAAGTATGCAGTGAACACTGTCTTAAAACCACTATTCTACAAAGCACTTTGCTTAAGTCACAGTAGGATTGCCAAGGACTGGATTAACATAAAGGATAAATCCTAACAGAGCAGGAATGGGATGAGATAGCAAGTAGAAGCACTGAAAGTTTTCCCACCCTCCACTGAAGCTGGACCAAGAACTGTAATTTTCAGCATGCTCAGTCTGGAATCCCTTACAAGCACTGGTCATGCATGCAACATCGAACTGTGTAACTGTTTTAGTGCGGAGAGGGGAATCATTGGACAGACTGGTATTTTTCAAGTTTCTTTCAAATCCTTTATGGAGATTTTCAGATACTAAACACCAACAACTCCATACATGTTTGGGTTGGGGGAAGGAGGGATGAGTGTAAAAGGAACATTTTGGCTAAGTACAGATGTTCAGAAAGCCTGAGGCAGAATCAGTCTAAGTTATGTGGTTTTCTACAAGCAGCATACTTTAGATTGGTAGCGAACAGTATACATGTTTGCCCTTTGGTGGTAGGGGAGGTGGGAGAATGCAGGCTGCTTTAACTGGCTGAGGCCTGCAGGTTAAGGGCACTCTTGCGCATCTCCCAGCATGGCCCACGGGCTCCCTGGGCTGCCAGAGGCTGCCAAGAGAAGCTGGGTACCCAGGTCACTACTGATTGGCTGCTAGACATGGACAAGCAGGCCCCCACAACTGCTCCCCCCCCCAGTCCTAGTACTCCAGGACCTTGTAGTTGCAAGCCAAAAAAAGTTTTGCAGCACCGCAGGTGTCCATGGCCCAGGTACCTGCTGGCAGTGGCCGAATCATAGAGGTCATGGTGTTGCCCCTGTGCAGGCCCAGTCCTGATGTTGTGCCCCCTGCCACCCTGACCCATCAGAGGTGCCTCAGCCTGCACTTATTCCTGCTTGGTGGGGATGGGGGTTGTTGATGCTGGGGTCTGAATGGCAGGATGCCTGGCTCTGGTCACCGAGATGTTGTGGTATGTGGAAGGCAGAGTTGGGTTCTGTGGGGCTGTGCCCCAGCACAAGGGTGTGGGGGGTCCTGGCTGGGTATGCAGGAATCAGGGTCAGGCTCAATGGGGTTGTGCCTGAGCATGGGGGTTCTCCTGGGCTCAGTGTCAGGTGTGTGTGTGCATCAGGGTGTCAGGGTGGTGTTGTGGGGCGCCACAAAGAAGGCTGGGATGCTAGAGGAAAGTAATCCTAACTTGCTCGATCCCCTTGAATCAATACGGGATTTGGTAAAGAGGTTCAATTGGCCAGTCTAAACTAAATGTATTGAATTTGAGTGCAGATTAAACTAGGTCCATCTTAGACCAGGTTCCACCATTTTTAGACCGGTCTGTGTGTACTGAACTTCTGTACAATTACAGAAATTCAGTACACACAGATTGTGTTTAGACTGATTTCTGATCACTAAGACTGTTTTACATGTAATGTTTCAACCTGGCCTTTGTTTCAAGCAATGGTACGTTACACTTTTTCCACCCTTCCCCACCAATTAAGAAGCGGATCTCTGCTTGTTCTACTTCTTGACCTCATAAAGCTATGGAAGTTAAAATAGTACTAAATTATGACACGCTACTCTAGCTATACACAAACTGTGTGTGTGTGTGTGTGTGTGTGTGTGTGTGTGTGTGTGTGACCATAATGGAAATGAGTAAGGATCCTGATAACAAGGGAACCTTGTTCTCTCTCGTTTTAAAAATCGCAAATTCTCTGATTAAAAAAACAAAGCAGGTAAAATTATGTGCTAGAGTTGAGTCAGTCCCCATATATGGTCTTTAACTCCATATTTACACAAGGTAAAGGACAAGCTGTATTATTTACAAACACAACAATGTGGCAAACAGGCTTCAAAAACATAGATTCTGGCATGGATTCTGTGCCTGGGGACCTGTTTTTTCTGTTTAAAAATCACAAATTCTTTGATTAAAAAAACCCACACAATTAAAATTAAATACCACTATATGTATAGGTATAGGTATCAGCTGAACAGCATTTTTTATTGATACATTTACAATTGTTAAGCAATTTGGGACCCTGCCAGTAAGTATCTCAATCACTATAATAATATTAATTATACTGATACACCTGTCAGTTTGGGTTTCTTTAATCACGGAAAATCAGAGCTCTCTGTGCCTCCTTCATTCACCAGGATGCAGGTCCAGTTCTGACTGTCCCCTTCCCCCCATATGCTTTGAGCAGCCCTGATATGCCAGTGCCCTGCCCATGCCAGTGCCCCTCACTCCCCAGCCCTCCCAGTGCCCCCCACGCCTGAACCACAGCCCCCTGCCCTCCCCCCTGTCCCTGCCAGGGCCCCTCACTCTCCACCCACAGCCCCTGCCCCCCCGGCCCTGCCAGAGAGGGCCTCCAGCTGCCAAGGCTACAGAGCCAGGAACCCCCTGCCCGCCTCAAGCAGTGCCTGAGCCCCAGCTGCCACCCATGGGAGGCAGTGGCTGTTGCAGCCCGAGCAGAGCATAGACTCTGGTTCCCCCTCCTCCATGTGTAGTACACTTGGAGCTGGGCCTGTTGGGGGTGGGGGGTAGATGCAGGCCAGCTGCTGTGGGCTTGGGGCTACCCGCTGTATTGCCTTCTCCCTGGGCCATCCGCAGTGTGGTAGGGAGGAGACGTGGCACAGCAGGGCAGAGCAGGGCAGAGAGGCTCAGTGCTAGCTCCAGGGGCCACATAGCACCATGGCAAGGTGCCCCCTGTCTACCCAGCAGCAGTGAAGGGCACAACTCCATGTTGCCACCCCTGCTGTTACCAGCTGGGCAGGGGGTGCTTTGCCATGGTGGCATGGGGCTCCTGGCAGCAGCATCAAGCCTCCCTGCCACACCCTGCTGTGCTCTGCCACACCAAGCCCTGCCAAGGAGAGGGCAGTAGGCCCTGCCAAGGAGAGAGCCTGTAGTTGCCAGCCTGCACCTGCCCACATCCTGTACACACGTGGGGGGCACATGCCCCC